>NC_057350.1:81685385-81988415 GCF_016509475.1 Prionailurus bengalensis | reverse complement strand
CTTGAAAAAGAAGATACCCGAATTTCAAGATCACACTAGATAGGCTATTTTATTTGATAGGCTCTTTTATTTTAAATTTTTAAATGCTTTTTAATTTGTTTTTGAGAGAGGGAGAGGGAGAGAGAGAATCCCAAGCAGGCTCTGTGCTGCAGAGCCTGGCGTGAGGCTGGATCCCATGAACCTGTGAGATCATGACCCGAGCCGAAATCCAGAGTCGGATGCTTAACTGACTGAGCCACCCAGGAACCCCAAGGCTTTTATTTAAACAATTTTTTAAGTTTATTTATTTATTTTGAGAGAGAGGGAGAGACTGAGTGTGCGTGAGTTGGGAAGGGACAGAGAGAGCATCCCAAGTGGGCTCCACGCTGTTGTGCAGAGCTGGACATGAGGCTCTAAATCAGGAACCATGAGACGGAGACCTGAGCCAAAATCAAGAGTCGGACGCTTAACTGACGCAGCCACCTAGGCTCCCCTAGATAAGTTCTTTTAGAGAACTCTCACTGTGTTATACTCATTACCTAGGAAGAAAGCTTACGATGAGGCTCGTGCTTAGTGTTACAAGGGGGACTGAAAGGTTAAATGCAGCACAGGGACCACGTTTTCCGTTACCTCCAAGGCTCACAGTCTTCACCCTACAGCTTTGTTATTCTGAAGGGCTAGGAATTTGATCAGAGAGCCTACATGGGAAGTTAAATTTGTCCTAAAGCCAAGTAGAGTTGCTTTTTGGCTTACCTGTGGTTTTTACATTATGCATTCCATGGTTCTGCTACACTGAAGAACTGCTAACTACCTTTTAATGAATTTTATGCATGATAACATTATTAGAACCAAAAGATCTTGATTCAAAGGCCTCACAATGCAGTTCGAGGAGCCATCTAGGTCAATGGGATCACCTGTTCTCTGCTGGTTGTTTAGCATCAGCACAAGAAGGCACACACCACTCAAAATCAAACCTGATAATGCGCTTCACTTGGGTAATGCAAAGGGGTAAGGGAAGGCAGCTAAAATTACTGATAAAATAAACATTTTAGGCTCAAAAATTCAAAAGATTGAGTTTAACCCTGCCCTTCGGTCATTCTGTTGTGATTGTAAAATCGTTTTTTGAATTTTTAAAAATCTTTATTTGTTTTTGAGAGAGTGGAGGAAGGGCAGAGAGAGGGGAGACACAGAATTCGAAGCAGGCATTAGGCTTTAACCTGTCAGCACAGAGCCCAGTGTGGGGCTGGAACCCATGAACTGTGAGATCGTGACCTGAGCTGAAGTCGGACGCTTAACCAACTAAGCCACTAGGCACCCCATAAAATCTCTTTTTAATTGCAGAGATATGCCTTTGCTTCCAAATCTTGGGTTTAACAAATCTGTGGCTACAGAGGCAGGTTGTAGAGGTAACAGAATTATCCTAATAGGTCTCGGGTGCCCGGGTGGCTCAGGCAGTAAAGTGTCCGACTCTTGATTCTGGCTTAGGTCATGAGCTCACGGTCATGAGATCGAGCCCTGCATTGAGCCACACGTTGGGCTCAACGCTGGGCATGGAACCTGCCTAAGATTCTCTCTTTCCCTTTCTGTCTCTCCCACACTCACGCTGTCTCTCTTTCTTACTGAAAATAAATAAATAAAGCTAAAAAAAAAAAAAGAATTATCCTAATAAGGCCTAAAAGCTTATTTTATGGTGATACTTCTGTCTAGTCACCAGAACATGGCTGTCTGCACCAACGTTCTTTGGAACTTAAACACTAGGAGTTAGGGGCTATGTATGAAACTGGACAGTTAGGATCTTCACCAAAGCAAGACTTAAGGGTGGCAGATGTACACAATTAATCATCCCTATTTAGATTTTTTAAGCTATAGATTTACACTAAATCTTGGATTCCCTCCCTCAAAAGCCAGTACATGTATGTAGAAGAGTGAGGCAGGAGGGCATAGTGGAAACAACATAAGATCAGGGGCCAGGACTTCATAGCTTCCTATCCTGGTTCAGTTACTAATGAGTCTTAACCTCCGTGAACCTCAATTTTCCCTTTCAAGAATTGAGGGTATGGGACTATAGCTTTTTAAAATTTCTCCCCACATGGGCATGCTATCATTCATCTTTAATTAGTTCTCATTTGGGGTGCCTGGGTGGCGCAGTCGGTTGAGCGTCCGACTTCAGCCAGGTCACGATCTCGCAGTCCGTAAGTTCGAGCCCCGCGTCAGGCTCTGGGCTGATGGCTCAGAGCCTGGAGCCTGTTTCCGATTCTGTGTCTCCCTCTCTCTCTGCCCCTCCCCCGTTCATGCTCTGTCTCTCTCTGTCCCAAAAATAAATAAACGTTGAAAAAAAAAATAATTAGTTCTCATTTACTCATGGGTCATGTGACCAATACAACAAAAATCCCTTACACTGACTGGATAGTGCATTACCATCTCTGGAACATTTTCCCATAAATTACCCTGTGAAATTGCTGCAACATTTTTCATCTCCATTTTTATTGGGAATAGAGTCTTTGGGAGGTTAATACAAAGCATACAACTAATAAATGGGAGTGTTAGGATCTGAACCCATCCAAGTTCACTCCTGTGCCTTCCTTTACTCTTTTCCTGTTTTATTCTCAGAAATGAAGTTCTCTTCTACTTCCTTAAAAAACAAGGACCTAGTCATAGGGACAACTAGTTCAAGTTCCAGATTGGATCTGGAGTTGGAAACAGCAAAGGAATAATAGCTCATCTTCCTGAATTTAGGATTCCACCTGATAGTATGAACATTAAAATGGTGGCGGGGGAGAGGAGTATGTGTATGTGTAAAGTTTGGGGGAAAGCGGAAAGTGATTGCTAATGGGTTTAGGGTTTCTTTCTGGGGTGATAAAATGTTCTAAAATTGATTGTGGTGATGGTTGCACAACTGTGAATATATTAAAAAACCACTGAATTGCACACTTTACAAAAAGGGGAAGTAGAATAGAGTGATTGCCCATCCTAGAGTCTCTATCAACGCTGTGCCAAGCACTGAAGTGAAACCCTCAGCCCTGTCCCAAAGGAGCTTGCACTCCTGTGAGGGATACTGACAAGTAATGAGTAACTTAGAAAAAAGAGACAAGGGCCATGATAGAGATACATGTAGGTGCTGCTGGAAGCAGGAAAGGGACCCAACCCAAGGACTTCAGATTCTTGGAGTGTTAAGGTGATTATTGGCTGGCCAGGCAATGAAGGGACTAGGAATGTTCTAATTCTTAAATAGGATGATAGTTTAATGTGTTTTTTTTTTCATTTTTTAATATGTTTGATGACTTACATGCATGTGATCTGTATTCTTTGGTAAACAAATACTACATTAATTAAAAGAAGATGTCTGTGCAAGTGACAGAGGTCAAATGCAGGTAAGGAAACAGATGTTAGGTGATGGTGCCCAGACTGGGAATAGCCTTACAGTCTACATGAAGCACTAAAATACCGTAAGACTTTATTTTTATCTTTACCTTACATCTTTATCCAGAAGACAATGAAAAGCTGTTTAATATTTGTTAAGCTGGTGAGAGGAATATGGGGTCACATTACCACCTGCCCACGAGAAAGATAAACCTGGCTTCAGCATAGCCAGGTTCTCAACAGCAATGGCCATATGCTTCTGCCAAGTGCATCTTATCGGCCACCACCAGACTGCCGCAACGTGTAAATGTTAGAGTCTGGGTTAGAGCACAGCATAAAACATGGTGGCTACGAATGATGAACCAGTGATCTGCCATTGCCATCTTCTGCCTATCCACAGGATTTTCAGACTGTGGTCCTCTCACCGGCCACCCCAATAAGTATTTTGTGCTGGCTTCCTCAAAATACACTTCATCCTTTATTCTGCAAACAACCTGCTACCAGGTGATTCTGCTGCCATTTTATAAACCTTGGGTTTTTAACTTGAGTTCCAGTTTCTATAGGTTCGGAGAGAGAAACAGGGTTTCCTTATTCCTCTAACACTATTGAGAATATTAAACCTGCAGCTGCTCTGGAAAATAGCGTGGAGGTTCCTCAAAAATTAAAAATAGAACTACCCTATGATCCAGCAATAGCAATGCTAGGAATTTACCCAAGGGATACAGGAGTGCTGATGCATAGGGGCACATGTACCCCAATGTTTACAGCAGCGCTTTCAACAATATCCAAATTATGGAAAGAGCCTAAATGTCCATCAATTGATGAATGGATAAAGAAGATGTGGTTTATATTACAACAGAATACTACTTGACAATGAGAAAAAATGAAATCATGCCATTGGCAGCAATGTGGATGGAACTGGAAGGTAGTATGCTGAGTGAAATAAGTCAGTCAGAGAAAGACAGATATCATATGTTTTCATTCATATGTGGATCTTGAGAAACTTAACAGAAGACCATGGGGGAGGGGAAGGGGAAGGGGAAAAAGACAGTTACAAACAGAGAGGGAGGGAGGGAGGCAAATCACAAGAGACTCTTAAATACAGAGAACAAACTGAAGGTCAATGGGGGAGTGGGGGAGAGAGGAAAATGAGTGATGGGCATTGAGGAGGGCACTTGTTGGGATGAGCACTGGGTGTTGTATGTAAGCCAATTTGACAATAAATTATATTAAAAAAATAATTAAATCAAGATATTTAGAGGTCTAGGTGTTTTGACAACTAAAGATTTCAACTCAGCACTTATGGGAGTAAAGACCTTCAAGTTGATTCCCTGATGTACTCATGTACTATGGATGTAATAGTTGGCCTAAGTTTCTGGACATTTTTGTAATTAGAGGCAGTTTAAATAAAGCAGAGGAGCCTAATTTTCCCATAGTGTGCTCCACATGCAACCTCTGGTTTCTGTGTACCCAAGAGCATTAAGAGTGCTCTTTATATCTCATTTGACTCTTATCTTATGTTTGTTTTCCCAAGATTTTTTTCCTACAGCAGAATCACTTATGAGGCTGACATTTTCTCCCAGCCATTATAAACAGTCTTATTATGGAAGCCCTTGGCATTTTCTTTGAAAGTGGTCAGAGCGGTCTAGGTGTCTCTCATCATTGCTCACCTTCTGCATGATGCCCTTTTCGTAGTAATAGCGTAGAGAACGGCTGAGCTTGTCATAGTTCATGGCTGGCCGGTTCTTCTGGATGCCCCAACGCCGAGCAACCTAAAGAGACAGGAAGACAGAGAGCAATGGAAACTCATTCCCTGGGCCTGGTGGTTTTCTCCCAATCCCAGGAGAGCCAGTTCTGTAATTTGACTGCTTTGGTCAATGATCCATTTCCCTGACCTGGAAGCAAAATCACTTAATTCCCTCAAGACCAGATGTTCAACAAAGGTGATGATTTAGTCACAACTGCTAAGAGGTGAGATCTAGAGGTGGAAGAATCCTAGCACTTTAAGATTGCAGAGGGCTTGGCTAAGGTCCCAGAGGAAGCAGGCTCTCTAGTGTTTCTCCACATATGAATTATTGACCAATACCCATAGACCATTAACATGTTGCCATTAAGTGCTATGGCTTCTGTAGCAGTCAATAAGGAATAATTAGAGTGGTCATTCTTGAAACATTAGAAACACACTAGTGAGTTGCTAATGGGCCAGCAGAGCAAAAGTTCAATTCTAATAAGATTGGCGAGGGGCTGGGAGCTGTTTACTCACTGCAGCTCATGGAGTAAGGGGGAACCGGATCATTCCAGCCCACTGCCATCCAATCCCCTGCTCCCAGCAGACTTACAGAATGGACATTAAGACATGCAGCACCATTATCCACTTAATGAAAAATTAACAGGGCTTCCCAAACAGTTATGAAGTGCATTATACCCAACCCAGGCCACCTGAGGTGCAGTGATGGGGATGTAACCGGAGCTTTGGGCGAAGAAGCCTTACAGCAAGAAAACTTCCTAGTAGGCTTTCCCAATCATCAGGACAGCCAAGCAACTTCTGTTCTCAAGTATCTCAACATCCAAACCCTACCTGTAAGGATGACTGTCCAAGGAGAAGAATAACTCCAGACACATGAGTCTCCTCAGAGGTCTTTAAGTGTATGTAAACCAGGGGTTCATGTTTTGAAAATTTGAGATCGCTTTTGGAAACTTAAAAAAACAAACAAACAAAATAACTGTATTCCTTTGATCTTTAAAAAACCAGATGTTACACACAAAATGGGAAGTAGGAAGACTGCGAACGGGAAAGTGGGTCATAAAAAACGCATTTCACTTAAAGTTATTTCCTTAAAGTATTTGGGCAGAATGAAAGCAACATCTTCTGAAGTCAGGATTCTAAGCTGACCTTTAAAAAAATATCAGAAATGATCTGATAAGCAAGGAAGAATGCGTCTGTCCTAATTACATTAGAATAATTCAATAGCCATGATTCCCCTCTGCCTTGCAACAGGCCATGTGAAAGTTAACTTTCCATTTGTTTGCCTCACGCCCCTATGGCAAACACGATGTCCCTGGCTCTCCCTTCCCCATACTGCACCCATTCAACTCCATCTTTGAAATAGCCAAAAAGGCACAATTAAGCAAAAATCCATCCCTTGGTTAGAGAAGATACAACATTTTAAGCTGGAAGAAATAGTGGTAAAAGGGAAACCGGCTAAACCAGTTCAGGTCTTTCTACCCTGTTCAAAAGCAATGACACCATAAAGCTGTCCTTGAAGTACTATGAGCCGTCAAGTGACACAGGGGGCCTTACAAAAGAAGCCCAGCCTCAACGTCTTACTGTATTCGGTGGTGGAAACCAACTCTTGAACATTCTCCAACTTCAGCCTTGGCCTCTCCTTGCTGTCACTTGCATATGCAATAGCTTACTGGAGAGAGGTTGTGCATATGCGCTGACTTTGAAGCAGCTCTGGTAGCCATAGTTACTGACTCATCCTCTTGGGCCAGGGCCCTGTGATTCAATAGCCCTCCCCAGGGCTGCTCTTTCCACAGTAAGGCATGATACGGCACACTGAAGGCTGCTGGAAATGAGGGCTGCCCCATTTCTGGGGGAAGGGGAGCAGGCAATAGCTTGTCAGCAGCTCTTTCTTTCATTTTTTCCGTTCATTACTTCGATAACATGCCTCTTGAGGACGGAGGCTGAAAGAGTTAAAAGACTCACATTTCTTTTCCTCCCTTTTCAAGAGAGAGCAAGCCGCAGCACAAGGAGCGGCTCTTTCTAGCAGCCCATCCTTTTAAACCTCCCCATGGCATCAGTTATCTGCCACATGTTCAACAAACAACCCTACCCCCCAAAATATTCATTAATGCAGATTCACAGTTAAAATGGCTCCAGATTAAAGCCGAGTCAGTCATAATTGAGAGGGTGCTAAGCTGGATGACTATCAAAAGACATTTGATTAGGGGGCCTGCCAAAACGCAGTTCTAAAACCACAATTTCCATGCACAGTGTAATGGATATTATGGATAATTACCCAGAGTGCACTACTCAGCCACACAGCTGCCTACAATTACGTCCCAAACAGCTTCCTCCTCCGCTTCACCCTTCAAGCTCCCCCCATGACAACGTCTTACAGCCTTTTCGAGGAGTTGGTATCTTCCTGACTTTAACAAAGAGTAGGGATGGCCAAAGTTATACAACCAGTAGGTTAAGAAAACCAAGGCTGCAGGCTGTGTGTCCTGAGGCCCAGTGCACACACAGAACAGAATCGGTCCTAGAACATCAGAGAATAGAACATTCAGAGTTCAGGGAATGCTGGGGGATTTCAAGGTGGAGTGGAAGGAAGTACTTCCTGAAGAAACAAAGCTGTCCAGTCAGCCGAGGGAGGCTCAAGGCCACCACAGGCCTCTGGTGCGACCTGGCTACTTGACATTTATGAGCATTTTGGACTAATATTAGTTTCTCTATTAAGTACGAAAGCAGGGGCCCTTTACCATCTGTTCATCGTTGTCTTTACCACTGGTAGGAGAGCAGAAGATTCAATAACAGCTTTATAAAGGGTCATAACCAGGTTTACCTGCAGCTGCACAGCCTGTGCTTAGGCCTGAGGCAGTGGCAATAAAGTAATAAAAGCTCCTGCTTGTGAAATGAGATAAATCAATAAGGGCTGCCCACATGACAGATTTGCTTTCGAAAAGCCTCAGTGAGTCTAGGCAACATGCTTTCCTCAAGCATCATATAAACCTGGCTGTGATATCAGGAAAAGGATGTGGGGTGGGGGGCTCTCCAGTAGGGCTCCATTTGTACATGACTTAGCCCAGAAGAAACCTTAGAAAAACACAGTAGTACTAAACTCTGGCTTTGAAGGGAGACTGAGTCTTAACAGAAACTGTTTACGATAGATGTTGACGCATTTCCATTTTCATGAATGATACAAGACAGGGAACGCCATATAGCTTCTTTTTATAACTGCCTTCAATGAGGCCTTTCTTATCAGTCCTATCAGTCAGGATTCTTTATAAATTCCCAATCCACATAGTCTCCTTTTCTCATCTTAACTTTCAGATCATTTTCTTTTTCTAAACCAAGTGCCAAGTGGTTACTTCCTGCTGTTAACTCCCAGACCGACTATCCCCTTGGTGTGCTGAGTGAGCCTTGGTGTTAATCAAACAACATCTAAAACTGTAGTTCTTGTTCAAATACCTTCCAATAGGACTGTTCCCATTTCGATTAAACCCAACCCAAAGACAACTTCTGCTCTGCTGGTTTAATATATAATGCCTAGGTATATGCTACCAAAAGAAGCATATGTCAAGATCTTCAGGGCAGGGTTTTTTCCCCCCCATTTATGATCTCTTTAGATTTTAAATCAAATAGAAATTTAAAATCAGTGCTTTTGGAATATGCCAAACTGAAACCATGATTTAATTCACTTTGTTATGTGATATTCAGGAAAGGCATTTTGTGTATTTCCTCCATTGAAGAAATGGTATTGGTACTATCTGTAGGCCTATCTGTCAACAGTTCTGGGCAAAGGACAGTAATAATGTTTCTTTGTCTATTAAAATAATGAAGGTTTGGGGTCACCTCTCAACTATTGTGATGCCACGTGATAAGCTTAAAAAAAAAACTAAGCTCATAAGACTGACCCATTTCTGATCACTTTATTTGTCTAGGTTAGAGCCATTTGAAATATGCTGTGGGGAAGTTGCATCTTATGTTACCAAAATGTCACACAGTGTGTCTGCGTAGCCTCAAATGTAGCCTGACACATACGAGGACCAACACCAAAACAAGCTGGTATCACGAGACAACACTTGAGAGAGACTTTCCAAGACGGAAAACAGACGTTCTCTAAATGCAAGTCTTTGTGGCCTCACTCTATAGATTATGCAGATGTTTAACTAATACTTTTTGTGTTTTCTCCAGTGGAGAACCCTGCGTGTCCCTGAACTGTAAATTGTCCTATCGATAGGAAAAGAACTGCCGAGCCCATTGGCCAGGTCAGAGCGTGAATGAGAAGGAAGAGTGTATTTCATACAGTGAAAAGCCTCAATGGAGAACTAAACGAGCACCCGTCACCATCACCATCATCTTCATCATCATCATCAGTGGGTCAAGTATCATCCGAGTCTAGCCAGTGCTTACCTCCTCAGGTTCGATCAGCTTAAACTCCATGCCACGACCCGTCCAGGCAATGAAGTGGGCATTGGCTGGGTCATCAAGCAGGGTAACCAGGAACTGCCACAGCTGAAGGGAACCTCGTCTCTGATAAGGGGGCCCCTCCCGATACATGGTGGGCTCTTGTTTGACTTTGCCTATTTGGGACAAGGATATACATGCAATACTTTAGTCTTAAGTTTCTCAGGCGTCTCAGGCATGAAGGAGTTGTTCTTGCCAACTCGGTGTTAACAACACTGACTGAGGCGCTCTGACATCTCCAACACTCTGGCTTAGCAACAATCTGGAGAGGCTACTTACCTTCCAGTCTCTCAGGAACAACACAAGTGTCGTCAAAGTACAACCGGGGATCTTTTTCATATGAAAAGCCTGAAGGAAAAGTTAAAAAGAAAAACCATGTTGCTTGACAAACTCGATCTGTATTCTACTAACACTCTGGATTTAAGGACTAAAATGGAATTCTACTATTTCAGGTCCGAAGGCCTATTAATTGCGGTATGCGTGCGAGTCTGAATTTGGGGGGCTTCAAAAGGACTTAGGCATTTGTGTTCTGATGTCTTAGTCAGAGAGGCATCGATTCCTGCTATTCGAGCTAAGACTGCAGGGAAGCGCTGAGTCACGGGTGAGTTCCTTCACATCTTGTTATGAGGTCTGTGTGGGTCATTGTTGCTGTGGCTAAGCTTTTATATCTGAAAAGGCATCTCATCTATTTCCATTGGCCTAGCTGGGAGGATTTGGTTGATCTGCACGTAGTCTTGCCATTTTCCTTCTAGCAAATATTAATTTCAACCTTTCCTACGAATCGTCAAGGCTGCCACTGTACCCCATTCAATTATGAAGGAGCTTAGAGGGTAGACGATGTTGCCAAAATGAGTAAAGACATGGGCCTGGGGAGGACTGTGACCAGCAATAAGTTTAAAAGCAAGTTGGCGGTATTATCACCAGACATATGGAGGAAATCTGAAGAGATTTCTTCTAGCAAGAAAACTTATTCATTGTCTAGACAATAAAACAGAGGTCAAAAAAGGGGAGCTGATGGGCTCAACACATGGAAATGGAAATGAAAGGAAGGTAGGGCAAAAAATGAAAGGGGTCAAGGAGAAGGAAGGATGGCCAGCATTCTCAGTCCACAAACCCTTAATAGGCATTCGATGCTGACCACCACGTCACGTCACCAGGCACCCTGACAAGATCAGTGTTCAGTTCAAAGCTGGTTAATAGACAGGCTTGATGGGGACCACATCCTTCCCTGTGGCCTAGCCTGGGTCTGACGTGTGAGCATGCCAAGCGCACTGTCCTCTACCAGCACGCCCCTCAGGAGAGAGCCCTAGCAGCTCCTGTGTGCTAAGCCATGCGCCCCGTTCCATTCATCTGGCTGCGGGGTACAGGCTATGTGTGTTGGGTATGTCGTGGGGAGAGGCTGGGGGAGCTGCTCTGCAGTGAAGGACTGGCATTAGATGCTGAGAGGGATTTGCTAGGACTTGAAAAACCCGCCGGGGAAAGACGCCAAGAAATAAATAATCTGCTGTTCTTTAAGATCAAGTTCTCGGCAGGACCAGCACCATTTTTAAGAGGCCTGGGACGGGAAAGCACTGCCCAGCTTGGAGGAAACTGAGATTATTTTGAGGTTTGTATTATTCTCAGCCCCAAGCGCTATTTCTGTTTATTTAACAACATCAAAGGAAGCATATTTTATTAGCATTTATTTATTATTTAATCCAATAAATATTTATGCCAGGCACTGTGCTAGAAGGGGGTAGATAAGAAGAATACAGACTCGGTGCTTGCTCTCATGGAGCTTGTATCCCGACTGGGGGACACACAGCAAAAAGGCGGGGGGAAAAGTGAGACACAGGGTAGTGTGGAGCATTAAGGAGTGTGGGCCCTGGAGCCAGACTGATGGACCTAGATTAGCTGCGTGACCTCTCTGTGCTTGTTTCCTTATCTGCTGACAGGGGAAGATAGCCATTGCTACAGTGTTGTGTGAGAATACAATGAGTCAATATATATTCTGTTACATTGATCTGTTTTATCTTTACGCCAGGGTGCCAAGAGTAGTTCCTGGCACATAAATGTACAATAAGTGATAGTTTAAAAAAATGAAGAGAGTAATTGTACATCGTGATAAGTACTATTAAGAAATTAATTGGATAATGTGAGAGCTTTCTTTTATAATTCTCTGTCATGGATTCTAAATTCCTTGAGGATAAGGACCATGTCCCGAATATCTTAGTATCCTCATATCACCTTGTACATAAGTGCTCAACAAATCTTTGAATGAATGAATCCATTAAAAAAAGATTTAAAAATACAATACTAACTTTTTTTGAGAGTGAGAAAGAGCGCACACATGCTCGTGAGAGTGGGAAAGGGGCAGGGGGAGAGGGGCAGCATATGAAGCAGGCTCGATGCTCAGCCCTCCATGCAGGGCTCGATCCAACAACCCCGGGATCATGACCTGAGCTGAAATCAACAGTCAGACACTCAACAAACTGAGCCACCCAGGCGCCCCTACAATGTTAACTTTTAAGTCAGGGATTCAGTGACTCCTATGATATATTTATTTTCCAATCTGGTACTAGGAAACTGACTTTATGACAAACTGTTATACTTTATATTAGCAACAAGAATTACATAACCCCTCATGTTTCTTTCTTCTTCTTCTTTTTTTTTTTTTTTTTTTTTGGCCTTGGCTGCTAGGAAGCTATATATTTCCTGACTTTCCACATGGATTTTAACACTCCAGTGATGTCTTAATGGCCTTTATTGTCAAGTCATCATGAATAAACTCCTTCAACGTTTACACATCTGTCAAACTTGCCATGCTATTTTTGGCACTGTTCTTCCTCTAGGTAAGGATACTACATTCACAGCAAACAGGGGAAAAAAAAAAATGTACATCTAGATGAAATCCTAGGTTTGGCTTTCAAACCAATCAGATGAAGGTCTGCCGGTGAGAGTCGTTTTGGTGTCTCTGTGGTCACTAGTCCCTGCCACGCGAGGTTCTCTAAAACATCTGCAAGATGCTCTTGATTTAAGTGAAATTTAAGTCAGTTAAATTTGCACCAGCAGTTACATCAGTTGTGGCCACAACCACCAACCACTCCACTGAAGGTGGCAGGAAGGAAGGACCTGTGTGAAGAGCCAAGTGGAAATGAAAGATTCACGCGCTCTGCAGAGATTCCAGGTGAACGCTAAGGCGGGCCGGCTATCTTAGTAATCACAGATGCCAATCAGAAACACTTGTTCCACTAACTGGCGCCTGTGGTCAAGCATATATAAATAAGAAGGAGAAAAAAACCCACGTCACGGTAATTTAGAGCAATTAAGAATGCAGGTCTCTTTGCAAGTAGCTTCCCCGATGTGTGTGGGGTCAGGGAAAGGAATGGGAAAGAGGAGGGGGAAAACACATAAACTCGCCAGATATTCTGTGTGTAGTAAGCAGCCCAAAGCTTTACTAAAAATATTTCCTTTAAGAGCATGCTCCTTCCTAAATGTTGTAATTATGCAAAATGTTTTCCTCCCTCTCTTCCCCCACTCCCTCCCAGTCTGCCTGCTGCAGACATCAATTGCTGCCGCAGAAACATTCGGGAACCTGGAAGAGAGCCCCGCACAGCTGTGCCGGTCGCAGTCAGAGGTCCGGTAGACAGCCCTTCCTTCCCAGGGCTGGACACGTACTCAGAATATTCTCAGGCACCCAATGCAACCACACTGGGTCTTCTCTCTCACCAGGACAGTGGGAAGCAGCTACCCATAGAAATCATGCTTGTAAACCGGTAGCTTACAAAAATGAGCAGATGCTTCCTAGTGCTGTTTTATTAGCTTTTTCAAACCTCCTCAAAACCTCTAGAGAACAGTGGTTGTCAACCTTGGATGCACACTGGAGTCACCTGGAGAACTTTAAAAACTAATGCCTAAGCTCCACCCCAGAATTTCTGAGTTACTTGTTCTGGGTGAAGCCTGAACACCAAAAGTTTTAAAAGCTCCCTAGCTGGGGGGCACCTGGGTAGCTCAGTTGGTTAAACGTCTGATTTTTGGCTCAGGTCATGATCTTGCAGTTCGTGGGCTCGAGCCCCGTATTGGGCTCTGTGCTGACAGCTCAGAGCCCGATTTGGATTCTGTGTCTCCTTGGCTCTCTGCCCCCCCACCCCCCCAGGCGCGCATGCGTGTGTGTGTGTGCTCTCTCTCTCTTTCTCAAAAGTAAATAAACATTAAAAAAAAATTTAAAAGCTCCCTAGCTGATTCTAACATGCAGCCAAAGCTGCAACTCATGACACAATAGTAGTTCTAAAACTTGAGAGCCCAGGGGCGTCTGGGTGGCGCAGTCGGTTAAGCATCCGACTTCAGCCAGGTCATGATCTCACGGTCTGTGAGTTCGAGCCCCGCGTCAGGCTCTGGGCTGATGGCTCAGAGCCTGGAGCCTGTTTCCGATTCTGTGTCTCCCTCTCTCTCTGCCCCTCCCCCGTTCATGCTCTGTCTCTCTCCCAAAAATAAATAAACGTTGAAAAAAAATTTTTTTTTAAAACTTGAGAGCCCATCAGGATCACCAGGAGGGCCTGTCACAACACAGAATCCTGGACTCCAGCCCTGAAGCCTCTGATTCCATTTTGGTGGGGGGGGGGGGGGGGAGCAGGTCCTGAGAACCTGCGTTTCTAACAAATCCCAGGTGAAGCTCATGCTATGGGTTTGGGGAATCACACTGCTCTAGGTATTTGAAGACAGATATATATGACAAAAAACAAGACAAACTTCTGTGGAAAATGTTTTAAGAAAAAAACCCATTTCCTGTTTAAGTGTCCAGAGAAGAAGTCCTAAACCCACCATCTCAAGTTGTGACGTAGTTCCCAGTTCCAGTTTAGGCCAATAATGTTATATATACAGCCATATAAAACCTCCTTGAATGGAAATGTGGAAACCAGCTTGGTTTACTTTTTCTTCATGTTATTCCATAAACTCCTAAAAGTTAGAGTCCTTACTATTGAAACTGATGGTGGCGCTCACTGTGTTCAGGAGCGTGCCTCAAGATAACTGAAGATTACCATCAATTAGCTCCCATTTTCATGACTTAAGAAAGGCTTAACCTCTGATCTCACATCTGAGCCTGGAAGCTGAGCATGTTAAGCTTCCTTGAATATTATTTTAAAAAGCATTACTTGCCTTCATGGTTGCTGGAGAAATACCCCCCTCTGATATAGGACGACTGGCAGTTAGGCACTTCTGAAAGAGAAACAGACACACACGTTGTCAATAGTTTCTGCAGGTGAATCAGCATATGGGTTGAACTGCAGCTCTCCAGTAAGGCCCCCTAAAGCTTCCCCTACCCCAAGGTCATGTCTTTTTGGTCCTGTCCTAGGAAAGAGGTACCACCCTAATAAGTAACATGGGGAACACTGTCACCCACCATTTGAAAGTAGGACTCTTGACTCCTAATCAAGAGAACTAGGAGGGAAAAACAATGCTTCATTCTCATAACATTTTGGAAATTTGCTAACACAGTTAATGGTAGAAAAAGAAACTGGCTATCAAAAGGCCAAGCTTGGCCTTCTGTTTCTAACTGACTTGGGAGCTTTGGGGTTTGGAGAGGGAGGAGGGGTGCTTTAGATCTTCCCTAATTTGCCCCCCTTTACAGCGGATGGTCACATTCAATTCTACTCTAATGGGTGAAGGTGCTTTTTAGGCCCAAGAGATGAGGGGATTTGAGGTTAGGAAGCTAGGACAAGAGCTGGCAGGAGGGAGGGGATTGTAGTTTGCAAGTACATTTCCCCATGTTGGAGCTGGTAGAATCAAACCCATGCTCAAGTGAACTCTTCTTCAAGCATTACATTATCAAGGTGTCTATGGAGAGGAAAGCTGGTGAGCTGAGTTGTGCCCAGTTGGGACACACAAATTACAGATATGGTAACATCTGCTGAATGTCTTGAATTCAGGGATAGTCTGGGGTGAAAAACTCATCAGGACAGATTAAAAGGTCAACCCCAAAGGAAAAATGTTGCTGGTCATGCCTGCTCCTGAGAAAAATACATCAAAGCCTTCAGAAGGAAAGCCCAGTGGGAATTTTATAAGCTATCAATACCTATACACTTGATTTTTTTTTTTTATCATAAAGCAACAGATGTCTGCCTTCTGTCTACCTCCCCAGGCTTTCTCATAACCCAATTCTGCCTGAATTAATCAATCTACATATTATCTCCCAGAAGGCCAAGAGCAAATTCTATATCCTATTCCATTTGCAAAAACCATTCAAATACATACTGCCCCACCCCTCCCCAGAGCCTTCAAGAAAAACACCCATGGAAAAGGCTGAAAACCCACCCACCACCCTCAAATTCCCTTAGCACCAACTGCAAGAAAAGAGTGAAAAAGTTTAAGCAATTTCTGAAGGAAGAGGAAAAGAGGAGGAGGAAACAGTTTCTAAATGTGCAAACTGTGGAATTCCCACCCTCCTCTCCCCTAATGACCTCATTTAATGTGTCTGGCCTGTAAAGTATGTAGTTAGTGAGTAGTGTGGGGGGTGGCAGGGGGAAAGCTCCCAAGTACAGCTTAAACTTCCTGATATGCTTCCATTTCTAGACGAGAGGTCCCATAACCAGACAACGGGTGCCCTAAGTGCCCTAACATGTTACCTCTCCCCATGTACACCAGCAGCCTCTGAAGGTTACCAGGAACTTCCCCCAATGAAAGCACTGCAACAGGGCAGTGAATCCCACGAAGCAATCAAGACCACCTTTTCCATGGTGCACCCAGCACTCTGTACTGCTATGTCACCCCAGGTGTGTTCTCAGAGTACCATTCATTCCAAGAACAGAAAGAATCCCACCCTCCATGTGGACCCTTTTCCTTATGCTCACACTGGGAGTTTATGAGTCTACTGTATTCAAAAAGAAATCCATGAAGCTAGGGGCAGGACTAAAACGCAGAAATGGTATTTCCTTTGTCCAGTGACCCTAAGATAAGGGGTCTTAAAAAGGGCATTGCCAAGACTGGAGCTTCAGTCTTGGACTCGGACGAGTACTCCCTACCACTTTTGAATGCCTCCTGCACTTCCTACCATCCGATGGCTTTTCTGTTTTGTTCTGTATCTGGTTATGCATCAACAAGTCTGCTTCACTAGCTCCTAAGTTCTTAGAGGGTGATTTTTATAAAATGATTCCCTAACGGCCCTGCACACAGAAGACAATACCGACCAGACAGATAAATGAGAGAATGAAGAAAGGAGTGGCATGATTTTATGCTAACCTGAATCAACGCAGTAATCCCGGGGCTCCTGCTTGATGCCCATTGGTGACTGGAACCCATGTGTTGGGGGGCCTGGCATGCCTGGGACCCCATGTTCATAGAGTGGATCATGGTATTCTTGTTTGAATCCCTGAGGGGGTGGGGGAGCTGCAGGGACAATAGGTTCGGACATTTGCCGGTGGTAATTGGGGCGATTATCTCCAGGAACTCCTGACTGAGGAGGGAAGGGGTGGCAGGGTTCAGACAGTTGTCTCTGAAATCTGTAAGAAGAAAGTAGTTACAGTTTTTAACTAGGAACATGATAAATACCTACTATGATTTAGCACTGGGAATTAGAAGTTCAGACACCCTCTTCCCAAAATTATACGGCATATTTCAGACTTCTTGAGTAAGGGAGTGGCAAAAAAGCAATCAAAGCAATGACATGGTAGCCTCTTATCTCCCATGCATGTTTATTTCATGCACAGTCTATCTGTACAGTTGGGCCAGATTATGTACCTAAATATATCAGACCACTTATCTGCAAACAGTACTAACATATACATATGTTTACTAGTTCATTCATTCTTTCCCCTGTAGACAGAACTCAATTTTAAAGACCAAAGAGTACAAATTCACCACTTAGGAAATGTAATTTAAAAATCCCATTCATAATAGCAATCAAAAACATAAAACCTCAGGGATAATCAGGAAATGTGTAAGCCATATAAGAATAAAAACCTTAAACCTGGGGGTACCTGGGTGGCTCAATCAGTTAACCATCTACCTTTGGCTCAGGTCAGGATCTCACAGTTCGTGATTTTGAACCCTGCTTCTGATTCTCTGCCCCTCCCCTGCTTGCATGTTCTCTCTCTCTCTCTCTCAAAATTAATAATAAAAACCTTTAAAAAAAAACCCTTAAAACTATTTTTGGAGGAAAAGAAAGAAAATTTAATTAAAGAGGAAATATTTAGGATTTTGAAGCCATTGGTTCCCTGAAAATTATTCTGTAAAAGCAATGCCTTCCCAAAATCAACCGGACAAAATGATTCTAAACTTTATTTAAAATATTAAATAATTGTTGAAAAGAAATAATGATTTTCTATTTCTATTAGATATTCACAACTTTTGTAAAATTGCAATAATTAAAACAGTAATACAAGGAATGAAAGATAGGCATATCAAAGGAACTGAATGTGAAGTCATAAAATGTCGAGTGTATTCTAAAATCTAGTACTTGCTAAAGTTTTAGCATTTCAAATTAATGGTGGAAAAGTTAGATCCTGTTTTATACCATATGTCAAAACCAACTTCATATGGATTCAAGATTTCAATGTGAAACCTTAGTGGTAGAGTAAATATATATATGAAAATATATGATCTTGGAGTGAGGGAAAACCTTTCTACACATCATACCAACAGCAGAAATCATCAAGATAAATATGGATATTCCTCATTGTATAAATCTCTATAGTTCAAAAAACACCACAAACAAAATAAAAAGAAAACAAACTGAAGAAAACATCTGTAACAGTCAGAAAATACCAGAAAAAATAAACAAAACCCAAACTAAAACAAGCTGGGGAAAAGTCTCTAACAGATACAGCACTGTTAAATTTGTTGACAGAAGCAGCCTTTAAAAATCAGTAAAGAATGAATATCCTAAGGCGCCTGGGTGGCTCAGTTGGTCGAGTGTCTGGCTTCAGCTCAGGTCATGATCTCGTGGTTGATGAGTTTGAGCCCGAGCCCCGTGTCGGGCTCTGGGCTGACAGCTCAGAGTCTGGAGCCTGCTTCAGATTCTGTCTCCCTCTCTGTTTCTGCCCCTTCCCCGCTCACGCTCTGTCTCTTTCTATCTCAAATACAAATGAACATTAAAAAAAAATTATGAATATCCTGGTAGAAAAAAATGGGTTAAGAATACAAATAGGAAAATCAGTAAAGAAGAAATACTAATGATCATAAACAAACAAAAGGTTCAAGTTCATTAGTAATTGAAAATGTACTAAGAGAGAACAGGTTTGTCCTGGTTACTTGGAGGATGAACAGGCAGCTAATAAATCTGTGCCTGGCACATAAAAAGCGCCGTAGCTAAAAGGATGGGCACCAATGTGGCTCAGTACATTATGACATGGCTACTCAGTTGAAAGCAACAAATATGATGTAACATACAAATATGTAAGAACCTGGAAAGGTATTTTTGATATATTGTGAAAAAGTACGAAGAACATCAAATTTTTGCAAAAATAAAAGTACTTACGAAAAAAAAAAGTATTTGTGGTGTCATACAAAATCCCGGGAAGAGCTGCACCTAAATGTGTGAATACTGCTTATCTTTGGTTGATTATGATTTTAGGTGATTTTTTTTGTTCATCTACAATTTAATAAATATGATTATTTTATAGTAAGACAGAACCATAAAACGCTTTTATTCTTAATTGAATATCATAACATCCTTTAGCTGTCGGAGGGACGCCTGGGTGGCTCAGGTCGGTTAAGCGTCTGACTTTGGCCCAGGTCATGACCTCACGGTTTGTGGGTCGGAGCCCTGCGTCTGGCTCTGTGCTCACAGTGCAGAGCCTGCTTCAGATTCTGTGTCTCCCTCTCTCTCTGCCCCTGCCCCGCCTGTGCTCTCTCTCTCTCTCTCAAAAATAAACAAACATTCAAAAATTAGAAAAATTATTAAGAAAATACCCTTTAGCTGTCAGAAAAATCTGAAATGGTGCCAACTGGCCTTTCTTTGTTGGAAAGGCAGTGCAGTCAAAAGGAAAAGTGACAGAGGGCAGATTTTCTTGGCTTCAGTTTCCTCCTCTGTAACATGGGGGTGTATCAGCCACCAAAATGCTGCTGGAACGATGAAATAAAATCATGCCTACAGAGCCTGGTTTCTGCCACAGCCATACGCACTGACACACTGGTGTAGACTTCAGCGGGGCCGGTGTAGAAGTCAGAGAGCATAACCCTCGAAGAGAGATGTCAGTCCATGAAATACGTATTAAGGCACTCATCCATGTGTTTAAGGAAAAGCATTTCTGAATATATGCCCTCAGGTAGAAAGCAGAAGCCAAGGTTCAGGGAAAAATAAAAAACTGAGACCTAATTTCACTGGTATTTAAAAAATCAACAATAGAATCCTGTCATATTAAGGCCTCCCTCCAAATTTAGCTTGAACCCTATTAATAGTTTTCCTGAGATAATTTAAACTTGATTTGAATCAATCTGTGGCAACAGGTGGCCAACAGATTTGTAGAACATCAAGATTTGAAATCCTTAACTGAAGAGATCAGGATGCATATAAAACATCGTTTAGATCGGGGTTTAGCATGGCACTCACTCTGTGTGACTCCTTACTACCTTACCAAAAGCAGCACCGGAAGATCACGTCACAACATGAAGACCACCAAACAATTTTACAAATACCTGTCCTTTCATCCCAGACACCAAAGGCATCAGGATTTGTCTGGCCAATATATGAAGCAAGCTTTACAAACTACGGAAGCTTCGGCGGGCTGAGAGCCTTTCACCGGGGCGCCGACTGCATTGCGGTGCAACTTCATCAGGAATGCGGATTTTCAAGGTTGCTGTTATTTAAGGAAACCTTCCATGGTCTTTGAAGAAGTGCAAGTTTGAAACCCGGGTTTAGGCTTGACATTTAGAACACAGGGCCCAGCAGCACACTGCAAACCTGAAATTTCTGAAGCAAATTCTGAAGAAGTGGGCAGAAGAGAAAGCTGAAGATACTCTCAAGGCCTTATTTTTATCAGGTACCAAACCTACTGCTATCAGGAAGGAACAGTAACAGGGGCACGTCTTCCACATTCTCTCCTCTCTGCCACCATCTTCGCACCTTCAAAGGTGACCTCCACAAGTCACTTCCTTTGATGGCGCCGAGAGGGCACAGAACCGCTCAGTTCTGTAACCAGAGCCTCTGCTGGCAGGCCTAAGCCCTTCCCTTCCTCTCGGTGCCTATCTTCTCAGCTTCCAGAATGAAACTTTAGAGTCGGCCTGGTGTGGTCCCTTCAGGAAAAGGTACTTCCATATGGGCACCAGCCAGCAGCCCCTGTCCCTCCCCCAAGCTGCACTTGAATGGTGCACGGTGCTTAAGGGCCTGGGATCTGCAGAACAGAGTCTATAATTGGGATGGTTCAGGCCGGGTTTGTTTTGAGGGAGTGGCAGTGGCAAAGGGGATCTTAAGGGTAGGTCACGGAACCAACATACTTGGAGAAAGATTCTCTCAGAGCTTGCTGTTGATAATGGCTTTTATTTGCAGAGATGAGTAAAGTAATTCCGTTCTTGTCCTTAAAATACATCCCGTGAACTTTACTCACTGCCCTTCATTTGAACCCCTTCCCCTTTCCGCAATCCTTTTGAAGTATCTAAGAATGTGTTGTATATATAATACAGCAATGACAAAGATGCCTCTTGTTTACTGAGGCAGGCAATCATTTTCAATGAAGAGGCAGCTTGGTTCCTAACAAACCCCTTCTCCTGCTCACCCCCCTCTCCCCCCTTCCTCCCCCAACCCGTCATCCCAAGAGAACTCCCCAGGCTGTGGTGAACTCACAGTTGGGGAGCAAAAGGAGATTTCTGACTATTGGGTGAGCTTAAATTCAATAGGTTACGGATTAAGGCTTTTTCAGTGCCAGTTTATTTAAAGAAACAGTTATTTATTTATTTGTCAGATTTATATAGCGCCTTTCCTCCCAAGAGCTCACCCACGCTACCAACATTTGGTTTACGTTATGAAAACCGTTAGATGCTTTTTCTGCATTTCCTTTTCGGTTTCTGCTGCCAACACACAGAGTAAACACAATGCTTAGAGGAAGAAAGGAGAAAAGTGTGGATCTGATGAAGGCTACACAGTGGCTATGGGTGCCAGGTAAAGTAGCCATGGTTCAGAGGCCAGCTGGGAGAGGATACATAAAGTCGGCCAAGAAACCAATACCATGTACTTAACGTTTCCATTTAGGCTAAGAGAAGATACAACAGGAAAGCAGCAGAGCTGGGTAAGAGGCTGTGGCTGTGAAGGCAGAAGATCCTGGGCTGAAATCCAATCTTTACCACTTATTGGCTGTGTGACCTTGGGTGAGTTATATAACCGCTCTGAGCCTCATTTTCCTTGTCAATAAAGTAAGGACAACCCGGATACCTCTCCAAAGGTCTGTTGTAAAGATTACATAAACCAATGCATGAAACCACCCCTGGCACACTGTTAAGTTCTCAATATACACTACCTTCAAACACCACCATCAACTGCCCCATCTCATCCCCCAACCCCCAATAAACTAAATTCAGAAGCTATACAAATGTAAGGGGAGATCTTAAGGAACTGGGAGAAAACTATCACACGCACATAACAGAGTCCACTAGCTGCCTACCCAAAATCCATTCTCCTTTCTCACAATGAAAGTGCTGATTTTCATTCACATTTATTTCACACTAATGTTTATTTTCCTGCCATAAACCAAGAGCCAGACACTGTTGCAAAACAAAACTCAAACACTCCCTAAAAGCACAGCACAGAACTCTGCAAAAGCTCTCAGGGCTCTGTGAGGTCTGTCAGCACTGTGTACACGCAAACTGGACCATCTAAACTGTGATAAAACATTGATGGAGGAGGAACAAAATATGCCCTTTAAAGGCCTGGATGTTTGTCTGGTTTCCCAACATCAAACATGCAAGAAGGAAGGTGATGGAAATACAAGATGTCCCCAGAGTATCAGCTGCCGAAAGTATTAGTTTTATATGTACAACACTAATAAGTCTGACGATGAAAAGATTATAGCTAAAGGGAGTTTCACCCGTTAAAAACCTAGCATCGACCGATGAAGCATCAGAAGTTCCTAGGTTGTGGTATCTGTATCATTTTAGGAAGATTCCTTTAATAGCTTTCTTTATGGATTATAAAAGCAATCTTTAAAAAGTAAAAGTGTCATAGAAGCTAGCATTTATTGAGTACCTTCTCTGTGCCAGTATGATTTCATTTAACCCACCCAATGTTTCTATGTGGGAAGTTATCTACTCTTCTTCCATTTTCACATGAAGAAACCCAAAGCTTAGACAATTTAAGTGCCTGCCTGAGGTCATACAGATAGGAAACAGCAGAGCTCCCAGGACTCAATCCCAGGCCTAACTCCGGAGCCCATACTGTTTCTATAACTGCTTTTAAATACTCCCTTGATGGTATTTAAACAAAAATCATATAGTCCAGACAGCTAGAAAACTCCCATGTTTGGAAATTAAGAAATATATTTTTAAAGAACTACAGGATTGAGAGAAAAAAAATAGAAAACACTTAGAACTGAGCTTTTAAATCAAATCAGAATTAATTTAAGTCAGGACTTGTGGTATGCAGCTGAAGCAGGACTTGGGTAGGGAAATCAAATAACTGGTTATCCAAATCAGGACATTTTGGGGAGTAAAAAGGAAAGGTAGGAGTAGTGACTTCCAGATAAGGCATAAACCATATTGACCTGGGAAAAACTGAATGTATGGTCACCCCAGCCTTAGGAGAAGTTTTATTTGGTTCTGTGTTTATACTATAAAGACAAAAAGCTAAGAAATTAACGAGTGAATCATCCAACCAAAGCAGTTAGGAAAAGAAAAACAGTAAACTGAAAGAAAGTAGAAATAATATAATTATTTTCGTAAGAGCTGAGAGAAATCAATGAAATAGAAAACATCTAATAGAGAGGATGAGCAAAACTGAAGCTGATTTGTTGAAAAGACAAATGATATTGTCTGCCAAGGACTAACTAGAGATTTCACGGCAATTAATTTTAAAACTCACACCAAATGGAAAATTTCCCAGAAAAAGTAATTTATTAAATTCACTCAACTAAATAGAAATTCAGAGCAGGACTAGAAAAGTGAAGACGCTTAACCAGTAATTAAAAATCTTCCCATAAAGAAAATACCAGGCCCAAATGGTTTACTGGTAAATTCTTCCAAAAATTCAAGGAATAAAAAAATCCAATTTCACATGCGCTATTCTAGTATACATTAAAAGGGGGACACCCTCTACTTATCTGATGAAAATTACTTTAATGTTAAAACCCAACAAGGATAATACAAGAAAGGAAAATTATACATTATCCTCAATCATAGGTAGTGATGCACAAGTCCTAAATACAGGGGCACCTAGCTCAGTCAGTTGAGCGTCTGACTTCAGCTCAGGTCATGATCTCGAGGTTCGCGAGGTTAAGCCCCGTGTCAGGCTCTGTGCTGGCAGGAGCCTGGAACCTGCTTTGGATTCTGTGTCTCCCTTACTCTCTGTCCCTCTCCGATTTGCACTCTGTCTCTATCTAAAATAGATAAAACATTAAAAAATTTTTAAGAAGTCCTAAATACCATACTGGAATACAAAGTCCAGCGATGTTAAAAAAGGTAACCCATAACCAGTAAGTTGGGTTTATCACACGAATACAATGCTGGTTGCATATAAACCAGTGTAACTCACCACATTAAGAAATGGAAGGAGAAAATTCATTTGATCAGGTCAACAGAGGCAGAAAAAATGATCAAATTCAATATCCATTCATATTAAAAACTGAGTAAACGAAGAATACAAGGAAATTTCCTTTAGCTTGACAAAAGGTAACAACAACAACAACAACAAAACCTATAGTAAACACGGTGAAATGCTACAAACAAGCCCTCTTAAGATTCAGAACTACAAACACCCCACACTGTAACCATCAGAAGTACATTATTCAGCCTGTCAAAGAAGGTTCCATTAAGCATCTCAGAGCCTCAGTTTCGGATCCCAAAGTGAATGTGTGCTGCCATACATAACATGCTATTAACAGCCGTGTGTGGAGAGGAGATGCGTCAGACACATTCACTTCATTCCAGGCCAGGCTACAAATATGACTCACAGTCAAGTTCCTCCCTCTCTAAAAACTACAAAATCTAAAGGACAAAAATGAATGGCAATTTATTGGGGATGGACTTTAAGAGGGGAAGTACAAACAGCAGAAAGACTTGAGTATATTAAACATAGCGTCTTCAGGGAATGAGTAGTTATCTATCAAATCACAATTCCAGAACACTTAAGCTCATTCCTTTAAGCTTTGAAACCTTGATCAGAACCACTGAGGGAGAGAACTTTCTCAAACGGGTTAGGCGATTTGCTCTTCTAGAAGATGCTGTGCCTAACTGACCCTTTCTTGAGGACTTGGGAGCACTCTATCAGTTTCAGCAGGATAGCCTATTACAACACTGATGCCTCTGGGGAACATCAAGAAGCGGGGGATTCTTCCACTAGCAGTACTCTCTTAAATGTTGTGCTTCTTGATGCTGGGTGAGAGAGCAGGGTATCCCAAAATTCTTCGATGATAAATTTCCTAGTAGAGCCCTTTCTTTTTAAAATTTTTTTTTTAACGTTTATTTATTTTTGAGACACAGAGAGACAGAGCATGAACGGGGGAGGGGCAGAGAGAGAGGGAGACACAGAATCGGAAACAGGCTCCAGGCTCTGAGCCATCAGGCCAGAGCCCGACGTGGGGCTTGAACTCACGGACCGCAAGATCGTGACCTGAGCTGAAGTCGGACGCTCAACCGACTGCGCCACCCAGGCGCCCCCTAGTGGAGCCCTTTCAATGGAATTGTGGGGACTCCTTCACCTTGAGTTGTAATGAGAAATGGTATATAACGAAGGACAAAATCATACCTGACCGGTACAATGGGTATATAAGGTAGGAACATTTTCTAAATTCTTCCACCTAGCCCATGTAAACATCATAAACAGTATGATGAAAAAACTTTTTGAGATCAGGATGGCTGAACAAAAAACACACCCACTCTTTAAGGAGCGGCTGGTCTTTAAGGATAAATGGAACATGTCTCAACATGCCAAATTACATGGTTTGTTTTTTTTTTTTTCCCTCCTTGTCGGGGAGGAAATCACAAATATAAATCATGGCTTCCAAACACAGTATTTATCTTCTAAAAATAACTTATGAGTTGTGAAGAATTATATACTAAGAGCATTCAGAAAATTAAGAATATACTTTTGCCTAGATTATGTTGTTTAAAGTATAATCCTAGCAAACTGCTATCACTATCAATAAACATACACTGAGGACAAGTAAGATACCAGGCCAAGAAGGGTCTAAAGCATGGTTTTTAAACCTCAAAAAGTTTATTCAACTGCAGAGATAAGGCATACTGTGAGCAAAACAAAAAAGATACCTGTCACAACATGAGTTTAGATAAGTGAAGTAGGAATTTAGTAGGATTTTGTAATTTAAGACATGGATAAAGTTCTGGCAGTGAGCAACGCTCCCCCCCCGCCCCCCCCCCCCCGCCATCATAACCAAAACAAATGGTGCAGTTATGAATTAATGTTTTGGTTTCTAAATGTAGGCCCTTGTATTTGGCTATGTGACCATTAGGAAGTCCCTTAGCTGCTCTGAGGCCTAATATTCTTATCTATGAAATAGTGTATTTCATTCTGCTCTGTTACAGGACTGTTAATAAAAAGCTCAAATAAGACCGTAGTTCCTTCTATCCTGCAAAATGCCATATATTTTTGTTAGGGGGTTACTTTTGAAGTAATATTGCTTAAATAAAAAGCTAGCAAAGAGTAAACTACAAAAAAACGTAATCTACCCCATTTCAGGCAGGCGTAACAATTATTAGAGGTGGGATTATTAAGCTTGTTCTCACATACACGCAATTATTGTTACTTTTACAAAATCAGACCAGAGATTTTAGTTTGCCTCATTTTCTGTGTGCTCTCCAGTATCTACAAGCAAAATCATTTGCCACATTTCTGATGTATTTTGCATCACACAAATATCACATGGACACCCCCGTTAATAACAGACAAGGGCAAGAGAACAAAATTCAGAGTACTGGGTACCTGACGCTTAAGGAAAAGGTGGGGTGGAGTAAGAATGGGGGCAGAAGAGACAGCCGGATAGTGATTTCTCCAAGTGGGACAGTGAAGTATCCAGGCTATGCCCCAGACACACCAAACTCAAAATCAAGGGTGGAGTGAGGAATTTGCATCTTGAGTAATTCCACGGGAACTCCTGCACCCTTGCAACTTTGCAACTACAGTGCCCTGGGGTAGAAGACTAACTGCCTCAGTGGTGCTTTTACTTCGTCGATTTAGGACTTTGCCCTTCACCCCAGTTCTCTCAAGGATCTCTGTACCCGCCCAGTGTGTGCAAGGTCTTTTTATTCTAGACCCATATTCCCAATGGCAGCGGGTAGGGGAGGTAAATCCAAGACGGACAGGCAAAGTTCAGGGAGGAATCCCCCCTAAAAAGAAACACCTGGTTTCTGGTCCCTGCCTCTGTCTCTTTGGACCCCTGAGGGAAGACACTCCTACATCTCAGGGATCAAACCTCCCCCTTGTGGGAGGGGGCCGGGTAGCCTGGTGACAAACCTGTCTGCCGGGGCTGTGGGAGGACAAACATTGTCCTTACACAAGCCCCCTGGATAAGAAACAGGGATTGAGGGGGGACTATGAATCAAAGAGATTTAACATGAAATAATTTCCCCTTACACGTGGTAGAACGTTTGTTTAAGTATTTCAAATACCAAATCTAATGCTCCACCTCATCCCTCCTCCTTACTTAATAATCCCTGCAGACACACCAGGAAGATACTGTTTAAAAACACAACACCAAAAAAAAACTATTGAAATAAAAATGGTGTCCAGGCCTGAGTTTACCAACTGGCAGGCCTGCAGAGTGATTCTGCCCACAGGGAGGTTTTGTTTAGTCTGCAGAGAGTTGCTGTTGTTTTTAATTTGAGTTAGTTGCCAACCTAAAAAGAAAAACCACACAACCTGGGGTTTTTACACAAAAATCCACATTTCCAAATTCTCCTGAAGAAGTGCAAGGCTGTTAACAAGGTAATAAACTGGCAACACTTCGTGGTGGCTGTCTCCTTCAGATGGGCTCTCTACTGAAACCAGGGCCCTCTGCTGAGCCAGTCCCCCAGTCAGCGCTCGCCCCCTGGGGCCCTATGTATCATCAGCGTTCACGGCTCTTGGCCTCACGAGGGGACTAAAGACTAACCAGGCAAATTATGTAGTTCTTTAGGGTGACTTTCACAGCAGGGGCGGGGAAGGGGATCAGAACCAAACAAGAACGCTTGCTTTTTTTCTGTATTTCATCTAGAAATAAAGTGACCCTCAAACAAATTTTGGGAGGCATTTGGGTTGGACCAGGCCTGGGGAGGGTATACTCTTCCCTCCTCCCTCTCCTGCCCCTCACCTCCACACCCACACGAGGCAGAACAAGAAAGACAGAAAGGAAAGGCAATGGTCACCATCTTGCAACCCCTGGTAACATCCTCACTGATGACTCTTCACCTATATACACCCCAGAGAGACTTGAAAGAAAGAAAAAGACAGGTCCCGGAACACCCTATGTAAAGGAGGGCCGCACGCATCCACAAAATTCTAGAATACCCTAATAAAGGACTTACAAGGCTGGGACCTAAAACATTAAGTTTGATGTTTGCAGGTAGGTTACCTCCCTACTGGAGTTTGTTCGACAAATGAATGACTCTGATGCCTCAACTTTCTTATTAGGAATGTAGAACTACCTACCTGGAATGAAACCAGGAGATTTCTATCTCAAAAGTAGGTAATTACAGATAAGGTCTTTAGCTAATTCCCTGTTAAAATGTGTTAAAATCAGATGAGTGATAATACCTTTTACAATTCAGCAACCTTCTATAATACGCAAGTAAAATGTTAATAAAGTATTTATGGGTAGCATAAACCAAGGCTCAATTCTAGTAGGCAGGATCCAATGAGGAGCCAGGAGACTTGCCCTCAGGGAGGGTCAGCAGGTTGTGTATCCTGGTCAAGCCACTCTGCTTCTACCTCCATAATGGGGGGGACAGTACTAATGATCTCTCCCTTATCTACTTCATAAATCATTCGGAGTGCCTCAAGAACAGGTCATATTCATATTATCATTCATCTTACCTCACAAGGGGCTTCGATGCACTGAGATCTTTAGAGGGACCTGGTAAATAGGACTATCTGCTTCCTCTCTCCCCACAGGGCAAAGGGGAGGCGATGGAGGCAGTGAAAGCAGCTCAGATCAGTACCCACCTCTGTTCCGACGGATACTGGTTTTCAGGCATCATCTTTGGCATCTGCAGGGGCTGATGGGGTGGCCGGGGGACCGCAAAGGTTTGCTGCTGTGGTCCAGGTTCAGGAAGCGAATGAGGGGCGGGGGCGGGGCCCACACCTTGTACCGGGCCAGCTGCAGGGGCATGTGCAGAGGTGGGCAGAGTTGCCTGAGGTGGGGGAAATAGGGAGTTCTGATGGGTGGGTGACAGGGGGGTGGTGGGAGGGGTTAATGGCTTGAACCCAGAGGGAGGCTTCCTATCATAGGCACTGTAAACAGAAAAAGAGAAGGAACCGTTAAGCTGCAATGAAGCCATTAGCATGGTCACCAGATCCAGCAGAACAGCTAGGCTAGGTTGCAGTCCATGTTGCCAGGAAATGACAGCATTAACATAGTTAAATTGCTGGCAGCCCCGAGGGAATATTTGTACCTCTGAAAAGTGACAAACACACTGCGTCACAGGGACTTGTTTAACACTTCTAGTGATTCTTCTCAAAGATAATTTTAGCCTCTGCTTCCGGTTTCCTTTTTCCCCCTTCTAACAGAATTCTCCATGTATGCGTGTGTAGGGATGGATGGGTGGGAGAGGGGAGAGTTTTTGCTCTGGGAGGTTTCTGGCCCACTCTCCCAAGTATTCCAGGGTTCCCAGGAACTAGTCAGAATCTCTGTTGCAGATAAATTTCTGCTGTAACATCACTTGAATTAACGACTCTTCTCCCCGTTTCAGGCAGATCTATGTTTATCTTCTAGAGCAAAGAATGATTTAAAATTAAAGCCTCATTCCTGGGGCCTGGATATTCCTAAGTAAAGGGCACAAGCCTTGGGACTTTTTCATATATTCTGATTTGAAGATTACTTCTTTGGTGCTTAAAGTTCACATTAACATATGATAGACATGAAGAAGTATATATTCCCTCCCTAGAAGCCACAGATCAAATATCCCAGTATTCAAGGTTCTTTCCCTTAGGAGGGCTCAGTACCCCATGAACTCAGTTCCCCCATGGAGCCAGTTTAGCAGTTTTGCTTTTTATGTGCAGCACAAAGGCCCCATTTGGACTGGCCTACACTAGGGGATTACGTTGCCGTGAAAGACCAGGAACGCTACGCTGAGTGTCTGCTGAATAGTACTTGAAACGGTCGGCCCGACGGCTCCTTTCTGGCCAGCCTCGCTCTGGCTCCACTTACCAATAGCTGTAGAGGCACTTTTCTCCATAGTTAGCACCGAGAGCCTGCTCATGGCTACAGGACGACAGCTCACAGGAGGGGCTGTGCAGCTCCCGTTTGATCTTGGTTGGAGGTGGGGCATGAAGCACCACTGCAATCAGAAGAGGGACGAGGGGGGAACGGAGAGAGGACAGCCGATTAACAGGGAGCACAAAGCTTCCTTCTGCAAACCCTGGAACTAGCTGATTGTTCTTGGGAGTCAGGTCAAGTCTCATGCCAGAGAAAGCCAAACGCTTAAACACAGAGCCTTCCATCTAAAACCAATGAAAAGTTCTGTAAAGTCACAATTCAACATCATTTTGAATAGCCATGTCTTTCCCCCCAATTTCTTTGGTGTTGGGTCTGCTTCCCAGAGGCTTTGAAATCCTTAAAAATTCCTGCAGGTGATGGTTCGTCAAGAAAAATGCAGGTGTGAGAGAATACCAAGAGTTGCAGACAGGAAGAATTTTGTTTCCAAAAAGGGCAAAAGAGCCAAAAATACATCGGTGGACATTCCACATTAGCTTATCAGAGGCTTGAGACTGCCCTGGCAAACACATTTCTTACTCAGAGGCATATAAATTAAATATATGACTTTTTAAAAGTCCTTCCTAGAGCGGCTTTAAATATCAGCTCTGAGTAAGAAATACTCAACTTTAAGGGCATTTCAAAAAATTTAAAAGCAAAGGAAGACAACAATGGACTAAACCATGATCTAGGAAAGGCTAACTGCATAAGGACAAGTCCTGGAAACCTTCATGCTTTGTGCTCATGTCTGCTCTGTGCCTTTCCTACCGACCAACCAGGAAGGGCAGGTTTCATAACCAATCCTTTGAGATAAGTGCCAATTACTTTTCCAAAACTGACGAAATGATACACAGAGCTCTTGCGTAATGTTTGGAAGTCAAGGGCGTGTTCCATATGTGATTCTGAGAGGACAAATTGTTTAAAATCGAGATGACTTACATGGTAGCAAAATGAAACAAAATAACACCAGGTTTTCCCTTTCTGTCTTATCTAGGAGCCAAGTCATTTTACAGAGGGCATTTTACCCAAGGTAGAAGGACAAACTCTAAAAGACGCTACACCATGGGGGATGCCTTCTTCTACCGAGGAGTTAGAATCGCTGTTCTCTGTCCAGCTATCTTGAAGGGTGGGGGAGGAGTTAAGTTTTGTGCCGGCTCCTCTCCAGTGTATCAAAGGTCTCATTAGATAGCTAACCACAGTCCGTGCCCTGGTGACCCACTTAAATTTCTGTATGACTCAGGGCTTACTCCTAATATACTTTCAGGTGTTTGGTTAATTCTTAGTGATTATATTAGGCAGAATGAGCGTAGTGAGCATCTGTTTTCTTCTGCTAAGACTGAACAATCTTCTGGCCAACTGATTTCTCAGGTGCCTTCTCCAACCCCAAATTTGGGTCTCAGAAGTAAGCAAATGAGACAGATGACTATCACAGATGATAAATTTATAAAGCAAAGTCCTGCCAATGACTGACTGGAAAGGATAGGTTTTTATCTTTCCTTTCCTACATAATGCCAACTGCTTTTCCTAAATACATGAAATAAGCTCGGAACTGTAAGATTATATTTAGAAGTCATAAGAGTCTCATGATTTTTTGATGGTGACATCATGGCAGCTACCCCTCAATTGTTATCAAATGTTTTTGGACATTTTAGACAGAAAATGACTAAGCTTATTGTTGTTAGAATGTTGTTAGTAAATGAAAAGGGAGAGTCAGACAACTTGACATAGAAAGCACTTCTTCCGGGTGCCTGGGTGGCTCAGTCGGTTAAGTGTCTCTTGATTTCAGCTTAGGTCATGATCTGGTTCATAAGTTTGAGCCCTGTGTTAAGCTCCACAGTGACAGCACGGAGCCTGCTTGGGATTCTCTCTCTCCCTTTCTCATTGGCCCTCCCACCCGCACACTCTCTCTCTCAAAATAAATAAACATTAAAAAAAAAGAGAAAAGACTATGTTAAAAAAAAAAACAACAAAGCACTTCTCCAATGCAGTGCATATTCTGGTGGTTCTCAGCACTGTCCCTTTGTCATTCGTCACCTTTCCTCTCATAAAGTTTTGGAAAAGTAATAAGGAAAGGTGTTGATACCCCAGTGTAAACAAAAGTTACGTGTCCTTGAAAAGTCTACTTTTCTTTATCTAAAGAAAATCATTTATAATCACTATTTTACCTACGTTTAGAAAGTAAGCAATTATGGTATCACTCAATTTTCCTATTTAAGCTTTTGGAAATGTCTTGACATTTTCACAATGTTATTTAAAAAGTTACCAGATCTGCTGACGAGACTAACACCAGAGGATAAACCAGAGTTGTCCAGAAAGAAAAACTTTATAATGGCTTCAGGAACCATATATACCCATTTTAAAAGAGAATCTAAACTGCCAGCTAGGTCTAATGTCTTGATTTCTTCAAATCCAGTGTGTATCATATCATTTTGCCTGCAAAATATATGATACTTTTTACTACCCTCAAATTGTCTTCTACCTGAAATCTTATGTTCTCTACACAAAGGCAGAGTTCAAGAAATATTTGATGAGTGCTCTGGTCTGAATGTTTGTGTTCCCCGCCCCCTCCCAAGTTCCTATGTTGAAATCCTAATCCCCAATGTGGTGGTATTAGGAAGAGGGCTTTGGGGAGATGATTAGGTCATGAGGGTAGAGCCATGTGAGGACAAAACGAGAAGAGAGCCTTCACCCCACCATGCCGGCACCCTGATCTCAAACTTCCTGCCTCCAGAACTTGAGAAATAAATTTATGTTGTTTATGTTACCCTGTCCGTGGTGTTTTATTACAGCGGCCTGAATGGACTAAGACATTGAGCGACTGAATGGATTATGTTTCCAATGAATTCTTAACCTTGAAGGCTGGGACTCCATTTCCCCTACAAGGCAAAGCAGTGTTAGTCATAAATATTTTTTCCCCAGGAATGAACCATTCGAAAGAGAGAAAAGAATGTGGAACACGGCCAGAGTGAGATTTAAAGTTTCTCAGATCCCTGACAAGAAAATCATTAGGGGCCGTTGGAGTGGTAAGGAAGAAGGCTCAGCTCTCTACAGGGACCAGGGGATGTGTGAAGGAACCTAATTATGGCATGCATTAGTCAGAGATAGTGGTGTATTTAAAGCAGGAACTTAGAAGCCCAAGCAATGCTCCTTGCTTTCAGTCTGTTCCCTCCTTTGTAAAATGAGATATGTGATGCTGCCTTGAGAAATAAAATGGCACAGCACCTTGCAGATGGTGCAATGATGTTGTGTATTAATACACTGTGCTTTCAAAAATAGAGTATTTAACTTCGCACAGGCAACTTACTAAACGATGACAGAGACCCAGGACTACAAAGCATGGTAATGAATTGGAATTTAAAAAGATCATGAACTCCTAAGGAAATTGGAAAATAAATGCCAAAAAAGTTGAGTATGTAAGTTGATAAACATTTTCTACAATTTAAAACTCTGAGTTTAAGCTCAGAGTTATAGAAGATGGGCCCATAAAGCCAATGGTGCCCTGACAAATATTCCTGGTGAGTATGGAACATATTCATTGTTATAAATATTTCATTATTCATTCATTCATTCATTCATTCATTCATTCAATCATCCATTCATCCATTCACTGAGCATATTCTATGAGTCAAGCATCCTGGAGATGCTGAGGACAGGACGGTATGCCCAACAAACATGGCCCTTTCTTCATGGCATGTACAATTTTGTGAGGAATCTGACTTTTAGCATCATCTCATAGATGCGTGTATAGTTAGACCTCACAGGGCCTCACAGTTCACTTCATTCAGGCCCCTACATTTATAAGGACACTGAGACCCAAAGGAATTACAGTAATTGTTCAAGGTCTTGGAGCTTCTGCTATTAGAGAAGAGAGGAAGCAAGAGCTTCTGTCATTTCGGTAATCTACTGCACTGACAGAAATGGGAGACATTTCACTCCTCCACTTTGTACATTAAAAATAGAGTACATAAACCTTTTTTCAACAAAAACAAAAATATCACATTACACCTGGTTGAAAGAAAGTATTCTAGAACAAAGAAAAAAATGAGTAAGAACAAACCTCTGGAAAAGAACAAGGTAGACAGATCAAGACAGAGGCAGCCACATAGACTCCTTAGGATTTACTTTGCACCGAACTGCTCCTACATACATTATTTTATTTGATCTTCCCAACCCAGTGAGAAAGCTACTTCCAGTGTCCCCTCTTTATAGATGAGAAAACCCAGACTCAAAAGGGTAAGTAATCTGTCACAGTCTCGTAGCTGTAAGTGGTCAGGATTCCTACCTAAACACTGCTTAGTGTTCTACCACATTGCCTCCTAGAGGGAATCTGAGAGAAAAAGACTAAATCAAAAAGGAATTAAAAGGAATAGGGAAAGAGATGGAGAAGAAAGACAACACCAGAGAAGAGAGTGGAAGAATACTTTCTGCCAACTCTCAGGGTCTGTATCCTCATGTTTACTCTGCATTCTTCAGCTGGAGGGACACCTGATAACACCTGCATCCACTCGACTCACACCTTCCCTCTCCCGAGGCCACTAAAATGCCCAGAATCCCTCCCCCACTCCTACTGGCAACCAACATTTCTTGACTCCAGTAGCCTTTACTTATTATCAGTCCTTGCCTCCCACTCTACCTAAAAGATCTCATTCTCCCTTCTATATTCCAGTTGGCCAATATCTTCTGCTTATTTAGACAACTGCAGGAACTTTGGAGACCTGGTATCTTCCACAGTCAGTCACTGACTGGCCAGATAACACATTGCTACCATGGATACCATTTCTCTCCCCAAATGTCTTGTCCCTCCTGCAACTGACTCTAGACAATGCCCTCTCAATGCCACGTGTGAGGCAAGAACACTTTGGACTATCTGTACTCCTACTGGAGTATAAGAACTCTGTTAAGGATCCATGCACAAATATACATGGAATATTTATATATCCCATATAAATATGGGATTTATACCTCTGCTTGTCAGGGGTAGGAAAGACAAGGACGGCTATCTGATTAGATTTAAGCCCACATCTGTGGATATGCACCATAAAGTACAGTGTATTGCTTTGTAGACCAGCACAACACCATTTTAAATTTAGATATTATAGTTCACAGACCAATCAACTTAACTTATTAGAAAACTCCTTGGGACATTTTTCTGACACAGTGATCAAAAATCAGGCCTGATCCTGGGGCACCTGAGTGGCTCAGTCGGTTAAGCATCTGACTTCAGCTCAGGTCATGATCTTGGAGTTCATGAGTTCCTGCCCCACATCGGGCTCTGTGCTGAGAGCTCAGAGCCTGGATGGAGCTTGCTTTGGTTTCTGTGTCTCCCTCTCTCTCTTCCCCTCCCCCATTCTTTCTCTCTCTCTGTCAAAAATAAACAAACATTAAAAAAAATTTTTTAAAAAAATCTGGCCTGATCCTAGCCAATGCAATAAGTCAAGAAAAATAAATAAAAGGCAAAAGGATTAGAAAGGAAAAATATAACTGTCATTATTCACAGAGGGCCTAATTGGGTATGTAGAAAATATAAAAGTATCCACAAAATAGAAGAATCAATAGGCTAATTTATGAAGATGATTGGCAACAAGGCTAATGTGAAAAAGAACTATTTCTGTAGACCTATGAAATCTAAAAAGTAAATTTATAATAGCAACAAATAACATCAAATACCTGGGAACACATCTAATAAAAGACATGTAGGATGTCTCAGCTGAAAACTACAAAACCCAAGAAAATCACAGAATTCTCCATAAATGGAGGACTATATCATGTTCATGGGTTGGAAAGCGTAATATTATAGAGATATCAATTCTTCCCAAATTTATCTATAGGCTCAATGTAACCCCAAACTAAACCTCAGCACTACCCAGAAATGAGAATAAAGAAATTACAACTACATGGACAACATGGAATCTCACAAATATGTTGAGTGAGAGCCAGACACAAAAGATTTAGGCACCATTCAAAAGGAGATAGAACCAATATACGGTGTTTAAAATCAGGATCGAGGTTACTCTGAGGGTAGTGCCTATTCAGGGGCCACAAGGGGTCTTGTATTCTGAGAAGCTTTCTGGGTCCTGATCCAAATGCTTGTACAGCTTGTCAAACTGTACTCTTACGATTGCTCTACATTATTTCAAGTCAGTTTCTTTTTTTTAATTAAGTATTAGAATTCTAATACCAGGATTGTTCACATACAGTGTTATTTTAGGAAAAATATGGAACGCTTCATGAGTTTGTGTGTCATCCTTGCACAGGGGCTGTGCTGATCTTCTCTGTATCGTTCCAAGTTTAGTATGTGTGTTGAAGTGAGACCAAGTTCCTCATTTTTAAAGAGAGCAGCCCTGTTAAACAGCATCATTGAGTTAATACTTATGAAGATTTCTCAAATTTTAAAAAATCTTTATTCTGTGAGGGTAGAGAAGCAGTCTTCCAAAGAAATAGCCCAATTGTTTTAAAATAGAAAAAAATAGACAAACTGGCCCATTCAAGAGAAATAATAATTCCCTCTGCTGACAAAATCTGTTTCCTGCCCACAAGTACAGGCTTGTGGACTCTGTCCAAGGGAGCTACCCCATGCCAGTGCTGGCAGTGAACTTCACTATTACAGCACATACGATCAAAACAAAGGAAAACACTTTTGTTGAATGTTATGATGAACGACAGTTTGATTCAAAATGAATTTCTTTTTTTAAGAAAGACAAAACCCACCTCGTCTAATAAGCCTTTCCTCTAGTGTTTCATAATCATCCAAGTTTCAATTTGCCACTGACTTTGTTGTGAATACATGTAACATTTAGGTAGTTGCTGAGTGTTAAAGAAATTGCCAATCAGTTACACTGCAGTCTGGGTGGGGTGGGGCGAAGACTAGTTGTTTCTCCTGCTTCACACACAGGCTTTGCCCACCGTCCCCTGGTAATCGTCATTCAGGTTTTGCTTTGGGGTTTTCCTCCTCCCTTCTTCAGTTTCAATACCTTCATCTGGGGCAGACTAATCTTTCCCAAATCAGCTGTGCAGGCCTGCCCTTGGGGGAGGACCTTATTTGGTCACACTCGACAGCCACGATCTTCTTACTTCACATGGAAAGTTGTGTCTCATGACGGAAGTTGACCAGAATACCAACACCTGCCTCCAAATGGCATGTCCACGAGGCTGTGTCTGAGGTGGCTAGCCTATGTCTCTCGAGCCTCTCAGAGCCCTTCTGAACAAACGTGATGCGGAACATAGTCGTGGTCAGAGACTTCTCGAGATTCCAGAGTCGTAATCCTAAAGTGAAGGTCTATTCTTAAGCTTACTACTCTCTTTGCCGCTGGATTTAGGTCACTGTTCCTCACTTAGACCACTACCATCCCACTTCACTTCCCTCCACAGAAAGGAAATATGTACTGTTTAGTTCAAGAATGGGGGCGGGGGGTGGAGAGAGCCCAAGACGTCTGCCCATACTGTTCTTCGGTTACAGCAGTGAGTGGAGCATGAGGAAAGAAGGCAGAGGGAAAGACCATCAAGCAGAAGGACATGTGAGTATGAAAAGGACACTGGTCAAATAGAACCAAAGAAGCCACCCAGAAAGAGCAAGTGTGATCTCTTCTCTTCTCATTTACCCTCTACTTGTCAGAGTACCCTACTGGCAAAGACCAGAGGGCTTTAAGTCACCAGATGTAGTGTCCCTTGGGACCTGTGGTTTGAACAGCACAACAAAGCCAACAGGCCTACTTTCCAATATACCGTTGCCTTTCCTTAGCTCTCGCCTTTTCTGGACAAATTTTGAGACAAAGCGCAAATAGCTAGTTCTAAGAAAAAAAAGATTAGATACAATTAGGCTTAGTTTTTATATTCTACCATATTACCAGAAGAGGTCAGAAAGAGGTCTTTATTTTAGGGCTGAGTAGATTAAAAATTCATTTCAAGCATAAAATATATTCCTAATGTCTCAATATTCTTTGTAATTGCTATCGCAGTCCTGGTGAATGACAAGGACAGGAGATAATACCCTGTTCTGGGAACCGAGAAGGTTTAAGGCAGATAAAGTAAGTGGGTAAGTTCTGGCACTTCAAAAGAGCATCTGGAAAAGGAGATGCCTTTTGGATTTCCAAACCAAATAAAAAACATACTCAAACCCATTGTAATAGTTAACGTTAATTTTGCCCAGCAACGGTTTCCAAAAATAAAAATTTGAAATGTTATCAAATGCAGTTAGGGGGCACAAGATCCAAAAGCAGAATTGGAGGAGGTATGAGACAATGTGCTGTTTTCTTTCATATCTAACACAGCTAACCTTGGTAAGCATAAATTTAAAAACTGAATATAGTGAAAAATCATCCATAAATAGTAAAGTCAACTATTTAGTAAGCTGTGCTAAAAAATTTCAATGATTCCCTCCAAAGCCCTCTCCTCAAACACGCACAAGCTATCTCTGACCTAAGTATCTCCATCTGACTTGCTCTGTTCTTTTACCAGTATTTTAAAGTCAACACATGGGGCGCCTGGGTGGCGCAGTCGGTTAAGCGTCCGACTTCAGCTCAGGTCACGATCTTGCGGTCCATGAGTTCAAGCCCCGCATCAGGCTCTGGGCTGATGGCTCAGAGCCTGGGGCCTGCTTCCGATTCTGTGTCTCCTTCTCTCTCTGCCCCTCCCCCCTTCATGCTCTGTGTCTCTCTGTCTCAAAAATAAATAAACGTTAAAAAAAATTTTTTTAAGTCAACACAATAACATGGATATAAGAGTGAGAGAATCAGCACCCTATAGGACATTTCTGTGCCTCAGGCCAGCATTTCTATATGTTTGCATTTCTACATATCCTTTAAATGCACCCCCAAAAGTCAACAGCTAAAAAACAACTGTCTAGGGCCCTTCAAAAAAGGGTCAATGTTATGGGGGAAAAAGGGATAGACTGTTGTAAAGAAGATAAAAAAGACATAACAGTAAATACAATATACGATTCTTACTTGAATCCGAGAACAAAGCCAATGATAGTGTCAGCTAGAAAAGACATTTAAGGGACAACTGGGGAATTCTGAATATTACTGAATAAAAGTTAATTTTCTTAGGTTATGTAGAATATCGTTAATCTTTGAAGATGTACACTAAAGTATTTGGGGGTGAAATATTATGTCTACAACTTGCTTTTGAATGGTTCAGAAAGAAAAAAAAATCTATACACAGAGAAATGAAGCAAATACAGGAATATGTTTTGAAAATCAATCAATAAGACAGATATTATACCCCGTCTCCTCTGAGATACTCAGAGGAAAAAAACGCCTTTTTTTTTTTTTTTTTAATTTTTTCAACGTTTATTTATTTTTGGGACAGAGAGAGACAGAGCATGAACGGGGGAGGGGCAGAGAGAGAGGGAGACACAGAATCGGAAACAGGCTCCAGGCTCCGAGCCATCAGCCCAGAGCCCGACGCGGGGCTCGAACTCCCGGACTGTGAGATCGTGACCTGGCTGAAGTCGGACGCTTAACCCACTGCGCCACCCACGCGCCCCAAAAAACGCCTTTCTTATGGTTGACTAACAGGTCAAAAGTAGATGTGCTAAGAACTTCAAAACCATGCATTCACACATGAAGAAAGCCACCCTGGGCCCATTACCAAATTGGAAGGATACTATCCCGTTTATCCCTGACCATGTTTGGGTGATGCAGCCCAGGGAATCTAAAATTACACCAAGACAAATGTTGGTTACATTCTAACATCTAAGCCAGTAGTTCTCAAATACTTTTTTTGGCCTTGGTCTACTCAGGAGAAGAGAACACCCAAGAGAGGGTAAAATGAAAAGTGCCACTGCTATCATCATGACTATGGTCCACGGCCACCTCTACCACTGCCTGCGTAAAAAGACAGTAATTACACAAGTACAAAATATCAAAAAAAGTAAAATCTATCAGTAATTCCACATACACATTAATACATACATAATGGGAACTAAAACATATGCCCAACTCAAGACCACAAAGCATTCTTACTCCTTGTAAACACATGTAAATACATACGCACAACAGGTTTAGAACATTACCAGAACAGGTGGACAACTCCTTAGATTTTATCCCTAGAGTCCTCAAGAGGACACAATGTAGTCATCACCAATCTGTGAAGGTTGGGAGAATGAAAAAGAATTAAAGTTCTCTTCCTTGAGGTTCCTTCATTCTCTTCCCTTCTAAGCAGCTAATTTGGCTCCTTCTGTCCATAAAGGGTGGGCAGGGCCAGGAGAAGCAGCTTGAAATGGGCAGCCTTGGCCTTTGGTGCTCTGAGCCTTAGAGAGAAAAGGCACAAGAGTTTCTGGAGGCTCCAACTGGTCTAACTTAGCCTACCAGGCTAGATCAGAAAGGTATGTGGACTAAAGACCCAAGTTGGCTTAGAGAATCCCCCGTGCATTTATGTTTTGGGAATCAAGGATGGCAGTAGGACTCTGCTGTGGAATCAAAGCTCTCTATATAACTCATGGGAAATATGACAAACATCTGGTGCAGCCAACATCTAGGTCAGCATACACATGCACGGACTAAGATTTCAGGACAGACTCATTCTGCAGTCCCAAACTGTAAGAATGGCTGCATTCGTCCTCAGCAAAATCCCACATTAAGAAAGCAAGGCTTCCTCTCCGGGATTGAATGTGGTATCAGTAGGTACAGGGAAAGTTCTCTTCAGGATTAGCACAGTGGCAGTATTTTCAGATTGGTGATTAATCATGGTGGTGGTTACGGTGTTGATTACTCCAGGTTATATTTTCCTACTTGTCAAGTTGCTTGTTGGGGACCAAAGGACTGAATATCATCACCCTGGTGGTCTATTTCTGGGCCCCAAGGTAGAGAACCAACCATGAGGTAGGAGAATTCATCAATTAGCAATTATAGAAGCCCTTCTTATATGACCAATATTATCTTCTGTACGATAAATAACGCAAGAGCCAAATTAGGATCTGATAAAGCTAGTTCCCGGAACATCTGGCTTCAGGAATCAGATTTCTTCTATGCAGTGGGGAAAACGTACAGTCAGCAAAAGAGAGGCTTCAGGAATTGGGTGTGTGGACAACAAACAAACAAAAAACCCACTCTATTTTTTCATGATTTAGAGCTAAAAACTTGGGGTAACACAGTAAGCCGAAGGAAAAAAAAAAAGACTTTGACCTTACTATCATGACATGAATTATGGAAAAGGCAGATCCAAAAAGTAGGGTTAGGGTTACACTGCTATTTGAAAAGGGCTAACCTAAGAGTGACATTCAAGTCTTATGACCCTGCATGAACATGGCTGGGGAATACTAGAGTGAAACAACAACAACAATAACAACAACAAAAAACCCCCAAAATGATGACAAAACAAAACAAAACCCCAAACAAACAAACAAACAAACAAAAAAACCCTGGAGCCAGGCCTTGCTCAAGGAAAAGGGTGAGGGAAGAAGATACCTTTCTTTGCTCATAAGAGTGGATGAAGTTATATCAAATATTTGGAAATTCAAGAGCTGGAAACTTCTTGGGGATGCAAGCTTAGGAATCCCATTGGTGAACTCTTATTAAAGATGATAGGTACTTACTTGAAAGACAGGGTGGAGATTTGGTCTCTGGAGAACTCACTCCCAATTCACAAATGGGGTGGCAGAAAAACAGGGTTAGCGGGGACATCAAAAGATTACTTCAGAATTCTGAAAATGGAAACCCAGAGGCCTTGCATACAAGAGTTAGAAATTAAAGGGAGGAAAAGGAGCTTAGAAAAGAACTGGCCCAACTTTGAAAATGTATAAATAGCTTTGGTGGAGAGTGGTATCTGAAATATCTCTAAGTGGCCACCTGCAAAGGCAGTAGAATTCCTCCCAGGGTACAGGAATTAGAGTTATTGATAGAACTTCTTCCACCTGGGTTTCAAATCAGACAACAGAATTGATACCACGAGGCAGTTAAAACCACGAAGCCAGGCTGTGTAAGCCCCTCTTCCATTTTCTGTTTACCTTGGCTATCCCTAAATCTCTAGGGACTGGAGCTGACGGCAACATGGGTCTAGGCCGTGCCATGGATACACGTGGAGCTTGCAGAACATTGCTTTCTCTGGGGAAAGGCTGGCTGTTCACAGGATTGGCATCGGATCAGTGACAGGATGCTGCAGTGCTCACACTGGCTCTGGAAAGCGAAGGGTTTCTAAATTTTGTTTTGTGTAGGGCCGGCGTTATGGCATCTTATGCCCTCACGACTCCCTGGAATGTGGAATGTATGATGCGAGACAGAATCAACTACAGAGAAATCTAGTTCCAAGGATGCTGAACCACATCTGCAGTTCCAGCTCAAGGGGCCCCCCAGCCTGTAGCTTCTGTTAGACCCTCACACAAAGCCCTTCTGGCTAGGGTAAAAGCAGGAAAAGACAAAAAAAAAAAAAAAAAAGAAGAGAAAAAAAAAACCACGGTGGTTTTACACTTACAAGAGGTTTTAAGTTTCTCTGTAGGAAAGGGGGATTGACTTGACAGGGATTATGCTTCACAGGAAAGGGCTTTATTGGGGTGTTTTCTACTGTTGGGATCATATTATTTGAGCTATAATGTTTATATCATCTAGTGACTTCATATAATGGGGAGGGGAAGGGGGTGGTTTGGAGGTTTGCCTCTGCTAGGCTCAGCTCAACGATTACAACATCCCGCAAATAAATGGCCTCCCTCCCCTCCCCCTTCTTCCACCGTCTCTTCCAGCAATGGCAGCAGCTGGCTGGCAGAACTAGCACATGGTATCTCAGAATCAAACCACCAACCGAAATACTACTCGCCATAAGATGAAAAACTAAATTTCGCCCACGAAAGTCAGTTTGGGAGGTCACTGTGTAACGTACAACTGTATTACCTCTCAGGCCGACCACTCAGAATATGGGGGCGGGAGGCACCCTAGCCTCCAGGCAGGGGCTCAAGGCTTCCCCTGCCTCTTTACTCCCCCTCCAGAGAGGAGAAAATGTGATCCAAGTCAAGGATGACACCCAAGTTCTATAGGAGAGACAGCGAGGGGGACAGCTTTGGCTCAGAAGAGCAGAAGTGATCCTCAGAGCTATTTGTGTCTTCTCTTGCAAGGGGCTGGAAGCTACTCTCCACCGGCAAAGGCTGAGTGGGCCCCGGGAAGAGCTCAGGTCGATAATGGCCTATTATAGGCCTTAGGAGCAAGAGTCCTCACGGCTGACCTGTGGTCCTGAGGAGAGTTTGCCAGGGTAAAAAGTTGGCTTGTCGTGTCTTTCTCTGGTCATCTAGGAGGACCAGTTGCTAAACGGAATTTGGGATACTGATCTTGTCCTTTCTTTACCTCTGTCAGTATAATCATAATGACACAGGTGATTTTTAAAGGTTTCTATTCTAAATCTGGCTGAAACACAAGGAAATCGATTCCGTACATGAATCCTCCTTAAAAGAGGTGGTGGCGTTAGGAGGAGGAACCCTCTTTGGAGGTAGGTACTGAATCAGGAATGTCCTGATTCACAGATGGGAAACTGTGGCTAAGAACAAGTGTCCATCACGGAACAGCTCCCTCTTGTCCTCAGCACAAAATTGCAAATCTTCCGAATAGTCATTTCCAAACAGAAAACCTGCTATCAAAGAAGGAAGATAATTTAATGCCAACGGTAGCAGAGTTGTTGTTGTTGTTTTGACACAGATGAATTAGTTGCAGGTTTACTTCAGGGTCACATTCTCCATACCACAGTATTATTTTTGTAACAGCCTGGATCTGGGTAGTTCCTTCTCTTCAAAGGACGCATTTATCCCAACAATTTAGAATTGTTCCTTTAGAATTTGAAAATGGAAACCCAGAGGCCTTGAATAGAAGAGTTAGAAATTAGACGACAAGGAGATTCGAAAAGAACTGGCCCAACTTTGAAGGAGGGCTTGTGTATTAACAGATATGAGGCTCTTTCACAGAACGAATATATCTAATTGCATAAATGTGTCACATCCCCAAATTTGTGGGCCGTGGAGAAACCAAAGCATCTGACAGTCAAGTAAAAGGCTTATGCGAGTGTACAGAGCTGACTCAGAGGAGAGTCAGGATAAAAATAAGCGGTTCTTCTGGCTTTAAATGCACCACCCCGTTACAACTACCACGGGGTGGGGCTTTTTTAGACCCACAGCCTGGAGAACTGGCTTCCACCTGGGGCATTTGGTTACTTTCAAGCTTAAGAGACCAGCAGGAAGGAGCACCTGGGTGGCTCAGTCGGTTGAGCATCTAACTCTTGATTTCAGCTCGGGTCATGATCCCAGGGTCGTGGGAGTGAGCCCTGCATTGGGGCTCCGTGCTGAGTGTGGAGCCTGCTTAAGATTCTCTTCCTCCCTCCCTCAGTCCCTCTCCCTCACTCAAGCTCTCTCTTTCTCAAATTAAAAAACAAAAAACAGAACACAGACAGAGGGTAGTAGGATAAAAAGGTAGCTGACTGGCCTCCTTGCCCCAAAAGGAAAATTTGAACATTGTTCTTATTAATTCCTTTCCTGGGGCAGCTGTTCAAAGAATTTTAATATTCGACTTTTGCCAATATGACAGACAACTTATTTATTTACTTTTCATTTGTGAGAAATAGGTCTAAAGAGAGCCTTTGTGGGGTGCCCGGGTGGCTCAGTTGGTTACGCATCCTACTCTTGATATGAGATCAGGTCCCAATCTCCAGGTCGTGAGTTCAAGCCCCATATTGGGCTCCACACTGGGTGTGGAACCTACTTAAATAAATAAATGAAAATACTTAAAAAAATTTTTTAAGTAAATAAATACTGAGAGCCTTTGCAGCAGAGATGACAGGATGGCTTCCTCTACTGTGGGCCTTATGTCAACGACAGCAGATTTTACCACGGAGAGCTGCTCATCGGGCAACACACCAGCAAGAAAAGGGGAAACAGGGCATTTTTCCTGAATGGTGAAAAAAATGCAACACTAAACCTTCTTCAACATCCCTCTTATAATTTATTCCCAATTTACATGATTCTTCTCTAAGCCGGCATTAAAGAAAAGTGCTAATAATACTTTTATTATCATTAAAAAGTCTTTTAAGTGGGACTTAGGCACTGTGGACAATTTCATCTTTGACTTCAAACTTAAAATCTGACAGGAGAAAATCCCAACTCTAGAGAAATTAGGAAATCAGCTTCTCCGAGAACTGTTCTATCTATGGCCCTCCTCCTAAAAGCAGAAACTGGGCAAGTGCGTCAAGGGTGCCTACACTGTGACTTGTTCTGTAGCACATGCAGTTTTACTGGGAAACATAGCATTAGCTGCACAAAGTCTAAATGCAGCCTGGGAAGAGTTGGCTTGAGGATGTGTTTGAAGGAGGAATCAGAAAATGAGAACTAGTCCTAACTAGTTTTTTTCCTATTTATCTCTGAGGTCATCCCAAGGACTCTCAGAACTGGGGTTTTGAGATCCTCTACTGCTCTAAGCGGTTAGAGGCTGGTGTCGGGGGCTGTTGAAAGACGGGAGTGGGAAGGGTTCATAACAGAGAGCGGGCTGGTGTGCAAAATGCATTCACCAAGTAGTGGCTGTGTGCAGTGCTCAGTGCTATGGCTCCAGCAGTTATAAAGAAACGTAGCACAGGGATTCTCTGCTTTTGGAGACACTTAGAGCCTAAGAGAAATTGTTTCCTGTTTCAACAAGAATGTGAGTCGGGAAGCAGGGACTAAGTTTAATATTCATCAAAATACAGAAGACATTAAAACCCAATGCTGCTTTTTCCTTATTCCTCAAGAAAGATTCCTTGGAGAGGGAAAGGAATTGAGGGGCAGAAATCTTCTGACTTGAGTAGCCCTCGTCACTGTGATGTCATCACCACTAAATTATTCTCTATTAAGATTCAGATTTCAACACTTGGGGTAGGCACTCCAGGATCTGGTCTTTACTGTGGGCCTGCAGCCACGTAGAAGACACAGCCTCCTCGTCTATTCTACCTTTTCTATGGGAAAAGTATAAAGGACCCTCATTAAGTGCCCTTTCAGGCAGTCACAAAGCATTTCCAGGCACTCAGCTGAAAAGTGTTTATGTAAGCTGAAGTCCTCCTCAGCCCCTCCCGAGAAGCACAGATATCAGCATCCTCTTACACAGCTGATATCTAGGGTTACCTCCTGAGAGGTTTCAAAGTCTCTCACAAAAGAACAATCTGCCCAGGCCTGTTCTTTTTTTAATGGGGAAAGGAAGACATTCCTGCAGGCCCAATTTATAGTGAGGGAAATATTTCAGGGGAAAAAAAAAAAACACCACGTTATAGCAAAACAGAAATGCAACAGTCTCATCTCAGTGGTGAGGATGAGGGATAGGAACTCAGAAGAGCTCTTCAAAACCCTGAGGCAGCTGCACTGAATCATTACTACTAAGTTTTGGGTTGCTTTTTCACGGATTGTCCTTTTCATGCTTATCCGGTGGCCCTGGTTTAGCCCGCACGGCCCTTGTCCTGACCGCACGTGTCTGTGAGCTGTTGGCCAAGATGGTGGAGGATGTCTCAGGTGGGTGCAGCTGAGGCAAGCAGACCCCTAGAACCTGGCCTCACTTCAGGGGAGGAGGCCTCTCGGGTTTTGAGGTTGCACAGAGGCTGGGTTCTTTCTGGTACTTCCTGTGATGTTCATTTGAGGAGACAAGGCATTTGATGAGTGCCCAGCGGAAGGGTCACAGCCGGAGTGAAGCTCCCCCGTGGCTGAGTAACAGTCTGGGAAGTATCATTTTAAAATGACATGTATCCGACCACAGTGGCAAATGAAACAGGACAGAGAAGGCCAAGGAGTAGGGAAATTACAGCTTTGTCATTCCCAAGTCCAAATGTAAGCCTGAGCAGGAGACCTCTGCTGCGCTGTGGCAGGCAAACACCCGAGCTTCAGTCCCGGAGGCGAGGCCGGAGCTTGGAGGGGAAGAGCAGGCAGCAATCTTCACTGGGAGCTAAAGCCACAGCCCCACGGCAAGCGGGAGATAAAAGGGTAATATCCTTGGATCAAGTCTCAACACCTCTCTCTCCAGGGAAGCTAAACCACCCTCTCCTATTAGCACCCCCTTTAGACAGCTACAGAGACAGAGACAAAAAGAGGCGGGCGGCCTCATTGGGCAGTAGCAGCCCTACCCCAGAAGCCCAGGCCGGCAGCCTGGCAGTGGCGGGGTTAAAGCCAGCACTTAAAAGAAAACTGGAACCCCATTAAGCCCGGGCTCATTAAGCCCAGGCTCGGAGAACAGGGAGCAGCGGGGAAGCCAAAGGAAACTAATTTTGGAGGTTCTCCAAGCTGCCAATCACAAGCATATTTCTAACAGTCCCAGTGTTGTTTGAGTTGGTTGTTTTTCCACAGGCTGCACAATAGGGTCTGGTTATTCATTGAAAAAGTCTGCAAGGGAGCCCCGCCCTCCATTCACAACCAATTTGGAATGCTCCATTCAGGCAAGAGGGGGACTCAGCAGCTCAGCTCGCTGGGGCAGACGGAACAGAGCCCAGCTGTCGCCACAGGGACGCTTGCTCGCCCAGCGCGCTGTGTTTATGTAAGAAATTCAGACACTGCAGGCGCCTGCCTGCTCTGCACCCTCCCTAAGATTCAGATGGCCAAGACCCTGGCTGAAATCTGAAATCTGCAAGGATGTGCAAGTCAGCTGTAAGGTCAGCAAGTGCCCTCTGGCAAAAGAAAACTATCCAGTGCTGCCCTGTTCAGAATCTGACTATAGCTACCAGCTGAGAGAAACAGACTTCACAGGTATTTCTCCTGCCTCCCGGGGGCAAGCTGGTTTGTATTAGAGGACAGCTCTCTATGGAACTCAGCCTTTCCAGACTCCCTGCTTTTCCATTCACTGCCAATAGCTACATCAGGAGCCACCTGGCATCCTCCCCAAGGGAGAGGGTCTCTGGAGACACTACTAGATTCTCTGGCTGCAGAGGGGGGAGGGTGCAAGCCACCTATTACGAACAGCTTCACAGTTCTTTTACTGGTTTCACATCGGGCTTGGAAGGTTTATAATCTGTGCGTGCTCACACACACACACACACACACACACACACACACACACACATACCATGCCCAAGAGACATCAAAAGGTAAGAGCATAAGTATCTGGGGTTGGCGGGTGAAAACTACTCCAAGGACAACGCAAAGTACAAGGCTAAAAACTGGTTAGGTTTCTTCGAGAATTTTTCCCAACTTTTCAATAATTACCCTGAAGGAGATCTGATAAAGCCAGTCTGACAGCCAGAGTTTATTGCAAGAAAAGCATACTACTTTATGAAAATCAAATCCAGGAGGTAAATTAGCACATGGGTTGTTTCCTTTTTTCCATAACACATTTGGCTATTTTCAAATACTTTCTGTTTACCTCTTCTCATTGCCTGCCCCCATTACCAACACTAGTGAACCCAGATGGAGACATGGGAAGCATTCCTCTATAGTTTTTCTGACCACAGAATCCCCATTTGGTGCCTTGGCTGCTCTGCAGACCAGTGGCAAACTCCTGGCCTCTTGATAGCTAGATCTTATCTTTCTCCCTGGAGTCTTTGCACCCTACACTGCCGCTTTCCCCCAGACGCTTCCTCCTCCTGGGCAGGGGAGCCCCCTTTATTTGCTATAGAGGGGCTCTTCTCCTTGAGAGGAGCTGCTACTCCATTGTCATCTACCTGCCAAGCCTAAAGGTGTTCTTATATTGTGGTTACACACACACACACACACACACACACACACACACGCACACACATTCACACGCACCCACCAGTATCTACACTAGGGGCCAGCATCTACACTACGGCCCCTCCTTTAAGCTGAGCCTCTCAGAAGGCTGGGACAATGACAGAAACCGACGACCAAAGCCTCTGTTAAATGAGCTTGATGAGTTCACAAAATGAATTTTTAAAAAAGCAACCTAATCCGGTACTGGCATCAGCATGCCTGGCACTTGTCCAAGAGCTGGGAGCTGCAACATGACAAGACTCTGAGCTCCTTGGATTCCAAGAGGAGAAGCACTGTGTGCCAGGGCACAGATGGGGCCCAAGCTGCCTCAAGGGCAGCCATGTGCCTGAGAGGGGGCTGTCAGCCTCTGAGCCTGGAGGTACTTTACCACCATTGAAACTGGAGAAACATGTGGAGGGTACAGTCTCTGGGTAGAGAATCCCACACCCCACCCAACCCCACCACCACCAACGTTTTTTCCTGGGACCGAAATTAAAACAATGATACTCTTAGATGGTAGAAATGGCAGATAATACAAATTCTCAGCTTTATCATGCTATCTACGTCTTAATCTTATAAAAGTAAAGAATGCTGAAAACTGGGGATAGATGGTAATTTCTCAATTGCTACCAGGATTTTGTTACCTCTGGAATCTACATAAGCGATCTGCCTGGGGCAGACACACATGTAATTCCCCATCCCAAGTCTTTCTTGCCAAGCACAAAGGACTGGGAAGGTTACTGGGTCTTATTAGAGGGCTAAGAGCTGTAAGACATCGAAGAGGAAGAGAAAGAGAAAAATTCACTGGTTTCAGTACGCCTGACTGAATTAAAATGAGATAAAATGGATTCTCTGTGAACATATGGCTCTCTTAGGTAACCAGGAACTCTAGGTCTTGGATCCTTAAGAGTCCTGGTCTAAGGATCTTGGAGGCTGGCTATCAAAACAGGAAGGATTTCAAGTCACTTAGCACCCTCTCAGTGGTAAGGTAGTGGGCTAGCTAACAAAGACTTTGAAAGTTACACTGTAGCCTGGAGTCAAATAACCTCTCCCCCCAACATATCCCTCTGGCTTCCTGGATGTAGCCCTCTTCTGTCTTCTACCTTCAGAACTCTCCAGAGCTCTTGAAAAAGACAAACTGATAGCCTTGACTCCTTCAAATCTCTTATTTTCAAAGTGCCTACTGTTGTTTTCTTACTTTCCATAACAAAAAGAATTTGGGATGATCTTTTCAAATAAAAATGGCCTAAGGCCACACAGAAAGTAAACCCAGAGTTTTGTTACAAACTGGGTCCAAAATGATGTGCCCTTTACAAAAGGAAGACACTGCCTCTACTATGTCAATTTCATATGTAGTAAAAAAAAAAAAAAAATCCAGTTGAATAATCTCATATTGAAACAAGATTAAGATCAATGTGTTTTAGGATCAAGGGCTGCCATAACAGTTCATTCTATTTTCCCAGCCACCTATTACAATGTATTTATGAAAAGTCGATTTTATCAGTTAATTAGCCAGTCCTTAGGAAATTACTAGTACTTCCTTCAGTCGGTCCAAATTCTTTTTGAAACACAGATCTAAAAAAGAACACTTCAAGGGGAAAATAAGGCCATTTGGATTTTCCAACAATTCTCTAAATTATATTTGCTATGGAAGCCATGGTTTTATTTTATTTATTTAAAAAAATTTTTTAATGTTTATTTATTTTTGAGAGAGGCAGAGACAGAATGTGAGTGGGTTAGGGGCGGAGAGAGAGGGAGACACAGAATCTGAAGCAGGCTCCAGGCTCTGAGCTGTCAGCACAGAGACCGACGTGGGGCTTGAACTCACGAGCTGTGAGATCATGACCTGAGCCGAAGTCGGTTGCTCAACTGACTGAGCCACCCAGGTGCCCCCAGAGGCCATGGTTTTAAAATAAGATTTTTATCATGCTTTTTTCCCCAGTGTAAAATATTTTTGTTGTTCAAGATGCTGACAGTTAAATATTCACAATATCACAATTGAAACAAATGCATGAGATTAAAAGTAAAATTAGAAGTGAAATCTGCATTTAAAAAATACCACTATGAATATATGCTAAAATCTAGTAATATCCTTAAATGCCCAAGCATTTAGCCCAGAAAAATTAATGTAAGCCCCCCACAAATCTAAGCTCTTTGAGTTCCAATCTTATCCATGGCTTTGATTTATAGTTAATTCTATGAAAGTGTGTGGTAAAAATGTACACACATCTAACTGCTGACCCAGATTTCCTGGTTTGTAACTCTGTGTGTTAATATACATATCTAGCTACACACACATTTATATAGATATACATGCATTCACACACTTATTTATATAAGATATATACACACAGCTTTATCTGTATGCACATTAAGGTGTCTTGCAGAAAAGATGTCAGTTTTATAATTTTTCTGTTTTATAGGTCTCTTTCTTCCAAATCCTAGATAGAAATACTCAAAGCACCAAGATATTTAATCCGTCTCTCAGCATCATGGAATGAAGAAATCTGAGGTGTCAGACTGGGTAGCCGGCAGTTTCCCTAAGTCTTTCCTGAGTGCTGGCTCTAGGTCTTTGAAATAATGAGGGAGAGCCCAGAACTCACCTGTACATGCCAGTACCCCCTGGGTCTGCAGCTTTGTGACAGTTTCTTTAAGGATCTTATTGTATAACTTTTTCCTCTTCATTTCACCTAACCTCTCCATTTGCCTCAAACCACCAGTCAGTCTCTCCAGTTACCTGGACCTTATATTAGCCCCTCTATAAAATGAAGGAGTTGGGCAAGACTATCTCTACAAGGGACTTGCAGCACAAACAATCCAGAATCTTCAATTACTTCTCAGGGCCAAGGAACAATGGGGACACTGGTAGAACTCCTATGGTCTACAGGCTGTCCTTTCTGTTCCCTTGAATTTGACCTTTAAGAGTTTCCAAAGGGGGATGCTTTACTAATGTCTGTATTTGTGACGCAAAGTGAAATCTATACAGCTAGAAGTAAGCTGAACATTTCTAGAAGACAACAATGGTTTCATTTATTCAAATAATACTTATGGATGGATGCCTATGGGTAGGAACCCAAATCTGGAAAACTTACAAAATACAATCTCTTTAGAAGCTGAGCTCATAGCACTTACTGAAAAAAGTAAGCTATAATCTTCAAAATTGACATTCTGAAATAAAAACAATTACCCAGATTACTTAGTATTTCTTTTTCTCTCATACATACATACATACACACAGACTCTCACTGCCCCTCTCTCTCTCTCTCTTACACACACACACACACACACACACAGTAATCAAATGATCGTTAAAAGGAAAGGTAGACTATAATCAGTGCCAGGCCACAGAAACATACTTGTTACAAATGTTTTTGCAACTACAGGGAAAAGGTTTGTTTTCCTGGGCAAGTGCAAGTTTGGTTTATAGTTCACTGATTGGCTGATTCAAATCAACTCATAAGATTGTATTAAATTTGAGTGAGTTTCTCCCCCCTCCCCTGGCATAGTCATGGGCTCTTCCAGAAGGTGACTACAGTGAAAGTTAATCCACAATCCAAGGCTGTGACATGTGCTACCGGGAGTAAGCCCAGCCCAAGGCTCTGCCAGCTCCCACGCATCTACACTGGCCATCCACAACCAAAGGCAAACCAGTCGCACTTAACAGTAAGGATGAACAGCTCAAAGACATCCCACCCCACACTTGTATTTTTACCTAACCTCTAAGGCCAGGTGATCTATTTGAAGCTATCCTTCTTGAGGCTCTATCTCCCAAAATAAGAGTCAGAGAGGGGGAAAGAATTATTAACAGACTTTTTGAGGCTTCTCAACCATCTGTTTTATCCTTAAAATCCAGGAAAGCTCAACCTGAAGAAGTTAAAGCAAAATGCAAACAAAGTAAAAAACACATCACACTTGGTAAGCAGAAATATCTCCCAAAGCATGTCCATTTTAGGTAGGTATGGCAATTTAATTAGAGTTTAGCACATGCTATTCGTTGAGCAGGAATTACTTCTAAGGAGCCAAACAAAACACATTTATTGATTCCTTCTCTTTAGCCTAACATCTCTCCAAATATAAATCTTGTTTACGGACATCTTTCTCTCAAGAGTCTACCTTTGCTTCAGTTACATAAAATAAATTTGAATGAAGTCACCTCATCTCCCTTTTAACTCTTTGGGTTATGGAGAAACAAACAGAAGTGTCATAAAAGCATTTCAAAGAACTTCTGCCAAGAAAGCTCCCAGGCTGCAGTTTCTGCTGCTCTGAGCAGAAACGGGAAAGGCTGGGCCAAATTGTCAACACAGAACAAAGTGGGATTACAAATCCTGTCTTTTATCTTGCAACACACACACACACACACACACACACACACACACACACACACACATCTGGGTTATCTTTAGCCTTTTAGTGGCAAGCTTCCCAATCACTTGAAAGCAATCAAAGGGCAATAATTAACATGCACTTACTGTCCTATAGAAAACAACTATAGCAAGCTGTGACAACGCTAAGGTAACTATGCATCTGTGGGTTATAGTTTATCCCCTTTAAAGGTTTCATGGCATTGTGCCTTGAAAAGGAGGTCTATCATTAAAGAATGTTTAGATGGTCCATCTGGTCTTTCATCTAATGACTCAGAACACCCAGCTTTTACTTCGATACAAAGATACCCCCTCTTTCCAGTGGCATTTACACACACACACACACACACACACACACACACGATAAAACAAAAAAACAAAGCCAGGAAGAAATTTGTTGGTGCAAAATGAGAAATCGAATCCTTGCCTGGCTCAGGTGTTTGCTATTATAAACTATGACTAAGAGACATGAATTTCTCTATGATGCAACTCTCAAGAGAGGCAACGTTTTCTCCAGGCCTCTCTTAAACCTGCTCACTCGCCAGTGACTAATGCTCTCTAGAGCTGCCCTGTGCCACTCACATTTCATCAGCCGGCTTTGTCCTTGATAGCTCTGCCTAGACCATAAAAGCTCCCAAACCTGTTGAGGACAGCCCCGAAAGATCAGTGCAAAGCTAACCATGTCCTTACCAGTGCCCAGAGCCATCTTTTGAGCTTCCTGCTGCATTTGGTATCTCAATGATAGGAGCACTTAATGACCATTTGAAGAAAAAGTTTTCACTCCCCTCTGAAAGATAAAGTCCTGACAACTGTATGAAAAATAAGGGTAAATCAGGTCACGCTGTGACCACCCTCTGTCAACCCAGAAGTAGAAACAAAATTGACAACATGTGGGGAAGCTACAATTAACTGGAATCTTCCATTAACTATTTTCTGCACCTTTTAAAAGAGAAAGAATGTCAGGTTCATGATCTGCATCAAGGACTTAATTTATAAAACAAACAAAAAACACCATATAATAATGTCTGGTTAATGGATGCTAAGGCCAACATCTTATATATATAATGTCAATCGATTTATAATTTTGAGTTTGAAGCCTTGCAATATTCTTAGGCAAAAAGAAATTTAGGATGAAACTGTGTTCAATAAATCTCACCTGCAATAGAATAAAAGCAGTTTAGAAATAACTCCAACAAAGAATGAAACAAAAGTTTTGGGGGTTAACTTTGAATTACTAAAAGAAACTAAATGCATTCCACTGTCCGAATATGCTGGCGACGGCCGAAAAGAGTTTTCCACGCATGGATGTTCCAAGACCAAATATTTTCAGAACAAATGTGCCGCCACCAGAAAGGTACTTACAGTTATCAGACTGGAAATCTGGGACAAACTGTTCATCATCAGGAACTTGTGCTGGAAAAGAGATTTTTTATTTTAGACCTTGAAGTTTTATTAAAAAGCACAGGAAAATGTTTTCTATGGAAACTCAGACAGCCAAGAAACTTGCCTTCAGCTAACCAAGCCTCTTGAAGTTGACTGAGATCCTGAAACAACTCTGGAATTGAAAACAGAAGACACCAGCATGAGAACTCCTGGGGGTGGGGGTGGGGGTGGGGGTGGGGGCAGAAGACCGAGGGCGAGTCTGCCCTCCGTTCACAGAGGGCTGTGCACAGAGGGCCTTTGGAGGAAGCCACAGCCCCAAGGGAAAGCTTCACTACCTTCAGAATCATGGGCCAGATCTGTGTCCAAAAACTTCCTCTTTCTGTCAATCACAGGCCGCCCTCTACATTCCTCTGACCGAGATTTCTGAAAGAGGCCAAAAGACAGTGAAGGCTCAAGGGTAAGAAAGGGGTCAAAAAAGGGGGTTGTGCCACTAACCCAATAAGGAGAAGATTCATATTCGAAGAGGGGGAACAAAACAAACCAAAGCCACATAAACTTACCCCTGGGACCATAAAAGGGACTTGCTGATCATAAAACCCATCCATGGTGCTTCCAACGCCTCTAATATCACTTTGAAAGGTTTCAGCATTGAGTAATTTCTGGGAGGAAAGGGGTCCTCCTGTAATATGAATTTGGGAGATTTTAACTGAGAGGGGGGATGGGAAGAGAAATGAAGTAATTACTATTGCTTTCTTTAGGGGTTGTGCAAAATCACTACCTTTCTCTAAGGTACTTAAAGCCTGCTCAAGGTGTGAGCTTTACAGACTAAAAGTTCTCTTGGTTAAGGGCATCAAAGGTTCTTCACGTACTTGAGTCACATTGATTTACCTACCTATTGTTCCTTCTCTCTCTTATCGTTAACATGGTAAGTTACCTGCTACTAACTGCTCCCTATATAAACAAAGCCCCAAACCCCTTATTTTCATTATAAAAGGGTGATTTCAAGATTCTCTCCAATAGAAGATTCTCCTGGGCATTGGTAATGTTAGGTCTTTTTTTTTTTTTTTAAATAAGTTCATTCTTGACAGTACAGTGACAGGAAGTAGAGAAAATGGGTTTAAGCATTCCAAATTATTGGCAATTAAGAATCTGACATACATAGTGTTTCTAAAAGTAGTTTGTAGGTCAGTGGTAAAACACCGCATATAGTTCCAGGGATATATCGATCAGAAGTATACTTAATCTTCACACAACACTCTTTTAAAACCTAAATCTTCCGTGCAAACAGATATAGTGTCTGTCATGTCACAAATACTCCTATGGCAACTTACAGAAATATCTATGATATCACCAATTTCTAAAATAAATAAGATAGCTACGAAAACTAAGGGATAAAGGAAACTAAATTCCACCACACATATTTTAAATGCATCTTTACCACAGGTCTTTAAAAACAAACATTAAAAGCAAAAGATCCATGTAAAGAAAATTCAGTTTGTTTCTTATCGTGAAGTCAATTTTCCTCAAACTTGCCAAAAAAAAAAAAATTAAACTTGTTTCAGCACTGTCCAGTCTTGCAGCTAGGAAAACAGGTTGAAGGTCAAAATGGAAAGGAGGGAACTATTTTCTAATTTGGGAGGAATCAAGTAACAATTTTAGGAAGGTACCATCTTCCCAAACACTTTGTTTCATTCTCCAAATAGTGATGCAGTTAAATAAAAAAAAATGGAGAAAACAGGAATTTCATTTACCCCATCTCCAAACAATGCAAAATGCTTAAGGATAATTCTTTTGTTTGCCTTGTGTACAAATTTTTAAAAGGGAACTTTCTCTCCGTGGGCAATTCCATCCAGTGTGTTTTTCACTTTGTGGACAACATCAATTTTTTTAAGTGAGCAGGGTACAAGAAAACCCTTCGTGGCCAACGTCCTCTCAGCACTGGGGCCCAAGTAATCAGGTATTTTCAAAGTCAAAGAGAAAGAAGGAGAGGAGCAAAACTGCATACAGTCCATAATTTCCTAGAAAAACACTCCCGTTAGCCTGCCTGCGTGCCTTCCAAACAGCGCTAAACGTTCAGAATAAAGCCTCTTTCTCAAATGTCACCAACCCGTAGAGAAAATCTGAGAAACATCGGCAGTGAGTTCAGGGCCATGAAAGTGAGTCCTCTGTAGCTTTCAAAATCTGTCAGATTAAATCGTGACCTTAGAAATTCTGTAAATATCTATGGGGAAAGGGGACAACGGGGAAAAGATCGGAAGGGGGACATGTTTTCAGAGCCTCACGATGAAATCAATTGCAAAATACTTCACCAAGAAGAGCAAAAATACCTTTTCAAAAATCAAGTAAAAGAGAGAATGTACCATAAGCGAACCCAAAAGAGGCATCGAGGATGTTTAAAGCAGCTCTCAGAGTTCAAGGGCTAGGAAAATCGTGTTCAAAGTATAATTTTTTAAAAAACCTTAAGGGAGTTTAAGCCACTTCCTTTGTGGTCCCCCCTTCCCGGTGCCCCCAGGAAAACTTTAACGCGGCGCAGCGGCGCGATCGAGGCCCCTCCCCCGCGGCGCGCAGCGGGCCTGGTTTTATGAATGGGAGAGCGAGCCGCGGCCGCCACATCAGGTAAAGGCTGTAACTGGATCCTTCGCGCTGGGCCCCATTCACAAAACAAGACACACTTCCACCCAATTCCCAGCCTTCCCCATTCATGAAAACTCCTTCAGATGCACCCCCGCCCCCACTCCCAACGCACGCCCAGCCTCCGACGCAGGCCCCTCACCCCAGCGATTTAGGAAGAAAGCTCAATGCTTCATTCACAAAAAGGGATAGAAAAAAAAAAAGCCGCAGGGAGCAACGAGCCAACGAAAGAAACCCGCTTCATTCATAAAGTCATCCACATTCATAAAACCGAGCTGCGGCGCGGGGCGCTACCAACCTCTTCCAATGCCCCCAGCCCTCCAAACCTCCAAACATCTCTCCTTGGCACTGCTCCTCAATAGGAGTTCGGTTCCCCCCAGAGGTCTCCTCTCTGAAAATGCGGACAGATCCCTAATCCAGTGCGAGGCTCCAGCATCTCTCCATCCCCCCCCCTCCGCACCCGTTTTCCCCACTATTCCCAGGCCGCTGCTCCGATGCTCCCCGATTTCTCGAGAACCGCGGTGCAGCCTGACGCCCTCAAGCTGCTGGGGGTGGGAGTTGGGGGATTGAGTGTCCACTTTCCACAATTTGAAACTTGCAAGGCCTGCTTAAGTTCCTGGCCAACCCCCAACCCCTCAGGCTGCACATGCCTGTGTCACTTAACCCCTCCCGGTGCTTTGGGGGACATCACCTCTCAAATATTCCACCTTCAAGCTGCTTCCCGCCCCCTCCTCTCCACTGCAAAGCTCCGCCGGGCGTCTCTTCTCGCGAGCCTCCAAGTCTCCCCCGGGTTCTCAGACCTCCAGAGATGGTAAAGCCCCGCAACTCTGCACCGCCCCCCCCCATCCGCACCCAGGAGCCCCCGCATCTTGCACCCGGACGCGCCTCGGGGCGACGTGCGGAAACCCGCTCTCTGCGCGCTCCGGAACCGTTAGCCCCCTCACCTCCTCCCAGAAACCGAACCGGACCGGGCCACGAGAGGAGGGGGCGCCCGGCTCGGGGGGTGGCTCAGTTGAGATAGAAAGTGCACCCCGACTTTGAGGATTCTGAATCAGCCAGTGAACTCTCGCCGGCTGGGCCCTTCGGACCCGTTCCAGGACACCCCGATGCCCCCCTGCCTCCTCGACGCCCCCTCACCTGAGGCAGCCGCTTTCCTCCCGTTGCAGCGGCCCCGGGGCGCAGGCGCGCTCACGCACGCGCGCACCGGGCCTGGGCGCCTGGGCGAATGGCTGGGCCGAACCGCTCCGGGGACGCTGAACCGCTCCGCGCACCAGCGGCTGGACTCTGCGCCGCAGCTGCCAACCAGGCTGGAGCGCTGGCCCGGCCCCCTGGGGCCTGCTGCTCCGCCCGTCACCATTGGCCAGCAGTCCTACCTCAGCCTGGTTCTCATTGGTCCGAGGCCGCCCCAGCGCCTGTCCATCACGTCTTGTTTACCCTGTCTGCGGGCAAATCCAGCCAAGCCGCCCCATCAACTCCAGTTCCCATTGGTTAATATTGCCTCCCTTCCCACCCCCTCAGGGGTCTGTTTTACATAATTTATGCACCGGGGGCCATTGGCCAATCAGCACAAGCTTGTTTATATAATGAATGTAAGGACGTTTTTCATTCATAAAAAACGCGACCTGAGGGGGAAGCTTAGCTGAGTCAGTGAAGCACTTAAAGGGGCCGAAGCCAATAAGAGTCACGTTTACTTTCCTCCTATCAGCTCTCCCAACTTTTCACCGAGGGATGGCTCTTCCCCGTCCCCATTTACCCCTACTTCTCCACCCCCCCAACCCCCACCCCCCGCAACGCCACCGCCTGGATGGGTCGCTGGGCGCCAGACGTTCGCAGCTGCAGCACCAAGCAAAGTTATCATTTTAGAATTCAGGCGAGAGGAATTCGTCATTCCACCCAGAGAGAAACTCGCTGACCGACCTGGGCGTTCGGCCCACAGAAACACAGAAAACGGAAACCGAGCCCTCTAATCTTAGTTACCTTTAAGAGAGGCCTTAATTTCCTTTAACCAGGTTTCCAGTGAGGAAGAATAAGCAGTATCTCCCTTTAAAATCTGAGCTCTCAAATAGATTTTAGGTACTATTTTATACTGGCAAGGCCTAAGGCCCAACTAAATTCCGTTTTCTCCCCATGTTTAATTGCAGTTTACAACCTCCGCCAGAGTGAGTTCTGGAGCCCAGACGAGATGAGAGAGCGTCGCCGCTCAAAGAAATCCTCTCCGGGGACGGCAGCACTCGACCTAGAAACATAAATCCCTCCGAAACGGGCCTGCAGAGTTCGACCGCCTGCCTCCCTTCCGGGGCTGCTTGTTTTCCATTTAAGTGTTGAATGCAAGATGGTGCATTTGCGAATTAGATCCCGTGCAGCTGGGAACGACGAGAAGCTACTCCGCTTGCCAAACGATCGGGCACTAACTGCAATTGCTGAGATTCTTAACAGGGTGTTCCAGGAAACAAATAAATAAGCAATCCTCTCCCCTCTCTGCCCTTGCTACCCACTTCTGTGAAGGCTGGGGGCAGCTCTGCCCTCCCCCAGGATGCTGGGGTGCCCTACCACCATTCACCCAGTGAATAGGGAGGAAAGACATCAAGTTAGGAGAAAGCCCTAGTGAAGGAGGTCCCAGGGTAGCCAACTGTGGGGCTTCCGCCCCCTCACCCCCAACATTCATGAGGAATGCAGTGTGGTTTTTTAGAAAACAATTTTTAAAATTTATTTTCATGTTTATTTATTTATTTTGAGAGACAGAGCGCACTCTGGGAAGAGGCAGAGAGAGAATCCCAAGCAGGCTCCAGCACTGTCAGCACAGAAACCAATGCAGGGACTTCATCTCAGGAACTATGAGATCATGATCTGAGCTGAAATCAAGGGTCAGATGCTTAACCAACTGAGCCACCCAGGCATATCCCCACCAAAAAACATTTTAAGTCGCAATTTGCCCACCTTCTTTTCTGCTTCCATTCGTGTATCTTAAAGAGAGAAGCCACTTGGTTGGTCATTTATAGTCCAAGAAATGTTGGGCTTCAGCAAAGGGACCTGGAGTACCTTGATTGAGTCCTGGGCCCAGCACTGGCAGGGTGTGAGCTACTGGCTTTGCGAGAGACTGGAGTGGGCATGAGCTGATGCATGGGAACGTGCTCTGAACAAGCAGTTCCATGATACTTAATTTCCTAGTAGAGCATTTTGCTTCTGATCCCAGCTCTAGTACAGTTTTTCCCTTAGCGCCTCTCTTCATTCCCCAGGTAGTGCTATTTCTGTTTGGTGGCTGGAAATTTTACCCTAGTTCTGCTGTGCTTCCAACTGGCTGCTACCAGCCCCGAGGGCTTTTCCTATCCAGCTAAACTCCCAACCCAAGTTAGCCACCCATCTTCTTCCCGCCCAGCCTGGGCTGCCTCCACCCCACCTCCATCCCACCCCATCTTCTTCTGCTTTCTGATCTAGTTTCTCCAGAAGAACTTTCCTATTCCTCTTCACTTCAATCTGTCTCTCATGCCCCAGCCCTCCGGAAGGCCTGCAGCACGCTCCACAAATCCTTACCATATTAGCCTTAGTACCTCAATCACAGTGTGACTCTGGTTACGGGGAAACAGTGAAGGACATTTCCCAGCAACTTCCTCCACAGGGTCGGTCTCAGTACCTGGAATGTGACTCGTGACCTTTGCCTCAAGGCAAAGCCCTCCAGCCCACCTTGGGAAGAGAAGTTGGTATTTCAGGATTAAGTAGTAATAAAGAGGGCTAAATTAGGGACAGCGGAAAAGTTGGGGGATGGGTTTTTATAAGAAGGTTGTCGCAGACCCGAGATCACGTATAGGGATTTACACCAGAATAGAGTTACTGCCAATTAAACATTTGGTTATTCAACTGGTAAACATTGATTTTGTACCAAATACTCAGCCAGACCCCGCGCTAGGCAAAAACGTTACGGAGATGAATAAAATGTAGTCTTTGTCTTAGAAGATCCTCCAATCTATCGCACAGTTCAGCAGCTGGAATTTACTGAGCGCTTAATATATCACTTGTTCATGCCACATACAATTCTCCACGGATTATCTCCCTTAATGCTCATAATAGTAGTGCTGGAGTGGTCGCTACAGCTACTATCTGCATCTTGTGATGAGAAACTGAGGCACAGAGAGATTAAGTCACTTGCCAATGGCCACAGAGCTTGTAGGATGCTGAACCTGGGTGAGAACTAAGGCAGGCAGGCCCCAGAGTCTGTATGTGGGAGAAATAGCCTGTACCTTGGCAAACCACCAGGAAATATCATTTGAACTCCAAATGGTGGAGGACGGAACTGGTTGATATCACAGGGAAGCAGATTTTAGTCTTCTAAATGATAAAGCTAGATCATTAGGAAGGATTTGGGATGTTTAGAGTGGCCCAGTGAGGGAACACTCCCATTGGTAATGAATGAGTGTCCTGCCACAGGACAAAGTTACACGGAAAGATTTAGGGGTAGTGCAGAGGAACCACTGCCCTGGGGGTGAGAGATGAACTCAGAGGAGCGTTCTAGCTCTAAGAGTCTATGATTCTGGAATTTGGAGCTTGTGTTGGACAGGGAGGTCCCTGGGCCCAGGCACCGTGGCTCTCGTGTGAGCCGTGAGGGTATAACTCATGATGACCCATCTCATCAGGCTGAGTCCTGGGCTCAGAGTTCGTTCCTTTTTGTTTAGTGTTTCTGATGTTTTTCCTTCATGTCTCTTCCTTCTTTTCTTCTGCTTCTCCTTCTTGATGACTTATGTCCTCTGCTCCCATCCCCATCCCACTCTCCATCTTCTCTGGTTATCTTTGCTTTATAAGAATTAAGGGTCAGTATTTAGAAGTTCTTTGTCTAGTACATTGAGTCTTTCCTCCTCAAAACATTATGTATTGGAAGTTCGGTTCAGCATGTGTTCTAATGTACCATTCCTTCTGCTCCAGGAGAGTAACGGGACTGCAAAAGATAACGAAAAGAGCAATCAGCCTCTGCAATGCTCATCTCGTGTCAACATAGCTATTGTCCTCCAGTGGTAGCAAAACTCACTTAATTACAATAGGACAACTCTCGCCTTGTTCTTCAATTTGCAGTCTGTCTTCAGGGAAACAGCATGGAAGGATGGAAAAAGAAGTCCCTTGCCCCAAGCCTGAAAATTTCTGTTTCCCTTAGAGGACAGCTTTTAAAGTTTTCCCTACAATTCCAAAAGTAAGTTAAAGTTTAAGGCAGGCAATCCTGCCTCCAGCTGATTGCCAAAATGGCAGTGGGAAATGTGTCTGTGTCCGGCTCTTTGTCCCTCACACTGGGAAACTGCTTCGTCTTCCTCTGTTAGAACTGTTGTGGTGAGTGTAGCCACGTGAAGAGGCCTCCTTGTGGGCTACATGGTCCCTGGGGCCCTTTTCCATTGTGGTGTTAGTAGGAGGAAGGGACTTGCGGACAATGTCAAAAAGGTAAGGAAATGCTTGTTTGTTTCGTCTTCAAGGGAGAGACGAAGAACTAACTCCCTTTGGCTAGCACATCTTCCTTTCTAAAATTCAGGAGTAAATACCCTCAAAACAGAGGAGAGGAAAGAAAATGTTTTAGATTCAATGTCTCTTTAAGCAAATAGGGGCCATATTGCATACAGGGTTCCTTATAGCCAAGGAATAATAACAGCTGACATTTACTGAGTGCTTAATATGAGCCAGACACTTTTCCAAACCCTTCACATGTGTTAGCACATTTAGTCCCAACAACAGTCCTCTGAGGGAGGTCCTATTATTATCACCTCCACTTTTCACAGATGAGGAATTTTCGGTACAGGAAGGTTACATAAATCACTCCAGGTCACAGAGCCAGCACACGGCGAGAGGGAGAGGGTACCTAAGGGGGCCCCTCCGGAGCCCCCCCTTACCCACTCCACTGGGCTGCCTCAGCCCCGGGGAAGGAAGGGGAATGACCACAGCCAGCACTGAAGGAGCACTTCGCTGTGCCGGGCCCGTTAGGGGATTGGCTTATAGTGACCCACTTGATTCTTCTACCAACCTGTGATGGAGACACCATTATTATCCCTATTTTACAGATGGGGAAGCTGAGGCACGGAGAGGTTAGGTAATTTGCCTAAGATGTAAGAGTTGGAGTTGGAGTCAGGAGCTGATGAGGATCTTACTTACACAGAGTCCTTGCTCCAAAACTTGTCAACATGAGGTCTAAGTTCCTGCAATCTCCCTCTGTTGATTTCCTTCACCCTGCCTTCACCTTGCCACTCCCATGGAAGTCCCTGTGCTTCCTCGGGAACTTGCTCCAGTAACCCCCACGTGACCTGGGAATTATTATCCTGGGTCAGCAAGACTTGGTCTCCATTAAGGCCACTTTAGAAAGAGAATGGAAGTTACCTTCATGGCGCATCCCCTGTATGCCAGGCTCTACGCTAAATGCTTCACAGACGTCATCTTATTTAATATTCCCGACCCTCCTCAGAGGCAGTACCGATACCCAATTTGCAGCTGTGAAAACTGAGGGTCAAAGTGAGAGGTTAAAAAATATATCTGAGCTTTCATAGTTATGAAGGAGCAAGCCAGGCCTCTGACCAACTGGCCTCCTGGAACGTTAGTCTTCTCCTGGCTCATTTCCTAAGCTTGAGAACATTCTCTCTCCTGCTTCCTCCTCCTAACTTGAATTCTTAGATTTTATAAAGCATCTACCCTCAAGGGGCACATGTCATATTTAATGATTTTTTAAAAAGTTTTATTTATTTATTTTGAGAGAGAGAGAGAGAGCAGGAGAGGGGCAGAGAGAGAGAGAGAGAGAGAGTCCCAGTCAGGCTCTGCTCTGTCAGCACAGAGTCTGATGCAGGGCTCAGACTCCCGAACCATGAGATCATGACCTGAGCCGAAATGAATAGTCCGACACTTAAACGACTGAGCTGCCCAGGTACCCCGCATATGTCATATTTAGATTCCTGGTGGCTGAGGGATTTCTCCCTTAAGCCCAAAACTTAAAACACACACACACACACACACACACACACACACACAAACAGTAGAGTGGAGATCTTTGGAAACTTCCTATGGTTTCCCACAGCCTTCAGAAAGGAGTCGAGCTCTGCAGTGGGATCCCCACGATGCACGGCACACTGTCTTTCCCGAGCCTCCTGGGCCCTTCCGTGTGACCATACAGGACAGAGATGCCTGTTCATTGAACCAGTCACATGACGGCATCCAATTTTACCTCTGAGGCCCAAGAAGGATTGCGTGTCCTCACGTGAAGGAGACTCAGGCTGCTGCAGCTTGGGGGGATCCTGTGTCTTATCTTTAAAGTTCCCTTACTCCTTTTCCACATTAGGTTGTCAATAAGAACTTCTCAATATGTCAAGAACATGCTTCTCCAGCAGCCCTTCACGTCTACCGTAATTTTCTGCTTCTGCTCGCCAAGGGCTCGGAAAGCAGCAAACCACGTGAGGTAGAATTGGGCGTAGAGAAAGAGTCCATGGATTCTGAGTGAGAGCTAAAGGGCCCCTCCAATGGGGAAGTGGATGAAGTTGAATGTGTAGACTTGGCAAAGTCTATTTTGACCAGTCAGAGGCCTCTTTTTGCTTCCTTGTATGCGTTAGTGGGGAGTTGTATATGGCCAGGGGTTAACACTGTGACATTCTCAGTTTAGCCCCCCCAAGTGTGAGTAGCAGGCTAACTCAGAACTTGCCCGCCTCAAGCTCTGCGAGGCCTCACTTTGGCATCGCCCGTTGGCCCCAGGGGAAGAGCAGGCTGGCGGGGCTGGAATGTGGATTCTCTCATGGGCCTGCTTCAACGTGGCAGCTGGAGAGCGGGTGGTAAGGAGGGCGGTTCTTTCAGTTCTTGGCTTGGTTTGTTAAGCACCCACCTCTGCTTCAGCTCTGTCAGGCCTGTGGAGGGGGCTGTATTTATTTTGAGTTGGACAAAAGGAAAGATCAAGTATGGCCAGCTGGTAAGGGAGCCCTCAGGTGAGATGCCCCATCAGTGGATTTGGTCACCTGGCTTCAATCGGGCATCAGCCTGCCCTTTCACCCTGGGGCAGCCCTCCCCCTGATTGCCATGCGAAGCCAAACAGAGTGTTTGAAAACAAGCCGTGTCCTCTTCTGGCCCTCCTCCACCGTGATTCTTGCTAGTCGTCTCTCACCTGCCCCTTGGGCTCTGACTTGGGGCAGGACGCAGGCGCTGTAGGGAACACAGCTTGGCTCCGTCTCCCTTGTCCCGTTGCTGAATATCTAGGAGGCCGGAAGGTTGGCATCTGCCCCTTAAGAGAGATTGTCAGCTTGGCGTAAGGGACTGCTCAGACATCTCAATTGTGACCTATTTTGTGTGTTTGTTTACTTTTTACTGAAGTGTAACATCTAGATAGGCAGGTACACAAATCATATTTTTACAAAGCAAGAGCCTCTGTGCATGCAGACCTGGATTATAAGACAGAACATTATCAGCTTCCTGCTCCCAAAAGACCCCCTCATGCCCCATTCTCCTAAGTCCCTCTCCCCCCTCCCCACAAAGGTAGCCACCATTCTGGCTTCTACTATCATAGATCAATCTTGCCTGTTTTTGTACTTTATATAGATGGAATCCTATAGTACATACTCTTCCATGTCTGGCTTCTTTTCTTCAACATTGTATTTGGCAGAGACATTCGTGCTGTCGTGTGGAATTGTGTGTCATTCATTCTCTGCTGTATAGTACCCCATTGTATGAATATATTAAAGGTGACTCATCCAATTTACTGTTAATGGACTTTTAGGCAATTTCTAGTTTTTGCTATTACTAATGACACTGCTATGAACATTCTAGTAAGACCCTAGAGTGTGTTTTGGGGTAACATTGACCTAAATGAACCATTGAATTGGTGCATTTAAAATGTAGTCATAAGATTCAGGTTAGTGTCTTATTTTAGTGTCACATGAGTGACAGACTCATGACAAAGATCTCAACATCACAGAAAGGTGTAGAATGGAAAACAGAAGCCCCTATGTCACCTCCCAGCCTGTGCCCATTATGCAGAATCATGCACTGTTAACAGTTTCTTGTGTATTATTCTAGATATGCTCTATTGCTTAGACAATAGTATCTAAGTACAGTATATGCAGTATAGCCTTAAAAAAACCCATACATTGGATTTTACTGCACTACATTTCTGCCCCCTGCCCCTCCCCCCCTTAGCACTGTAGCGTCCCAGCAATAAGTGGATGAGTGTCTGGCCTTGGAAGGTGAATGGCCTATCCCTCCTGTCGGATGAAGCTGGGCTATCACTTTTAATGGGCTGTTATTAAGATAAGACACAGGGGAGTTTATGCAGCAGTAACTTTAATTTCTACTTCTATAAACATTTGTTGAGTGGCTGAGATCCTCAGTGTGAGGTTTGTCTGAGAAGAGCTCCCAGTCTGGTGGGAAGTGGGTGCAAGGCGCAACAACAAATAGCTATCGTATGACGTTTACAGGTGTCGTAACAAAGACCCGTGAATGGGTTCTGGGAGTACAAATGAAGGAGCGGTGAGTACTTCCTGTTAGGGTCAAGGAAGGCACCCGAGAGAGCTGACATTTGGGCCAGCGCTGGAATGCTTAATTACTAGAACTTTGTTGGGCAGAGCAAGGAGGGAAAGGCCTTCCAGGCAAAAGGACCAACTCTCCCAAACATAGGGAGGCTGGGCAGAAACTGGCAGGTTCAGGGACTGGCCACTGCTCATGCGTGGCTAGACTGCAGGATGTTAGGGCCAGGACATATGACTGAGACCAGGTAAAATAGGTATTTTGGGGACAGGACATCACGGGTCTTACACCACCATTACATGGGTGATCATTCACATTTTGGAATCATGGGATACATCTCTTAGGTGCTTAAAAACAATCAGCCAAAAGACACAAAAAGATTGCCTCCAACATCGTATCCCTCGCGATGCTCTCAATTGAAGTATATATCACATTGCTCATGCGTCTGTATTGTCCATGGGACGAGCTCCTCTAATAGGGACCCTCTCATATGCTTGTCTGAATTACCCAGCCCCAAACACAGCACCTGCACTCAGCAAATGGTCACCAAAGGATGAACGAATGAGCAGCAAGTGATTTCGACTGCGTGGCAAAACTCTTGCTTGAGAAAGGGGGTGGCTGGGCTAGCTTCTCTTTGTGGATATGTTTTCAGACACGCCCAGCTTCTCCTTGCCCACGTGGTGGGAGAGGAATGAGGAGCCGCTAACCTGGCTTCTGCACTCGCTCAGGGTGTGTGCTGAGGGAAGTGCTTCATTTCCTTAGCAACACTACCTGTGCCCTACATGGAGCTTCATTTCAGCCAGATTGGGGATGGCGTGGACCTTGGTGAAACCCTACGGCCTCATCTCAGCCCTTGGGGACCCACGGGAACTCATACTGCGCTAAAATGTCCGCATCTTCCATTTCCATTTTGGAAATCCAGGCCTTGTTCAGAAAAAAGGGATCAGCTTCCTCATTGACTCATTCAGCCTACATCCTCCCCTGCAGGCAGGGCCTTATCCACTGGGCTGGCAACATTAAACACGTCTGAGAAACCACTTTCCCTTTCTCCTTAGTCTGCCTGGCCTTCCTAAATGCACCAGCTCCCTGCACGAGGCCCCCCTCTGCACCTGGAGGGCCCCCTTTAAGCAGCCCAGAAAGAGCTGCATTTCTGCCTGACCTTCAAGGACTTTTTTTTTTTTTTTTTTTTTTTTTTTTACCAGGTAGCATCCAGGTTGGGAGAATTTCACATGCCCTTTGACTTGAACTGCCTTCGAAATCTTTCCTCACTCCTGTTGCTCTTTTCTGCATGCCTAATTGCTTTGTATATTTATCTGGATTTCATCTGGACCTTCCCACTTAGGAATGTTCATTTTGAACCTGGAAACTGACCTCAGGGCCTGTTCTGACGGAGTTGTCTCAACCACAGTAGAATATAAATGCTAAATATGGTCTTCCTCTTCCTCCCTATGTGTTAAACTGCCTTCAATAATGAGATGTAATTTTTCATTACGGGATCCGCATTTTACCCTTTCCAACCCACACACTCCTGAAAGAGTGAGGGTAGCATTCATTTACAACTACATGTATACCTTGCAAATGTAAATGGTAGCGAGGTAATCCATATGGTAATATGGCAATAGCTCTATAGTCTCATGTCTGCAAGAAACTCTTTGTTAAAAAATCTTCAGTGGGTTAGACTACGTCTCCCTGCATCCCAGATTCACTGCCTTCTCTTGCAGTTACTGAATTATACTTGCACTCCCTTGTGTGGTAATAGAGAGTGAATACAGAGCCAAAGTCCTACTTCATACCTCAGCCCCATCACTATTAAATATATGACTCTAGGTGCAGGCCACTTTACTTCTCTGCACACTAGTTTCCTACCTGAAAAATGGGAATAATAACTTGCCACACAGAGTCGTTGGACTATTCAGTGAGGTTGAGCATGAAGGTGTCCAGGGCCTAGTAGACATGGGCAGTGACACTGGTTTTGCATCATGGCTCTGCCACTTGCTGAGTGGGTGAATTTGAGCAAATTTTTTTTTTTAATTTTTTTTCCCGAAGTTTTTTATTTATTTTTGGGACAGAGAGAGACAGAGCATGAACGGGGGAGGGGCAGAGAGAGAGAGGGAGACACAGAATCGGAAACAGGCTCCAGGCTCTGAGCCATCAGCCCAGAGCCCGACGCGGGGCTCGAACCCACGGACCGTGAGATCGTGACCTGGCTGAAGTCGGACGCTTAACCGACTGCGCCACCCAGGCGCCCCTGAATTTGAGCAAATTTAATCTCTCTGAGCCTCGGTTTTATGATTGCAAAATAGGGATACTAATGCAAGAAGGAGTAAATAGAATGTTCGAAAAGCATCTAGCAGAATGGGACAGATTCGATACATTGCCTCCCTCTTCTCTTCTCTGTATAAATTCAGGCACTAGGTGAACCTTTCATGACCACTACTGACCTTTGCAGTATTTCCTGGGAGGAATGACAGAGTTTCTAACATCTGGCTTCTCAATGTAATATTTTCCTTTCTTGTAGATTTCACTAGTGTTTTCCTTGTAACTACTTTTCTCTGATGTCTAGTGTTTCTCTCCTCATCAATTTCTGAAGGGACTAAAGGAGATCTGCTGGATCTTAAGACAGAGGGCAGAATGCCTTCGGGGAGAATGTGTTCTTTGAATGGGACCTTGAAGAATGCCGAAGTATTCTTTGGCAGAGAAGGGGGTGTGTGAGATCACAGGGAGAATAGAATGATACAGGCACAAATATGCATGAATGTGTGACACGTTGTGGGGAAGGGGTGTAATGTGCCTGAGGCAATGGTTTGCAAAGTCACCCAGGTGTGCTGGCTCACAGCAATCATAAGTTTCTTATACAAAGGATACCATGATTTTTTCTAAAAAGGCAATCACGAAAGCATGTGGTACATAATTCTATCCACATGAACCCCAACAATTTTATTTGTAGAAAATGGGAATTTATTTTTTGTGTACATATAAAACCGTAACATGAGCACATATCTGTCAAATAAACAAGTTACTGAAGGTGCATGATGGGCTGTTCCTGAGGCTTTTCCACAATTTTTCACCGGGGACTTGTTTTTTTGCTTTGCCGTCTGTCGGCTCTCACTAGAGATAGGCAGAGCTGCTGGTGCCAAAGGTTTAACAAAAGTTGATGGGAAAAAACTTAACATTGAGAAAATTGTATCTTTGAGCATAATTTGGACAAGACTCCATTATTCGATTTTAGTGAAGGAACATTTCTTTCCAAGTGATGGGACTTCTCAGGCTCCCCTGAAGTGTCGCCTGCAGGATGGGGAGAGCTGGGCTGGATGCTGGGGTGGGGGTAGGGAGAATGAGGTGGGGGGAGTATGGAGGGGACGTAGGGCAGAGGAGGGCCAGTTTGGGGGGAGTTGGGTAGGGACTGTATAGTGGACAGCTGAGGAGTGTGGATCGGATTCCTTGAGCAAGAGGGAGCTAAGGTAAGTTCTGGAGTAGAGGAGTGACAAGTGAAAAGGAGAAACTTGGAAAAGATACATCGAATGGGTGTGAAGGGTGGCTTGTAGTACATCAGAGCAGAGAGGAGAGAGAAAAATAGCTCAGAGGCCTGCTGAAGAGATGGGGGACAGGGAGGACCAAAAAAGCATTCGTTCTAGATGCCTCCTTGTCCTGGCCCAGAACCCTCCCAAGTGCAAATGAACAGGACTAGGTCTACCAGAAGAATGGGGAAGACTGGCTATGGGCTCCTGGCACTCTGAGTGTCTCCGAACGATTGGAATCAACCCAGCACGGCCTTCTGCTGCTGCTTTCTGCCTCTGCTAGCTTGCACAGTGGAGGGAGAACAGGGTTCTAAATTCCTCCAGTAAGTGACTAAGCTCACACCAGGCTGGGGAGGAGGCTCATATATGCTTACCTCCCTGACTCCCTCCCCCTCACACACCAGAAATTTCATCCAAGAGCCCTTCATCAAGCCTGACCGTGAATGGTAGAGGTCAATTTTGAGCTCAAGTCCAGGGTTGACAAGGAACAGAATTCCGAAGGCTGTTACATTTGTTATTTTAAAAGATTTGGTACATTATTACTTGTAAGGGAGTAGGATCGGAAGTAGAAATTGTTCTTTCAACTGGCAGGCGTGCATTTCTCTCATGATACTTTAAAAATTTTTTAAATTTATGGCCTAATTCCAATAAGATATTTAATAGTCTCACTTTTTTACAGTTTCCCCCAAATTGTTTGTTTCTGTTAATTTTTAAATCAATCTTTTTAATTCACCAGATTGGGGATTTGGTCTTGGAAAAGTTTAAAAACCATTTCAAATTGTAAAATCATTATATGCTCATTGTGTACAATTAGGAAAATACAAAAACGATTAAAAATTAACAGGCACCCATAATTCTAGAAATGAATACTGTTAACATTTAAACATATTTCTTCCCTGGCTTTTTTCTTCACTGTTTTACATAATGGAGATGTATTTTTTAATATATAACTTTGCATTTTGCCTAACATTATATTGGAGGCATGTCCCAGGGCATTAAACACTCTTCATAAACTCCATTTTTAAGGTTTGCCTTGTATGCCTTCTTATGGCTATAGCATCATTTACTTGTTTCCCTCCTGTTGGAAATTAGGCTGTTTCCAAATTTTTGAGGTTAAAAACAACACTACCGTGACAATCTCTCTCTCTCTCTCTCTCTCTCTCTCTCTGTCTCTCTCCCTGTGTGTGTGTGTGTGTGTGTGTGTGTGTATTTTAGTATAGGTATGACTGTTGGAGATCCAGCCAGACCTTGTTGCCTGGGGGTCCAGGACCACTTCCCACTGTGAATGACAGCTTCTGACTGAAGGAAGGGGACACCAGGGGCATCCATCTGGCCCCCGGGAGAGGCAAGAATACCCAAAGCACAGGGCTGTTGTAAACACATCAGAGAGGTCTTGTAATTCCACTCTGTAATGGGGGAATCTAAAAGATAACTCATTTTCAAAGGAAACATAGAGGCTTTCAAAAAGTCTTTTGAATTGATTGGGTTAGTATTGTGTTGCTTTTACATGTGTTAAATTTTTAAAATTACACGTTAAAAAATAGAGGATCTAATGAGGTAGAGAATAGCAGTTGCTTTGAATAACAAACTAGTAGGAATAAGCAGACATTGGCTTCCTGAAGTTCTGTGCAGGCTGGCTTGCTTGGTGAAGCAGTACCCTGGGAAGCAGCTTTGGGGTCAACAAATCAGAATTCTGACTCTAGCTGGGCTACCTTGGGCAAGTTGCTTGGCATCTCTGAGCCTTACATTCTCCACTTATGAAATGAAGCAGATGATGACACTAATATTTTGCACCCGCAGTTTGTTGAGAGGCTTAAAACACCAGCTAAGGGCCTATAAATGGCAGCTAAGACTGTGCCCTAAGAAGTGACTGAGGCTTGTTCTTGAACTGGAATTGTAGAAAGGTGTGCCTGACCTCAGGCCAGTTCAACCTGGAAGACTCACACTTACACAACATGGCGATGTAGCCGGGAGTCCTGGGTTATATTTTCAGAATCTGCTGCAGAGACTTAAGCCATCCCTCTCCAGGCATTTAATAAATGGTTTCATCTGTGTACCCTGGGTTTCCATAACTGATAGTTCGACGCTGTGTTGTTGTTGTTGTTTTTTGTCCCAGCCTGTAAGTAGGGACAGGGCTGGGCTAAGGGAACACTGAAACATTGCATTTCTGGGTCAGATGCTTCAAAACCCTGCAATCAAACCTGAGGCCATATTCGGAAACAACTGTATCCAATGACAGCTTATTATGGAAGGTTCTGAACTTCTAAGAATTCCCTAGTAGGAAACAAACAAAATACAAAGATCTCTTCCTAATTTTCTGCCACTAGGAATTGTTTTTCTTCCTGACTTCTTCAATCATTCTGCATGTTTGTTAAAAGGTAGGCACACTGATCCATGGTGTGTGTGATGCTTGGGTGGGCAGAAGGCTAGCTTCAGCAGGCCGGGGAGATGGAGGAAGTCTGGTTTAATGCACACACGTTTCTGGGAGGTATACTCTCCATTAATTAACCATGGAAATCAAGTAAAGTTTTCTGGTGTGAGTGTGCATCGATGTGTTTTCTCAAGTTTGGCTCTTCCTAATCTCTGGAACGATGGTGAAGAGAATCTTATGATGACCTGGCATGTCTGGGATCCTAAGGCCCATGGGAGGGTTTTTTTGTTTTAAGATTTTATTTATTTAAAAAAAAATTTTTTTTAACGTTTGTTTGTTTTTGAGAAGAGAGAGACAGAGCATGAGCGGGGGAGGAGAGAGAAAGAGAGAGACACAGAATCTGAAACAGGCTCCAGGCTCTGAGCTGTCAGCACAGAGCCCTACACGGGCTCGAACTCACCGACCATGAAATCATGACCTGAGCCAAAGTCAGACGCTCAACCAACTGAGCCACCCAGGCGCCCCTTAAGATTTTATTTTTAAGTAATCTCTACCACCAACATGACGCTTGAATTCACAACCCCAAGATCAGGAGTCACATGCTCTACCGATAGACACAGCCAGGCGCCCCTGGAGGAGGAGGTTTTATTTAGAAATGTTCAAGGGGAATCTTAATATCCAGTCTTCGTTTGCCCATCTCTCTGGGAAGGAAAGAGTTACACCTCCCGCCCCCACCATGGACATTTTATTTTTGCAGTTCTTTGAAGTGCCCTCAGAGAGCTAAGCATCAGGCTGAAGGCAGCTCTGTGTATCTTTGCAACAGATTAGAACATATTCACATTTTATTTGCTCACAGAACAAATATTTCCCTTGGAATGAAACCGAGGCAGTGAAGCAGGATCAGGCAGGACTAGCCACAAAAGACAGCACCCCCAACCCCCAGGGCCAGGCCGACTCAGGGCCTACACCCGTGGTTCTCCCTCTCACCTCATTGAGGCCCTATAGACCCATAGTGATTGATTAATTGAGTCATTTATTCATTTGGAAATAATGATTGAGCCCCCACCATGAACCAAGGACCGTGCAGGTTGCAGAAATAAAAAGAGAAACAGACTCTGTCCTCACGGGTCTCAGAGTCAAGTAGGGGAGATATGTTTGTATATGTGTATCTCTAATCAAGGCGAAAGAGATACGTCTTCAGAACTTACGAGAGCCAATGTTTTGAGGTGGATACTTATTCTGTTTGTGTGTTGGGGGTGCATAAGGGTGGGGGGACCAGTGGAAGGTGTGTGACACAGTTAGTGTGGTGTGTAGGTGCCTCTGTGTGTGCGTGGGGGGTATGTGTACATGCATGTGTTTGTGGTGTGGGGGTGCTGTGTATGTGTGCAAGGGAGTCAGTGTATATGTATGTGTTAAGTGATGGTGGTGAATATGGGTGTGAGTATGGGTGTGAATATGTATGCGGTAGTGGTGGTGATATGTATGCATGTGTGATGCTGCTGTGTATGTATGTGTATGTTGTGTGTGTGTGTGTGTGTGTGCAGTCTACTTATTTCTATGGCGGTGGTAGGACTGAGAGAGGGAAGGCCTATTGTTAAAGGAAGGTGGGGAGGAGCTGGGTGGTGGTGACAGGGAGTGGGGAGGGCCCAGCAGGCAGAGGAGCTGTGCCAGAAAAGGCCTGGGGATGAGAAGACTCTAGAAGGGATGTGTGAGGGGAGGGTGAACGGTCAGAAGTAAGCTAGAAGGGAGTATTTAATTCTGATAACTGCTTTTTGATCCAGACAATGGCAGTTTTGCTTTCTTCCCCAGATGTCCCTCTTCCTGAGCTCACGCGAGGATCTTGGTTAAAGGAACCGTTCCTTCCCTGAAGATCAACCCCAGCTAAGACTCAGTCCTCCGGACTGAATCTCTGAGCGCTGACTGGGCCCCTTCTCCACCTGGGCAGCTGCACTAGGCATGGTTCAGAGCTCTTCCAGCCTCCCGAGCTCTCAAAATAGCAAAAGCAGATTCTACTGGGCTTGGGGCTGAGGAGGTGTAAAGACTGGAATCCCTGAGGCAAAGGTCAGAAGAAGGTGCGGAGTCCATCTACCGACTGGAAAAGCAGGGGGATTGCTGGCTTCCTCCTAATTCACGGGCTACCCTGGCTAGATCTGCATTTTGTGGAGCTTTTTAAAGAACAAACAAGGAGGCAGATGGTAGGAGCTGGCTCCTTTTCTCAAATTTTGGTTTGCTTTTCATTACTTTTCCCTCTCTCGATAGGGACAAAGCTGCTGCATGATTAAAACTTGGCCAGATAAGAATGATTTCTTTCCATTTTATTAGGCAAGGAAAGCAAACCAACATTTACAGAAGATCTAATGTTTGCAAGATACATATCATCTTCATAGGTACTTCTGAGGTAAATATTATCATCCCCATCTTCTAGATGAGGAAGTCAGGGCTAAGAGAGGTAAGGTAACTAGCACAAAATCACTCCAAAACCTCTGTGAGCTCCCCATGACTGGTCACCTCGCTGACATTTGAATCCCAATCTGTTTGGCACTAACATTGGGCTCTTCTCATATGCTTCCGGAAGGTTAGGAGGAAGCAAGATACAGTGAAACGATGATGTGTTTTATTGTCAGATATGTAGGTTCAAACCCAAGGTCTTCCCTGTACTGCTTCCATATGTGAACTTCCATCCCTTCCTTCCTCGTCAAATGTTCATCAAGGATCTATGCTATCCGTTGTCCAACACGGAGCCGGGAGCTGGGAACATGCTAGTTAACTCCACAGTCCCAGCCCTCCTAGACCTCCAGTCTGATGGCTAATGCAGACCATGAAACAGGAAATGACAACGTAGTCTGAGAAGGGCTGTGATGGGGAAGCACCAGATTTGGTGGGAGCACCTAGAACTTCTCTGTCTGCTACGGCAGCCACTCACCCCAGGCTAGTGCTGCCATATAAAATAAATACTGGGTTTTGAAGACTTGGGACAAAAAAATGATGTTAAGTATTTCATTAACTATTTCAGAGTATTTGAATTATTCATGTTATTTAAAATTACTTTAAGTATTTGAGTACTTGATTATTAAGTCATGAATACTTTTATATCGATTACGTGTTAAAATGATAATGTGTGGGAAATCCTGAATTAAATAAAGTAAGTTAGTACAGTTCATTTCACCTGTTCCCTTTTACTCTTTTTACGTGCCTGCTAGAAAATTTAAGCTTACCTATGTGGCTCACGTTATATTTCTATTGAACAGCTTTGCTCCAGAAAAATAAAAACATGGGATCAGATTTCTTATCTTAGCACAACGATCCGAGAACATTTGCCACGTGACCTCCCCAGGAAGGTGCACAAGACATGCATAACATGTTCTCTCCCTTCTCGTGTCATGGAATGCCACTGTTCATGGTGGGACCCTTGGTCCTCTAACAACAGGGAGAGGGTGTCTGGTGACAGCAGTAGGGCTTCTGGCTCAGCCTCCTTGAGGATTTCTTAGTCTCTGGGTCCAGCATCTTGAGAAGTAACTGTTGTAATCCTTCCTTCCCCTCCCCCGCCCCCAAGCCCCAGGGCTGGCAATCAACTGAAATAGATGTTGCTTAACACCATGGCCCCCAGCCGTCTTTGCTTCTCTTTCTTGTAGCAAAAGAAAGCCATGTGAAATATATAGAGTGAAATCTGATGTTCAATATAGTCATTGGATTAAAAGAGAAGATGACCCATTGGATTAACAAGAAGGTCTTTTCCTACATTAGATTCAGGAAACCGGGAAAAGTCTTGGGAACGGACTAGTCCCACTCGGATGTGGGGCTAAGAGAGACTAAGCAGTTTGCCTAGGGCAGCAGAGCCCCCAAGGTGGGTGGGGCCTGGAATCCAGTCTCCCCTTCCTTACCCACACCATGCTGCCCATTCTTCTCTGAGATGCTCCTTTTCCAGCTCCTTCCTCCCAGAGACTCCCCTTGTTCGGTGCTTCATCCTCTTCTGCTGTCTTCTCTCTCTGACCCAGTGTCTCCCCTTTAATGATACGGGGCGGCAGAAATAGGAGTCAAAAAGACCGAGACAGGGCTCAAGGATGGGTGCACACTGACAAGACAAAATGGAACAGAAAAAAGAAAAAGATTTTGAACAGACACTAGCAAACGAAGCCAGGGAGGCTGTCTTGGCCTTAACAGGAGTTCAAGTGAAAAGACAACATGGGTGTGTGTGGAGGAGCGAGGATTTGGAACCACAAACTCCGGGCTTGAGGCCTGGCCGTGCGGCCTTGGAAAAACCTTAGCTTCCTCATCTCCAATCACCCTCCCTGGGCCGTGGTGAGGAGTCAATGAGACCGCGTTTCTGAAGGGACTTTGTGATCTGTGAAGCACCACCCCAATGGTAGTTACTAGCATTCGCTGGAAGGGAGAGATGTCAGCTGTGAGAGCAGGATGAATTAGCAGAGCCATTCGGCTGCCAAAGAAAGCGAATGCGGAGTCCAGAGCGAGGGACGTGGCTTTGCACTTGTCCGCCCTTTTCTGGGGCGCTGCGCTCAGCTCTGGGAATCACATTTTAAGAGGGATCTTTGGCAAACTGTTGTTGTTCTAGAGAAAGTTGTAAGAATAGCTTAGGGTCTGACAGTCATGACATATAAGGGATGATTTAAGGATTTAGAGGATGTTTAGTCTGGGTGGGGGGGAGAGAAAGAGTTAGGACTAGGTTACTGTTCTCAGATACCTACACGCCGTCCCACAGAAGAGGTGACATGTATTTTGCATTGCCAGTGGCCAAGCCAGGGAGTCAATGGGATTGGAGTCAATGGGAGGCAGACTTCGGGTGCAATAGGAACCTATCCAAGTCTCAGAGAACTGCTCCTGAAGGGGCTCTCTGGGAAGATGGTGGGCTGCCTTTCAAAGAAGTCTTCAGGCAGAGGTGGCTGTGGGCAGGACAGGTGCTGTGGTGCGGGTCTTGCTCTGGCTGAGAGGTCAGACTCCCGGCTGTCTGCAAACCCTCCAATTCCCAGACCACCACTTTTCCTTCTAATCTCTCTGATGTTTTCTGATCTTCCATCACCACTCTGGCTGTCTTTGACTTTCTGCTGCCTCTGTGAATGCCTTTAGGATTTTAGATTCAGAAATGTTTCTGTAATAATTGATAGGCTGGTTTAATGGAAGGTAGGAGGAAAGAGCATTTAAAAACAAAGGGAGTTTTGTTACTGTTAAAGGCACACAGTAACCTGTGAAGTGGAGGAAGGAGAGGAAACACAGTCCCATGTGTTAGAAAATCTTGTAAATGCGACAGCAAGTGGCTTATTCTTCGCTATTGTTTAAAATGCAAACACAAATGCTAAGGGCCTTTGTTCTTGAATGGACCAGCATTTTCCTTGTTTACACAATTCTTTCCCTAGCTACAGAGATTGGAGAGAATTCTCACTATAAGAGTTGTATATCATAAACCACTTTCCGGATTCATAACCTAAATGTTTTGCAGATTCGGTTATATCAAATTCTGGACAGGAGGGGTTTCCTTGATTTCTTGACTCCAGAAAAGCCATCCTCCTGGGGAAAATATTTTTCACGCATAGTTAGTGTCGCAGTGGGGAGGGTGAGAATGGAGCCGAATGTCCCCAGTTGAGCGGCTGTGGAGCTATTTCCAGTATTTCGTCCTGCCCCCGGGAGCAATTACGCATCTGTCTCACAGGGCCCCACCTCAAACATCCCAACCGTCATTTCAGAAACCTCCACCTAGACTCTAAGGCACAAAATAGAACTCGGGCAGATCCAGGTGGAAAGGGGAGGGGATGGGTAGGAGTGAGTAACATTTTGGTTAGGCTCCCTGTGGCCAGAGTCCTTGCCCAGCCCTGAGGGTGACAGCAGGGACGTGGAGAAGACAGACTTCAGGGCATGGGTTCTGGGTCTTTGGGAACATTGTTGGTCAACTGTGGCAGGAAGAACCTGGAGAGGCAAGGAGACAATGGCTCTTCAGATCCTGGGACTCCCCGGGAAGGCCAGGCTGGGCAGGGCAGTGGGGGCAGACAAGGAAGGCAGCGGCAGCAAGCAGCGGCTATGCACCCTCATGCCTCCTCCTGAGGCTGCTCCTTTGTAGCCTTTTACCAGAGGCTTCGGAGTTGAGCCCACACCTCCTTGCCTAGCCCCACCCGGGTGTGAGTCTGAACCCCTGGCTTGGGACCGCTCAGCCCGGGGACTGGCTGAAGGACTCTTCTCGGGGTCTACATTCTGGGGCGAGGGGCCAGCCACCTCTGATGTGAAGCCCATGGCCTCGCTTCATTCCAGACATGCTTCCCTTCCAGATCTCTTTTATCTCACGGCGCTCTTCCACAGCCTCCAGTTTCTGAGTTGTTCCAAAGCCCTGGCTTGTCTCTGTCCTTCCAGTGGTCCTGTTCTCCCAGCAGGGTGCGGTGCGGCGGCCGCAAGGATGTATGTACCAACCCAGCTTATAAAAGATCAGATTTGAGGCTCCTACTCTCAGGATTTAGGAAGTCTGACAGGGGCCCAGGAATCTGGACCTCGGGTGTTTCTGAAGTAAGTAGTCCATGCCCCACCCCCTCCCTGCAGAAATACTAGTTTAAAGGAAAGAGCAAGAATATATGGGATATGAGACAAGAACCGGGTGACTTACTGTGTTGCTTGTTGAGCAAGTTAATCACCGTTTCTGAGCCTTTGTTTCCTCATCTATAAAATGCTAATCGGGGCGCCTGGGTGGCGCAGTCGGTTAAGCGTCCGACTTCAGCCAGGTCACGATCTCGCGGTCTGTGAGTTCAAGCCCCGCGTCGGGCTCTGGGCTGATGGCTCAGAGCCTGGAGCCTGTTTTCGATTCTGTGTCTCCCTCTCTCTCTCTGCCCCTCCCCCGTTCATGCTCTGTCTCTCTCTGTCCCCAAAATAAATAAACGTTGAAAAAAAAAATTAAAAAAAAAATAAAATGCTAATCACTTCAGAGGGGAGTTTTCAGATAGCAGTGAAATGATGTGCATGAAATGTTTGGTAAAGCCTTATTTAATAGGACTTTTGGCTTCCTCTCCCCCTTCTCCAGCACCAAGAAAGTGGTAACAGAGAGTTTCCATTCTTCCTAGTCCCGGCACATCAGTGGAACCCCTGGCAGTGCGCACCTGTGAATAGGCTACCCGGGAGTCTAGAGGAGCATGCTTGTCTCCAGTGCTCTGTGGCTGATCAGACAACCCAGATTTCTCAAGCGGTGGCTTGAAAAGAAACCACCCAGAGGTCAGAGGTCAGCTACCCGCTGTCACTTTTATTTGTAGTAAACCACAGAGTGAGGACACACATATACACGGTACATTACAGAACAATGTACGGCACTCAATGCAGGCAGACAGGCAGGCTCGAGCAGGCGGCCACCACTACGAACAGCATATCTATGGGTGGAGGAGGCTGTGGAGGTGGATGGACCACGAGTGAAGGATCTGGACCCGGCACTGTGTTACCTAGTTACTGCCTCAGTCTCGGCTGGTAGAGTCTGCATTTATGGGCCGTGGTTGAGGTGCGTTAGGACCTTCTGCTTCAACCTATGCCCAGGGTCACCCCCAAACACTGAGGTTTAGCTAAGTTCTCTAAGAGGAAGTGGCACTTTTCCACTGGTGGGAATGAGTTTTCTCCCAACATACTGGCGATGAGAAAGGGGAAGATAGGTCTGATACACAGAAGGGAAGATGTTTACACTTCAGGGATCAAGTATGTGTGTTTGTATATGTGTGTGTGTGTGTATGTGTGTGTGTGCACGTGTGTGTAAAGGTGGAGGGCTTATCAAAGAGTTTCCTCATAGAGTTTTTTTCATATTGGTCCCCCAAATCTGCTGATTTCTGAGCCTGATAAATCCTTAAGAGGGAAGAGAAGATTCTTGAGGCGGCCAGGAGTAGCCCTTCAGGGTAGCAGGGCTGGGGGAAACCTTGGGCCTGGTGGGAGACCCATAAGAACAAGGACCCTGCCCCCTCTCCTTTGGCCGCAGCATTTACCCCAGGTAAAGGCAAGATCATTGAAGAGGGAAAGTCTTTAGAGCCCCCTTGTTTGGTAGACAGAGAGAGGCCCCAGAAGGCTAAAGGACATGCCCAAGGCCATGTGGCTGAGACAGGACTGTAGCCTACTCCCCATGTTGCGCTTGTTTCCCAGGCAGGGCTTCATCCCTCACACCATCCTGGCATGTGGAATGGCTCCCTTCCACAGTAGCCTCTGTGGGACAGTTGCCAGACTTTTCCAAGACAGGAGGGTCTTGTTTTCTGTAGAGAAAGAAAAGCATCCATCAGAAACCGCACCTTAGCAGTGGCTTCTTTGGGATTATGATTACTTGCTAACAATATCACTTTCTCTGAGGTATCTACCGAGCGTTGAGGGTGATGGTACACAGAGGCACAAAAGGTTGCTTCTTCTCATTCTGTGGAAGAGGGCAGCTGTGCTATAAGCTGGGTCAGCAACTTGCTGTAGGACCTTCTTCTCTTTAGTTGGATCTCTTGCCTCTTGTCATCTGGAGAAGAAAGGAAGGAAGAAAATGGTGCAGGTTTTGAAATCTGCCTCCTCGTCAGGCGACCCACCTGCTAGGCCCACTACCCACACTGCCTCTATCAGCTGCAAGCAATCTTGGCAGGTGTGTGCAGATCAAAAAGGGCAACATTTGGAGCATCAGGCCCTGTCCAAGTGTAGACCTGGCTTGCCTCCTAACCAGAGGCCTGGAAAAACGGCTCTGGAGAGGAATTCTGCATATAGTGGCATTGGAGCCAGAGCTGAATGACCACCATTTGTTATTCAACTACAATCGACAGAGCACTGACATTGTGTTATGTTAGCTACCAACTCTGTGTGCAAGGCTGAACTTGATGACATGGAAGGAAGAGCCTTTCCAACAATAGGGGGCTGACTCCAAAACTCCCTGCTCAATGGACTTTTTGTGTTAATGGAGGTAGTTGATGAGAAATCACGACTCCAGTAGGGTTATACTTGTGGGCTCTTTCTTATTCTCTTTTTGTTGATTTCACAGAAACTAAACCTACTTAATTGCTATGGTCTCTGGTCCTTTCTTTGTTCCTGGTTCTATTGTTTTCATACTGAAGCTCATATCCTCTGGTCTGGGATGTTTGGCTATGCTGTTTTGCATTAAACTCCTCAGTGGTTCTATACCCACAAAGGTGCTTTAGGCCTGAGACATGACCCAAAAGGAAAAGAAAAAGGAGTGTAGTATTGAAGAGAGGGGTTTCAGTTAGGCATTGGAGATAATTTCTTGATGTGGAGAAGCTGTAAGACACTTGAATACATTCTGAAATTGGGCTCGGGATGATGTTCTCTGATCTTTCCTGGGCCTTTTCAGCACAGACTTGCCTGGAGATAACAAAGTGGGCAAATGTCCCCTTAAGATCCCTATGATCCTCTGATTTTATGTATGAAAGCTCTAAAAATAGAATCATAGGAGGAAAGGGAAGAGAAACATCATGAGAATAAAAGAAAAAGGAAAAAGTGGAAGAAGTGGGCATTGCAGGTGGGTGCAGGTTGGGAAAAGCAGCATGTGCTGGGAAATGGCTGAGAAAAAGCAAGACAGCCATGTTGAAAACCATTAAGAAGTTAGGGTACAGTGCCTGGCAAATCAACATTGGTTAATAACACAGTATTTATGGGTGAATAAATGAATAAATATATGAACTGCCCTCTCTGGCCCCAACCCACGGGTGGGAAAACGGAGACATAGTCTGACACTCGCTCAAGTCCCTCCTGCTCCTTGGTGTCAGGTAGGAAGGGGTGCTGGCCCCAGGAGAGGAGTAGAATAATGCTGAGCAGGGAGAGGAGAGCACATCTCCCCACCTGCCTGTGGGCAGGAAGCATCCTGGGGTTGGTCATAGCCTTGAAGATTTGGAAGGAGAATGAGAAGGCACAGGCTGAGCTCCCCGTGTTGTCTGGCACTTCCCTGAGCTGTCCAGGCCTGGAGCCACTGGGGAGGCACAGTGGAGCCCATCATGGCCAAGGGCCCCCTGGCTCCTCCCTCTCCTTTTCTTCCCTCAGCCGCAAAAGAAGAACCAAATCCTTTCTCCTCTTGGGAGCCATGTAAAACACCCACTGAATTTGTTGGTTGGACTCATGACCTTCCTTTACTTTCTCTCTCTCTCTCTCCTGGCTTCTCTTTGAGTTTCCAGAATGCAGTTCCCAAACGTTTCCCCAAAGTTTCTTTCCTCCATCAAGCAAATGAAGTCTGGGGAAGGATAGGAGTTTTCGCCAAGTCCTCTGGAGGCAGGATCAATTTCCTGCCAATGAGAACACCTGAAAGATCTGCATAAATGTTTTATTTTTACCTTTGAGGGAAGACAGGAGTTTCCATCCATTCTGTCTCTCTCTGCTCTAGACCCTGCTCACAAACATCTCAGAAGGGACACCTGAGCTGTAGTCCTCAGAGATGTCGAGGAGGCTTCGGCCCTTATTGCTCTCATGGCTCCACCGCAGGGACGGAGGCCATACGGCCTCCTTATGGAAAAGAACTAAGACAAGGGGCTCAACACAAACAGGTGAGTTCTTTTAGATACTATTTCTCCCCCTCAGGAAAACTGTGCCAATTTGAATCACTGGGCTATAGGAAGGAATGCTGTGTTTCCTCCTCCCTGCTACAAAACTACTAATGAACAGGAGTACACATAGCCCTCTCTGTTCTGGGGAGATAGAGAAAAGAAAACTCACATTGCCTAGACAAGGCAAATGTGAGCATGCTCCCGGGAAGGCCTGCCAAGAGCTCTTATATAAGCTCCAGTGAGCTCATGTGTTTTCTCGCCCATCAGCGGATCCTGGGCTTCAGGGCCAGGGGTTAGGCTGGAGGAGGGAGCTCAGGAAAGACTGTGTTCTTCCAAAGAGGGGGCGCTCTGGGAAGAAAACATGTTCCTCCTCTCAGGAGGATGAAAACAATTTTCATTGCCGAGTCAGTCAACATAGACTTGCATTCCTTATGGCAGCAACGTCAGGACGGAAGAAGGTGGTGCTTGTTCTTATGAACCCCATGGGGGAAGCGGTGGTGTGGTGGGGTGTTTCATAAGTCAAAAGAAATGTAGATATGCACTGGGGCTATGGATGAGGAACCTTTTCCTCCCAATGTGTGGAAAGCCAGATGGGTGCTCAGTTTGGTCCACCAGCCACAGACTGGGTATCAGGCCTTAGTTTCCAGTCATTGCCACCATGTAGGCTGTTTTGAATTGGAAACGTATTTCACTTACTGAGACAGGCTGAACATTCTGGAACCTACTGTCACTCATTTTGCCTGCTTCCCTTTTGTTTGACGGAATCACCGAGCCGGCAGAATTTTGCAAGCAAACTACCCAACCACCTTGCCCACCCTCTTGCTCAGAACGTCTGCAGGTAGCCTGCCCTGACCCCAGCACAGAGCAAATGGAATGATATCTGCTTCTTTTACTCTTTGCCTATTGAAAATGATATCTTACCCCACATAAGTGAGCCAACGCTTCTCAACCAAGCTTCCCAGACGTTCTCTCAGGAGTTGACACGCTTCCAGTTCAGTTATGCCCCAGTGGAGGGGGAGGACCTGTCTGTACATCTCAGCAGCTTACCCCACTCCCACCCCGCACCCACACCCAGTCTAGCGCCATGTTTCTCACAGGGTGAGGGCAATAACTACAGTTGTCTTTTATACGATTAAATGAATCTGCAGATACAGTGTTTTACCTGTCCCAAGTAATACTGTGCCCAGTCTTTCTGTAACTATTAATGCTTTAAACAATTTTTATTTCAAAAATAAGAACACGCATTGCTCAGGTAAATTTCTACCTCCCCCAAGTGCTTTGCATTTTCTCTCTGGCATCACTTAGTGCTTATAACACTTTCCCACTTTGTGTCTTTTGAGGATTTAGTTAATGTGCTGCTTCCTCTTTCCAGATCAATCAGGAACGATTTGAATACAGCTAAGACCTTCCTTGGGTTCCACCCAAAACTTTCTCTTCATGAGTGTGTGAGCGATGTCCTGATTAACTTCTTTTTTAGAATATTTATTTACTTTTGAGAGGGAGAGAGAGAGAACATGAGTTGGAGAGGGGTGGAGAGAGAGGGAGACAGAGAATTTCAAGCAGGCTCCAAGCTGCCAGCACAGAGCCTGGCATGGGGCTCGAACTCACAAGCCATGAAATCATGACCTGATCCGAAACCACGAATCGGATGCTTAACCAACGGAGCCACCCAGGGCCCCTGTCCTGATTAACTTCTAGGTGTGACAACAGGATTCAGACAGTTGAGGAACAACCGAGCTTACCAGAGCACCCTGACATCTTCTGAGAGCACAGTGATACACGCAGCCTTTCACACGTAAGGAAGGATCCCCGATAATGATATATGTGTGAGTATTTTGGTGTGAGATGTCATGACACCTGTAATTTACTTTCCAATACTTCAGTAAAAAAGTATGAAACAAATATGGCAAAATGGCAAGAACTGTTGAATCTTAAGTGACAGGTAGAAGTGTTCTCATTATATTCATGACTCTTTTTCTATGTGTTTGAAAATGTCCGTAATAAAGAGAAATTACTCCCAGATACTCTAATTCAAGGAAGTATGTTTAACCTGGGCAGGTGGTGGGAGCTTTAGGAGGCTGACATGGAGATGGTGGGAGGTGGGGATTACTTACTCTTCTTAGGTTTATTATCATTACCTTAATGCCTGGTGGGAGCAGAGAGTGATGACAGCAAACCCCAAACAGCAATTTTAATGATATCCTCTGTTCTTAACACCTTCCATGATGTATGTTTCTCTGAGTTAAAAGATCTAGTTAGTTCTCAATCCTTTCACCTCAAAGATGTTGGGGAGAGAGGAAATATTCATCAGGAAAATTTTTCTTTTCTTGAAGATCGTGCCATTTCCTGGTGACCTATTAGTACCAGTTTTCTTTAAAAAATAAAAAATAAAAAAGACAAAAAAGTCACTTCATTAATTACTTTGAAAGTACTGATGTTTAATCCCTCAGCAGAAAATGCACACTTCCTGGAATCTTTTTCTGGATTGCCATTTATATTGTGAGGTTTAGAAGTGCACTTCCTTTTGTCTCATCTAAGGTAAAAAGAAATGACCATTTTATCATCCCTCACCTCGTAGTTCTTGCTAACGTTCCATTTTTAAAAACAATTTTTTTTTGTTTTTTTTGGAAAGGAAAAAGTTCAACATTTTTTTTTGAATCATTCCAGAAGCAGTCTTTTTACTCCAAATTATGATTCATCCAACAGATTTTTAAAAGGACATTTTGGATCTCTGTTCCACCTTTAGGTATCAGTTGCTAAATTCTGAGGCTTGACCATCTGACCTCATTTCACTTGCTCCTGATCTTTAATATGGTCTCTGTGTATCTTTTCAGATGATCTTTCATATTATGTGAACACCCTGATCTGGTGAGTTCTTTACCAGCTGTTCATTGTTGGCTAGATGCTGTCTGAGTAAGGTCCTAGGACACGGCCCAGCTGGCGCGTTGGAGAGAGGGCCTAAGAAGAAGGGAGGGTGAAGTATGCACACACCTTCCACAGCCCAGGTCTACTCCTGCTCAATGAGCCTCTGTGGCTGGCGAAGTGAGTGCTGTTTCCCACCCCAGCTTCGTGGGCTCAGATTTCCAGGTTGAGAAGGAAGTCCGCTGAATCGTGCACAAGGGATCGGTTTGGGGTGGTAAATCCCTGCCACTACGCTTGAAGCTCAGAGTCATCAGCAGTGGCAGTGAGGTGCAAACATGGCTTTGAAGGCAGATACTGACAGATCTGAATCCTGGATCTGCTGCTATGAGATCTGCTCCGTGTCTCAGTCCTTGTTTGTCAAGTAGGGAACTATATACCACCCACTTCAGGAGAGTTCCTGTGAAGTTTAGCAGTGGTCATAAAAGTAATAGGCTTTGGACTGCACAATAAATGATAGTTATTTAATAAGAGTTTCATTAATGCCTGGACATGTCCCACATATTACCATTAACTCAACTTTAAGCTGCTTTTTTTTTTAAAAAGGATTTGTCAGTCCTTTCTTTCATTTTGAACTATAGTGCTCAGCTTCCTTGCCCAAATATCTGCTAAAAACCCAGTTCTCCATGTCTTTTCATCTTCTGAATCTGTACCTTATTATGCTGATCTCTCACTGTGTTGTAACTCCGCTTCTGTGCTGCCTTTTTATTCTTTGTCCATTCTGACCTGATGGCTAAGAAGTAGATTGCAAATATTTCTGTCTTTCTGTCCAAGTTGAATTTCATATTTTCTGAATCATGAAACTGCCCTCCATGTGACCTAGAAAGCCCTTTGATGATCCATATTTAGCTGTGTCCATCATTCAACAGATGTCTGGGTAGTTAGAGGCCCCCATGAGCTCCCTCTACATCCTGTGGTTTCAAGTTCCTGAGCTGTTAGTTAAAAAGCTTTCATCACCTCTACCCCCCCTTCCCCTATCCATTCCAGGATACAGGGACAGATACCCACTTTAGCTATTCATTCATTTAACAAATATTTACTCATTACCTACTACGTGCTTGACACTGCGTTATATGTTCTCTTCTTTGCTTCCAAATTGCATTTTCCTAACTTGACCAATTTACAGTTGTCCTCATGTTTTCTGATTATCTCTCTAGGATCTGCATGGAACATCCAATCATATGGTCTCTCCTGGTTACAGTGTTTCCTGACCCTTGGGAGACTTGAAGGCTTAACTGCAAACCCTGGTGCCTTGCTATGATGCACCTGCCACAGCATCCACAGATTTTAGGATAACATAGGTTCATCATGGGCTCCATCGAAGGGAGTTTAGCTAGCAGATGAGGCTGCAGGGCTTGGCTTGCCATTCTGCACCATGGACATGAAGAATAAAGTGGTAGCCAGGGTAGGTACCCAGCAAGTTAAGCAGCTTATTTCCAAAAACCCTTGGTTTTCTATGTCCCTGGATTCCTACAGAGATCCCCTTGAGGAAAGATGCCTGTCTGCTTTTTGAGCTCTCTGGATCTTCCCATTAGATAGCTTCTCTTGGCATCTGAAAGGCAGCCTGCCATTCTGTTCTCCTGTGGAATACAGATGGCCCAGCCCACGCCTATCACTAATGAGGATCACATGCAGAGCCTTCTTGCTGGAGGCTCCCTTCAACAACCCCAGCCCTCCTTCCTTGTGCAGGCCAGTCACCGTTGACCATGGCATTTATGTCTGAGAAGACAGCTTGCTGCTCTCCCACTCACAGAGTTGGGTAGAAAATCTATTAGGTAGTCCCGGGAAGTGCATCCCATTCACCTAGAATTGGAAACATTGAAGACCAAGTTTTGGCTGTCAATTTGATTGCAAAGTTGAGGTTTGAGGTTCCAGCTGTCCACAGAGGCTGTTGAGCTTAAATGTGAACAAGCACTGAGAGTTCTTCAGTAGGAACATGATTAGAGGGCTACACAGAGGTGGACCTGATAGATCAATTTGCCAACACTGTGTAATCTCACCCAGAATGATAGTGGGATTGGAAACAGATAAGAATGTTAAAAGCACTAAAGTATAGTAGAAAAAACATACATTTTCGTGAGACAGATTCATGTCAAGTCTTAGCTGTTACCACTTACTGTTTGAACTTGGACAAGGTGGTTTACCTTTCTACGCACTAATACCTTTATCTGTGAAATAAGTACAATGCTCCTATCGTAGGCTGTTCTGAGGATTAAATGGGACAGCACATGGAGGCCTCAACGTGATGCCTTGTATCCAGTAAGCAATAAGTGGGCATTCTCTTTCCTGTCTCCATTTCCTGCTTTCCTTCTACAGTAAAAAAGTTGAAAGATACACTCCAGTATGATGGGACATCAAGGTGAGCTATAAACAATGGCTCCATGTGAAATTCTATACAATTCTGCTCTGTTGTTTTATGTAAAACTTGATTGCTATTTCACATGTGGGATAGTTTCTTTTTCCTTGTTATTGCAAGTCAGATGCAGGCCCGAGATTTGTGACTAGAAGAGTTCCACACTGCTACTATGGAACCCAACAGAAAAGCAAAATCTCTTTTGATTTGAATACTGAACCCCATTCCTTTAACACTCCAAGCTACTGAGAAGAGATAACTACCACTAGCTATCCTCGAGGATGTCAATGATTCTGGTCAATTTTGCCATGTATTAAGTGTGGTCTAACTGATCAGTACCCACTGATCCAGAAATCTCTCTAGGAGTCATTTTCATTCTTTCAGAAAACAAGGGACACTGAGGCATGCTGTTCAAAAGGAAGTAATAGATACTGTTTTAACATTGATGCTTACAAAAACAGTTCTGATTGCTTTTTGGACAAGGTAGATCAATCACTGCTAGTTCCCCACCCAACCAAGTCAAGGCCTATCCTATAAGAGCAGGTAACTCTTCTTCCCCCCAGAAAAAGCCCTTTCCATATTAGGCCAGTTCCAAGAGCAGTCATTCAATTGAATAAAAATCAACCTCTCTATAACTGCATTGTTTAGACCTGATTCTTTTCTCTGGAGCTACACAGATAAAGTCTGACCCCTGGAAGCTATCATGTTTCCCCCAATCCCTTCCTCACCCATGGGACAAAGAGTCCAGATCCTTGATTCTTACTTGAAGAATGTAGACGGGAACAATCACAGAGCAAAAACTAAACAGTGTCTTAAGAATGGAGACTACTTCTCCTAGAGAAGTACTTTTGGGAATATTATTGCTGAGGATGGTTACTTCCATGTTCCTATCCCCACTGAGGACAAAAAGAAGAAATTGTGGGCATAAGGCAGTGTTTCTAATCTGTTGATGTTGACAGACAAATAAAGGACTCTATGGTTCTTCATGGTGAGTTCTTAGCGTTAGGCCTCTCTATGTCTCTCCCAGAAAGGGAGCTAGTACTTGATCACGGAACTCTGTTTTCATGGAGCATTTTATGGCTACTGGCATTTTGCGAAACACATCTTAGGAAATTATGGTCTCAGATATGCTGTGGGGACTTAGATGTTTGAAATAACTTCCTGATTGGTTATTGTTAGATCCTGGAACTGGTGGCCAGGGAACACTATGAAGTTTCCTTCCTTGGAGGTTTGGTAGACTCTTCCACCCTTCCTCCCTCCCCTCTCCCCTCCTCTCTACTTTTGATATTAGCATTAGGCACCCACTTGCCTGGGAGTGTTGAGATGTAGGCCTGGGACATAGGGAATCTGGAAGTCTAGATCCTTCCCATCCCCATGATTCTATTTTTATGGATCCAATTGTGGTGTGTTCCACGGAAGGTACAGCCTAGCTGGGACAGGAGGTAACTGAGGGTTTTGGCTAAGAGGAGAGGGGGCTAGAGATGGGAAAAGTTGATGCAATTATTTTTGTCAGGAATTGGAACCAAAGCAGCAGGAGAGAGTAAGTTTTAAGACTCTCTGGCAAAGTAACTTCCTAATCTGTCACTGAGTATGTGTAAAAAAGTGATTAGTGGGTCTCTATATTTATCATGATTACTCACAAATATGTAATTTGCATAATATATACAGCACATTAAGTACTATGTCACCTTATATAATGTGCATATGTATAATGTATATGCATGTTATGTAACGCCAGTCTGGAGGCTCTTCCAGATTCTGCCAAGTATTTCCTAATTTATTTGGCAATTTTAACATATCTTTTCCATCTGTGGAAAGAACTATCTTGAGAGGAGCTGGTCTCTGACCTGAAATATAATCATTCTACTAAGTCTATCTCCATTCTCAACTCACTGGAGGAAATCCACAAAGACCAAGCCATAATGAGATGCAACTCTTAGCTCAACAGTCCAGGGACAACACAATGTATTGAAGATTTTCTGTTTCATTATTTTTATTGCTGGTAGGGTAGAACTGTGGGGGCAGGTGAGAACATGTCTGTGGCATGGTCACAATTAGAATAAGATGAAGACTAAAGGACTGGATTTTGCCCTGCTTGCCTAACTGTGTGACTTTGAGAAGTCACTGAACCCTCATTAAGCTTAATTTTTCTCATTATTAAGATCGGGAGGGTAACACATTCCCTGTCAGCCTCTGAGGTTGCTGGGAAGATCACTAAGATGAGGTACTCTACAGGAAAAAGCCATGGTCACAGTAGTTAAGGAATGAATTGCAACAGCACATTAAACAACACTGGACTTACCAAGCTGGAAGTGCAATTCCACTGGTGTATTATACTGTGTGGTTCTAAGGAGGCCTTGGGACATGTCTCTCAAGCAACACTGCAAGTCTTATGCACTGGACTAGAGCAGGCCACGGCCACTCTGATTTGTGAATCACTGAGACTCAGTTCCACCTGTTGACAGTGCTATGTTTCGACAGCCTCAATCTTGGGGGATCAGACATGCAAAAATGTCTGTAAATGTCTCAGAATTAGTGAGCCCACACCTGCCTTTGTTTCAAAATCAAGTGGCTTCCAAGATAGTACCTGTTGTTATGCTGGAGCTTGCTGGTCCATCCCATCACCAAGGATCCCATCATTCAAGACATTCTCCAGACGGCCTGGTTTTCCCCTCACCCACTGTTTTGCACTATTAGGTCCAGCAGGATGGTCCTAGATGACTGCTTCCTTCACAGTTAGGATCAGTGTGTACACACAGTCTTAATTTCCCTTCCTTGTGCAAAGCTCCTGACCCAGTGCAAGATTAGAGAGAGCTCAGTGGAGCAATGTCTAGTGGGCCCACGTTTCCTCTTAAGAAATCTCAGAGGGGATGGCGGTCCAGTGGAGTGAAGGCGCCAAGGGAAATGTTTCTGTCTAGTAATGAAGTTCTACACAGACTTGCCCTCAGGAAAGGAGGGTGATGCCGGCACCAGCTGCAGGAAGCCCATTGGCCTCTGCCAAGACCCCTCTGGGTACTGGCTGGGAGCACCTTGAAGAAGGTGCCTCAGTCCATCTTGTGAGTCTCCACTGAGGTCATCCCTGCAGCCAGAGGTGTTTCCAGACTAGGAGGCCATGAGGACCATGATGAGTTGACACGTGATAGAGTTTAATTTGATGATCTGTCTAGTGCCTTCAACCCAGACCAACTTCTTACCAGTTCAGGCCAGATAGAATCTCCGGGAAGCATCACGAGGCCTCTATTTTCTCATGTGGGCCTGTCCCGTCCTCACATGGGCTACATGTTCATTCTTCCCTGGCAACCTGGACTCGAATAGAATCATTTCCCAGTGACCAAAAATGACCCTATTCTAAGACGTGTGGGTTCTTTTCCCTAATATCCTCTTAGTGGCACTTATTCTCAAACCACATCAGCTAAGATGCCACAGACAAGTCTCTTAACTTTTCAGAGACTCGGTGCCTTTATCTGACAAACGGGAGAGTAAATTCTGTCCAGCGTATCTTTCATGGTTGTTTTGAGAATCCAGAATAGGAATTCTCAGTCTCTTTACAATAAGAAGCTACTTTCACTTCCCTTAAATCTCATGATCACCATGGGGAAATGTGTCTTGACCATGAAATGGTGGAATGGGGGAGTGAAAACTTTCTTTTTCCTTCCCACTTTTCTGTTCCTATTCTACATATTTTTTTTTTCAGTCAGGAGAAGTCCATCAGTAAATAAATATTTATATATATATATATATAAATATATATGCTACATATATGTACACACACATTAGATCATCAGAAGGGCCTTTAGCTCGCACTCTGGGAGTGGTAGGTGCAAAGAGGAAGGTGGGAGCCACCTGATGGTTTGTCTCCTGGTCTTCTCAGCAAAGGGTCCTTCCTTCTCATCTTCTCTGCCTTCAGGAAATAGTCTGCCACCAGGGCTTGGAACTCAAACAGGAAACACGCTTTGGCTTGAAAAAGAAAGAAGCTGGGGGTGGTTTTTTTTCTTCCCTTTTTACACAATATTATGACACCAATTTGAAAAATAAATCCCAGTTTCTCTGCTTTCCCTCCCAGGTGTTCACAGAACTAAGAAAATAAATACCACATCTAAGGTGTGCTGTACAGGCAGCTCTGGGGGCTCTTGGAGCCGTCTCCAAACAAACACACAGCCACCAGGAGAAGGCTTTGGGAAAATAACAAGTGCCCACTGACAGTGTGGAGAACCAAGAATGGAAACACAGCTTTCCACAGCCTTTCTGCCTCCTCAGCAAGTTCAGGCAGAAGTTGCTGCTTGAAGGACAACTAAGAAACCAACATGCGCTTGCTGAGCCCTGCCAAGGGTTATGCTTTGAGAGTTGGAGGCCGTTTGTCTCTGTACAGAGGGACCTTTGTGTAAGTTCTCTGGAATGGGAGCGCTTTCCCTTGGCCACATCCGATCTCACCATAGGCAGGAAACCTGCAGCCTGCTTCCTTGTGAGCGTCCGTGAGGGACCTTGCAAGACTGGTGGGAAGAAAGGGGGACTTCTCCTTCAGTCTCAGAAAGTCCCACTCAAGGCCTTCTGGGAATGTGGAGGTTGCTGCAAGAGCCAACATCACCCTGGTGGGCCCTGGGTCCATTCAAAATTTTCTGGGGGTCCTGGCTCTGTTGGGGTGTGTCCTTTGTTGAAGAAGAGAGAATGAACGTACGGGAAGATGAAGATTTCTTCCTGAAGGGTGGCTTTGCTTCCACTGGTTAGAGATGAGTGTGCGTGTGTGCATGTGCGTGTGCGTGTGTGTGCATGTGTGTGTGTGTGTGTGTGTGTGTTACAGTTTCTTATTTTCTCTCTTGGTTTAACTGGCATTTGCCACGTTGTTTAGTCTTTTGAACGGCTTTTCCTTCTCAGTGAAAAGAAGCTGCTCTTCTGGGGAGGCCCCATCATCATAGGCGCTTGATTCTTGTGAGTAATTTTAATCTAAAAGCAAAGAGGCATAAATGAATTAGTGACATGCAAATCCCAGTAGCCTATGAGAGAGTGAGTCGCAGAGGGAGGAAGGAAGGCCAGCTTTGGGTTGGAAGGAGCCCCATGCAGAAAGGACGACTGTCCTTGAACAGCTTCAAAATTGGCAACTGGACCCTCACTGGGCCTGGAGTTTGGCACTGCTGGAAGTGAGGGGCGGAAACACTGGGGAGAGACAGGTGTGAGCTTCCCACGTGGTGATCATCTCGCACCTGTCTTGTGTCCTTGCTATTCATAGACTCTCAAAATGTCACAGCCGGAGGAGACCTCATGGTCCATCTCATTCAACCTTTCTGCAGGACAGACAAAGGAATGGAGGCCTGAGGCTCCCTTGAGCCTTGGATTAACCTGGGGTCACACAGAGAGGGCAGAACAGCTAGAGCCCAGTTCTTCAGATTCCTAGCTTCCTCTGCTCCTGGCCCTTCCAGTCTAGGCACTGCAGAAATGTCAACTGGTAACTCATAGCCTAGAGGCTTCATTCCGACATCTGACCCAAGCAACATCATGTGGAAAGTTTCAAGTGAGTCCCTTAGGTGCTTCCTCTTTTCTCAGCTTTCCAGGAAAAAACCAACTTTCGTTTTAAAAGCTTTTTTTTTTTTTAATTTTAGGTTTCTTTTTTCTTTTTTTTTCCTCCTGCAAACTTTAAGTCAATGGGAAGTGAAAGACAGACACTGGTGAATTCTCATTTTTGCCTTTCTTCCCAACCTTATCCTCAGGGCATGGCTTCAGAACGTTAAATCCCTATTTGAATGTGGCCTGATGATGCTGCACATTACTGATCTGCATTATCAGTCCATCAGCATTTATCATGTGTGACACATGTCCAGGGTGGGAAGATGATATGGGAACAAGAGGCACTTAGGATTCAACGACCTGGGTTTGGGTCCCAGATCTCCTGCTTCTTTCTTTGCTGTGAGACTCTGGACGAATCGTTTAACCTTCAAAGCCAGGCTTGCTGAACTATACAATGAGGGTAGTAATGTTTGTCCCATTTTCCTCGCAAAGTTGCTGTGAAGATCAAATGGGGGACTGTCAACGAAATCCCACTTTAAGCTGTAAAATGGAATGTAATGCTTAAATAATTGTTATCTTACACTGGAGGAGAAAGATGTATATCAAAAGAAGCAATCTAGGAGCTCATTCTCGTCGTGTCTACGTCATTGGAACTGACGGTGTGACCACAGATAACCAGAGAAGAATTCTTGCAGACAGAGACCCATCAATAAGTTTAAATTAATGTAGGACAGACCAAGTGGTGTCAAAAAGAAGTTAGGTAAGGACTGAGAAGAGTCTGAAGGGAGCAACTGAGAAGGAATTTTAAGATTTGAAAGGAAGGGAAGGAAAATGTGTTGGTGAAAAGAGAAAGGGAAGGCACTGGATGAATGTATGACCTCGCTGAGTGTGGGGCAAAGGATGAGAAGGGAGGTCAGGGGACACAGGTGGGGCAGTTACTCCAGGGCTTTAAAGAGGAGGGGGCAGAGGTTGGGTGTAATGTGAGGTAACAGGGAACCATGATAACTTTTAAGCTGGAGAATAACATGAGGAAGAAAAGAGTTCCAGAGAAATTATTCTACAGCTGTTGTCAGGGCAAGTTGGAGTGGGGGAGACTCTGGCTAAAAGGGTACTACTGCAAGCCAGGTTTAAATTTATAAGTCCCCAGGATATGGAAAGACAAGGATGAAACCAAAAGACATTGTGGATAATTAGCATAACCTGGGTGACAGAAGCTGAAAACGACTCTTAGGCTGGTTTTTACCACCCAGGAGCTCCAGAAGGGGAGGATATCTTTATGTTTTGTGGCAGTTCCTAGACCAAGAATACATCAAGTACCATTTTGTGTTATGGGCTTTGTTACGGGCGCTATGTTTATTCCAGAATTCATGAAAGTGAGGCACAGACGAAGGACTCTCACAGAACTTGTCTGTGGCATGTAATTTAGCCCTAGCCGATCATGGTGACTTGGGGCACATGTCCTTGTGCTGCGGGAAGCCTTTTCTCATTCCAGAGCACCAGAGCCCCCTATGGGGAAGAACCCTATCACCGTGGTACTCCCTGAACCAGTGCACTGCCCTGGGAAGCACAGCACATGCCATGGAAGCGGTGATGGATGAGCACCAGGGGAGACTGTACTGGCAGTGGAGATGGCTATGCTTGGGGCAGACAGTGACAGCTGATGCACTGCCTACATTTCCCGCTGATAGAGCCCATTTTTTTTTTTTTTTTTTTTTAGATAATGGAAGACCCTTACTTCTCCTTTTCCTTTCTCTAGCTGAGCAATTTATTTGCTTGTTAGCACCTCCAGGGCAAAGAGGAGGAAGTGAAACTCAGATCCCTCCCATTTGTTTTTTCAGCAGTTTTGACAAAGGTCTTGATGGGGTAGATCATCAACATGGAGATCCTGGCTAACATGAGATTTTGATGTGGCTTGCGGATTCTAGTGCTATATGTAACTGAGAATTCACTGTATGTACATGAACCAAAGGCAAGAAGTAGGAGATCATATTCTCATTTTGAGTTCAAGAGATGTCAGTTTTTATCCCCTTCTCCCCCATTTAGGAGAAGCTAGTGAGTTAACTTGTTCAGAGTCCACTGTAGGTAGTTGGATGTGGTGAAGCTTGCCTTTTCAACCCATGATAGAAAGACAGTATCCCATATCCCTGTAGTTAGAACCCAATTTTCTCTGCTAATTGGGCTGGTCAGGCAATTAACTGAAGTCTTCATGATTTTCTTAAAGACCTTTTATGAGATTTACAACATCTGACAAGCACAAGGAACAGCAGCCCCATTTTCTTAGTTTTCTGGTCTATTAGGGAGAGAACTGATACAGTAGGCACTTGTGTGATAGCTCAAAATTCACAAAACCACTGCAGTATGTAATTTCTCCCTTAAAATGCGGTAAATTTAAAAATGTTACAGTGCCGGGTGTTGACTTTGTTTTGGGGGCCATTTCCCACAAGCCAGCACATTTTTGTTACTTCAAGAGAAGCAATAAACTGAGGGACTCCTTCCATCAGGGCAGATGGTTCATATGATGTCCCACAAAATGGACAATAACCGTAAGGACTCACCCCAAATCATTTGGGAAACACTCCTGCCTAAAGAGAGGCTAGGGGAGATGGGTGGGGGCTTGCACAATCTTTCAGGTCTTAGCTGTTAATGGTTCTCTAAGTTCTTAGGATGCCTGGCTTCACAAGAATGTTTCCTGCCATCAGAGGCTTCCAGATGTAGCTGGAAAAACCTAGGTTTTGCTAGTGGTGGAGGAGAAATCTGGGATTTATTGGTAAGTCAGGAAGTTCGACTAGATTATTATTGACCCCGAGTGGGGTCCCTATGCCGGCAGCATCAGCATCCCCTGGGAATTTGCCAGAAATGCCAACTCTCAGGTATCCAGACTTACTGTATCAGAAACCCAGCAATCTGCATTTTAAACACCTTCTAGGTTATTTGGATGCACACTCAAGTTTGGGAATCACCGGACTAGATAACTAGAATCCCTTTCCACCTTGAGATCCTAACTGTGGGGGAATATTCTTAGCTTTAAGGTTCAAATTATGGTGTCTAACTATGATGGTAAAGAATGAGAGGTCATCTTACAGTACTGCAAGCACAAGGCAAGTTTTCTTAATAATACATATTTTATAGACATATATTTATATGCATGAACAAACATATGCTCATTTTGGAGAATTCAGGAAATATGAAAAATTTAAAAATCACCTAGGGGATATTGCTGTTAATTTTGGGGTGTATTTTTTTTCAATTTGTTTGTATGCTTGTATGTTTTTAACAAATTGAAATCAGTTTCTTAATCTGTTTTCATTTATCATTATTTTACAAGCATTTCTGATATCATTAAATATTCATTAAATATGGTTTTCAGTGGCTGAAAATTATTCTATTTGATGAATCTCACTCACCAAGTTTTAATGTTGTCCTTAAATGTTGGGCTTCCCCACCCCCCACCCCTGTTTTTTTTGTTTTTGTTTTTTGTTTTTTTTACTGATAACCTGTATTTTACTTAAAACATATTCCTAAAAGAGTAATTGGGGGAAAAAAGGGTCAAAGGAAATGAACTGGACCAAACGCTTTCCAGAATGCTTTCCAGTTTATACTCTTATCTTACTCCTTGAGTGTGCTGGCCACACCACATCTCGACAGCAATGAATATTATCTTAAAAACAACAACAACAACAAATTGTGCTCCTTTGACAAGTGAAACATGGCATGGTTTTCTCACTGTTTCAAGGTGAAATTCTTTCCTCCTTTTTTCTTAACTTATGATACTAAATTTTTAAAAACATCTTTTTAACGTTTATTTTTGACACAGAGAGAGAGAGAGGGAGAGAGAGAGAGAGAGAGAGAGAGAGAGAGAGAGTGAGCCAGCATGAGTGGGGGAGGGGCAGAGAGAGACGGAGGCACAGAATCTGAAGCAGTCTCCAGGCTCTGAGCAGTCAGCACAGAGATGGACGTGGGGCTCGAACTCACAGACCACGAGATCAAGACCTGAGCCGAAGTCGGACGCTCAACCCACTGAGCCACCCAGGCACCCAACGATACTAAATATTATTTCACAGCTTTGTTAGCCCATGGTATTACTTCTGTGAGCTGTCTGTTCACTATTGCATTGTTAGCATTTCCTCCTGGTTTCTAAGAGCTCTTTAGACATTATGGGAATTCACCTGCTCTCTGAGGTAGCCATTTAAAAAAGATCTTGTCCTTAGCCTTTAACATTTCTACACGACAGGCGTCTGGATAGCTTAGTTGGTTGAGCGTCCGACCCTTGATTTCAGCTTGGGTCATGATCCCAGCATCGTGGGATTGAGCCCTGGGTTGGGCTCTGCACTGAGTGTGGAGCCTGCTTCAGATTCTCTCTCTCTCTTCGTCCCTCTCCCTCACTGCATGCTCTCTCTCTCTAAAATAAAAATTAAAAATAATAAAATTTCTACGTTGATTCTTGACTTGTAGAATTTTAAATTTGTTAAAGTCTATGCTCACAGTGTCATTATAGTCATTTATGTGCCCCCTAGGTAGTCGTAATTTTTAATTGGAATTTTTCTGTTTTTGTTTTTGGAGTATAGTTTGAGGTGAGAGGTTTCAGTATATAAATAATGACATTTTCCCAAACAGGCAATTTTTTGGATACCGTTATGTTAAACAGTCCATTCCTTTCAAATTAATTTATGATCTTTCTTCTTTTTTTAATAGATTTTGTGTGTACTGGGGTTTCTTAGGGCTCTCCTTGGCATTACTGATTTATCTGTCTAATATCATGCCAATTATTGTGGCTCTGTAACTATTTTAATACCTTGTGGGAAGTCCTTCCTTATAGCTCTTTCATAAAACACGTTAGCTATTGCATTGTTTGGTCAAGTTAAAAAAATAATTGCACTGGGATCTTGTTTGGGATCCCTGTTTAGAAACACGGGATGTTTTTAAATTTAAGTATATATTTTTTATATTAAGTCATAGTAGTATTCATCTTTTTCTTTACAATTCAATTTAATATTTTGTTTTGGTTGTTGCTATTATGATATCTTAATTTTTTTCTACTCTATTCTTGTGATTAGTTATTGCTGGAATATATAAAAGCTATTAACTTTTTGTCTATCCTTCCTTGTGGCTTCATTGAAATAATTTAATCTTTGGGGTTTTCAGTTGATTCTATTATCTTTCTATATTATCTGCATAGTATCATATTCATATTATCATATGAATAATCATATTATATGCAAATAATGACAGTTTTGACTCTTTTCCAAATAGTTACATTTCTTTTCTGTGGCATTTATATTGCATTGACAAAAACTTCCAAACAATATTAGCACACATGTCTTGCCCAGGATTCTCTGATGTCTTACTAAGGGCTAAGTAAACATGTAAGTATAATGTTCATTATTAGTTTAAGATAAATATTTTTTATTATTTTGAGGGATTATTTTTCTGATTTTAGCTTTCTAAGGGTTTTTTTTTTCTTTAAAAATCGAAATTTTGGGGCGCCTGGGTGGCTCAGTCTGTTGGGTGTCTGACTTCAGCTAAGGTCATGATCTTGCAGTCTGTGGGTTTGAGCCCCTGTGAGTTTGAGCCCCGTATCAGCTGTGCTGACAGCTCAGAGCCTGGAGCCTGCTTCAGATTCTGTTGTCTCCCTCTCTTTCTGCCCCTCCCCGACTCGTGCTCTGTCTCTCTCAAACATAAACATTAAAAAAAAAAACCCAAATAAAAGTTTTTGTTCAGTTTTTGTATCTGTCCTAATTTCACAAAATGGACTGGGTGACTTTCTGTCTTGTTTATACTATGGAACAGTTTACACGAATATTTATTTCCTAATAGTATGGAAGAACTCACCAGTTAAGACCATGTTTTAAGATCATTTTGGATGTAATTCTTTGAAGACATTTTCTCTTTTATTAGTGGTTACCTAGAATTTTCATGAGACGTTCAAGTGTATTAGAATCAAGATGATTATATATTAAATAAGTCATGTCTTATAATTAAAATAAACCATCACATTTATATTTATATTTTATATATTTTTATATTTTAATAACTCTGATCTCTGTTTTTCTCTTTAAAATCAGGCTTTCAAACATTTGGCATGTTTAAAGAACTAGTTCTCAATTTTCCTGCTTTTTAAATATGTCATTTCTACTTTTATCTTTATTATTTTCTTCCTTCTGCTTCTCCTCAGTTTGTGTTACTGTTGTTCTTCTAATATTGTAATTATTCATTACATGTCTTTCCTTTTTAAATGATGGAAGTATATGACATTTTGAATTTACTTCTAAATATAGTTCAGGCCACACTGTACAATTTTTGAATAGAACCTTCTGATTTTTATTATTTTTGAAACAGCCTATAATGGTGGTTTTGGTCTCCTTTTGAATCTATTATTCTTTAGGAGAATTTAAAAAAATCTCTGAGTGATTTGATTTCACTTGTTTACTAATAATTAGTTTGCTTCTATTACTAATATCTGGTTTTGTTGCCTTGTGGTCAAATAGAATAAGTTTTATGATTTTTCCTTCTGGATTTTACACAGATTTTTTTTCTTTGTGAACTAAATACTCACTGGATCCTGGGGGGAACAATGAGATATTTAATTTGTTTATAGGCTACAGAGTTATTTCATCCAAGAGTTGTGACATTTGTTTATTTTTGCTTCTTGACCTCAAAGGGCAAGCCGAAACAAATATTTTATTTTATTTTATTTTATTTTATTTTATTTTATTTTATTTTAATTTTTTTTATTATATGAAATTTATTGTCAAATTAGTTTCCATACAACACCCAGTGCTCATCCCAAAAGATGCCCTCTTCCATGCCCATCACCTACCCTCCCCTCCCTCCCACCCCCTATCAACCCTCAGTTTGTTCTCAGTTTTTAAGAGTCTCTTATGCTTTGGCTCTCTCTCCCACTCTAATCTCTTTTTTTTTCTTTTTTTTCTTCCCCTCCCCCATGGGTTCCTGTTAAGTTTCTCAGGATCCACCTAAGAGTGAAAACATATGGTATCTGTCTTTCTCTGTATGGCTTATTTCACTTAGCATAACACTCGCCAGTTCCATCCACATTGCTACAAAGGGTCATATTTCATTCTTTCTCATTGCCACGTAGTACTCCATTGCGTATACAAACCACAATTTCTTTATCCATTCATCAGTTGGTGGCCATTTAGGCTTTTTCCACCATTTGGCTATTGTTGAGAGTGCTGCTATAAACACTGGGGTACAAGTGCTCCTATGCATCAGTACTCCTGTATCCCTCGAAACAAATATTTTAAAGACTCTCAATACTTGTCTCTCTGTCAACTTCTTATTCATCTATTTTTCTCAGAATATACATTTATACTGTTTTTCACAGTATATATTTTGATTCTGTTATTATACACCTAAACTTTTATGACTATTATATCTCAGAAATGAGTGTACCTTTTATCAAATAAAATGTGACTTTCTTTATTCCACTTCATGCTTTTGGCATGTTGGAAGGTTAGTTTTTCTAAAATTAATATACAAGTAATACATTGGTTTGTGAGCATAATTTGTTCTGAAAACATTCTTAGAATCCAAAGCACTCATGTATCAAAGCGAATTTCAAGAACCACTGGCTCAGTTGTGATCATGTGATGTTCGGTGTCATGTACCACTCGTATTGCAAGACATCACTTGTTTATCATGTTAAAATTTATTAGAAATGTTTGCTTGTCTTGCAGAACACTCACGGAACGAGTTACAATCCGAGGTTTTACTGTAATAATATCATTTCCTTACTTTTATTTTCTCTATGCTTGATAAAGGATAAAGTCAGAAGATATATACGTCCTTTTTTTTTGAGAGAGAGAGAGAGAGAGAGCGCGAAGGGCAGAGGGAAAGGAGACGGGGGAGAGAGAATCTTAAGCAGGCTCCATGCTCAGTGTGGAGTCGGACATGGGGCTCGATCCCATGACCCGGGGATCTTGGCCTGAGCAGAAATCGAGAGTTGGACGCTCAACTGACTGAGCACCCAGGTGTCCCTGGCATCCTTATGATATGAAAAAGAGACACCAGAAGTGTGCACGCACAGAGAAAAAGCCATAGACATATGTCATATGAGGCTGTCTGCAAGTAAGGAAGAAAAGTCACACCAGAAAGCAACCTGGTCTTAGAGAACCACCTGAAAGAACCTTGGTCTTAGACCTCCAGCTCCAGAGCCACGAGACAATACATTTCTGTCGTCGAAGCTGCCAGTCTGTGGTATTGTGTGACGGCAGCCTGAGCAGACGTATACATCTTTATGTGTGGATGTCCATGGACCGTACACCTTAAGATCACTGGGTCACAGTTTTTTTCACATGAGTTGAAATCTCTGAAGGGTGGCATGGAGAGAGGGTGGGGGTGGGGACAGGGGAAGCATCTGGCTATTTCAAAAACAAGTCCTTGCGGTAAGAGAAATGGCAGTCCGGTTTTCAGATATTGCTGAGTTAGGTGGGAGGGGGTTTGATTTCTTCCAGCCTTTTTTTAGAAGACAAGAGGAGTTTGGATAGATTTTTTCTCAATTTAGCTCCATCAAAATTATAAGTAGTAGAAATTTCCTCCATCCTTTCTAATTCTAACAAAGTGGCAAGCTATTATTAGTTTTTGCTGTAGTGTGTTTTCATCTTTTTCTTAGTCTTCATAGAAGCCAGAAGACTGAGGTAAGGTTCTGCAGAAAAATTTCTCCTTTTGATACCCTTTTATAGAAGTTTGCCTTCCCTAGAGTCTGTCTCCAGGGGCCAGTTTTATAATCTGTAGAAGTCACATGCAAGAAAGAGTGATGGAAACACATCTACAATTCAGGCCTGGTAGGAATCTCATGCAACCCTTTCTCTAGTAGAAGAAAACTAGATGTTTTGAGGGCTCAGAATAGCAGGTTTTTGAGATGTCTGAATACTCCACAAGTGAGGAGCTTAGAAACACTGCTTTCGTCTCTTGAGGTTGGAGCATTCGTAATAGTACTGAAGGTGATATTAATGTAATATCCCAGTGAATGCCCTGGCCCTGAACACCAGGATGGTGGTTTCCCTTCACCATAGAGTTTTTAGCTGGGTTTTTAGCTAGGAAAGAAGGGCACACGGTCCCTGTGGGGCCATTATTATTGTGAGTGAGAACTCGCTGTCTCTGCTTGCAGTGGGGTTTCCAGGTAGGTGCACCTGTAGTGAAGTGTGTGCCCTGTAGGAATCTTCTCCCAGGGCCTCCAGTGGTCACAGCGGCTAGGCAGAAGTTCCAGCACAAGGGTGCAGATTTCGCTTCTACACAAGGAAGCCCTTTGTAACAATTTCGCTTCTTCATCAACAAAGCAGGTCTCCTTTTGGGGTGGCAAGGCAAGTTCTCTGCCATTGCAATGACACAAGAGAAGACGCTCAAGGATACAGTAGATGACGTCTTAGAATTCACCAACTACAAGTGTGAGCTCTCTGAAGACACCAACAGTGTCTTGTTCTGTTTTGGAACTGCTTTGGGTGTTCAATAAAGGCTTAGCAGGTACCTGAATGGGTGGATGAATAAAGTGGAAGACAGGCTATACTATCCCAAAGCCCCTGCAACTCTGAGAGTGAGCGATTTCATACTGTCGGTACCCAAAAGGGGCCCAGGATAACACTTCTCCCCCTTAGTTCAATGATTGGCAGAACTCACTGTGCAAGGTGGCTGCATCCAGGGCTCTCCATCCACTTGCATTGGCAGCAACTTGTTTGTCCTGGAAAACCGAGAACCGAGAGAACACAGTGAGCTTTGCCTCTTCTGGGGGTGAAGAATTAGGGTGGTCCCCACAAAGGCAACAGATGTGGGAAGACCTTATCTGCCCACCTAGGAGTGGTTCGCTAAGACTCTGTTGGAGGGCTGGTTAAAAACGGATTGCTGAGCCCACTTCAGGAATTCCGACTAGGCACGTCTGGGGTCAGGCTCAGGGGCCTGCATTTTAATAAACATCGTGGGCGATTCTGTTGCTTTGGTGTTCAGACTCCAGTTTGAGAAACACTGTCGTGGGTGAGCAGTGAAGTCCACGGAAGTCTGGGAAACAGTGGCCAACAAGTATGGCAGCACCACTGCTGAGCAGACCCTCCGTCAACAACCAGCCGGAGGGCCTGCAGATTGTGCCAGAAACTCCACAGTGAAGTGAAATGGGAAAGGGCCTGGTCTCTATGTTGAGTGAGAAGTTGCGTCATGTCAATGAGGTAACGTCTCCAACCTATACAAGGTACAGCTCAGGTCTGAGTGTTCTTGCCTTGCCCCTGCTCTTAACCATCCTCTCTTGTATGTCTTGAACAGCAGCACACTCTGTGCTGGCTCGGACTATGAACGTGGCTTAGCTGGGAAATGGGATCATCAGGAATACTGTCCCCATGGGTAGGAGGGAAGAAGACAAGACAGTGTTGCTTTCTTGCGTGGGGCAAAGCTTCTCTGGCATATGGATTCTTAAGAGGGGAGAGATGAGGTCTTTTGACTTCCTTCTGTATAAGAGTTGTAAATTCGTACTACATCACCTCGAGGAGAAAAGGCAAGTCCTTTCAGAAGCCTCTGGTCTGGGCGAGCAGGCAACAGTTGCCACCCACTGGCCAGGAAGCTCTCACCTGGGTTTGGATCGGCCCTGTTTTTGAAGTTACAAAATGAGGGATATAGGCTATGTTTTGATGTAGACGATTCTCTCACTGATCCTGAGAATATTTAATAATAATAAAAAAATAAGAAACCTAATAATAAAACAAATCACGAGAGGAGGGAGTGGCATTTTGGTTCTTGGGGCTGAGGAAGGTGTCTGGGAAATGGCCAGGAGGATGGGGATCCTGGCTCACCCCATCTGTTCTATCTAGAAATAGGCCTATTGAATATGAAGAAAAGATCCTCCCTCTTAGACATGGCGTTTTTGATTCCTCTCGGACTAAGATGTTACATTCTCTGTGGCCTACGTCAGTTATGTCTTAGATGTGCTAACAGACTAGACCTACTCAGTGCTGGAGTCATGGACGGTGGACAGGGAAGGAAGTATGGGGATTCGTGTGGAAAACAGGGCCCCAGCACAGCAATAGCCCAGAGAAAAAACAAACAAAGCTTTGGAGAATAATAGAAAAGACAAAGAAGACACAGGGAGGGAATGAAGAAAAGAGTTTAGAGCTAAGGATGTCAGGGAACCAGCTCTCGGGGTCTTTTTTGAAGGATGCAGAGAGCAGTGTTTGCCTAAAAGTGTGCTGAGGGTACTTGCCCAAGAGGTTTTGGGACAAAAGGGGTCTGTGGTCCAATAACTTTGGGAAGCCTGCATACTGTGGCCTTTCCAGGAGATCCCTAAGGCACACTAAAGGATTTGAACTGGAAAAACTGGATGGGAAAAGGAAGGGAATAAAGACTTCTGAAATAATCAGGTGGGGAAGAATCTGACGAATTTTATTGATTAAACAGAAGTAACTGAAACCGAGGATCCCCTCTCTTAGACTCCATTTCTTCCAGGAGCCGGCAGTGACTGACCTGTGGGGTCCATACCCCACAGAAGCATCACCCTCTTAGGCAATTAGGACAGATTTGCTTATGTTGATGGTTTGGCTCCACAAAGGTATACAGGAAATAGTATTCCTAATTAAAAAAAATTTTTTTTAACGTTTATTTATTTTTGAGACAGAGAGAGACAGAGCATGAATGGGGTAGGGTCAGAGAGAGGGAGACACAGAATCTGAAACAGGCTTCAGGCTCTGAGCTGTCAGCACAGAGCCCGACGCGGGGCTCGAACTCATGGACCGTGAGATCATGATCTGAGCCGAAGTCGGCCGCTTAACCGACTGAGCCACCCAGGCGCCCCAGGAAATAGTATTTCTAAGGCCACTATCCAAGAAAAGGCAAGCAGAGAACCTGGTTTTTGTCACAGTGTGCCCTCTGCCATATATCTAGCATCTGAATTAGTGAAGATAAGAAAGGCAAGGAGTTGGGCCTCTGGTTCTCTGGGCCTCATAATCCTCTATTACCATTTAGAGAATTTCACCAATTCATTATAAGAGAATGGCAAACTGGTCGAGGTGGACCCTTTAATTGATGTCCTGCATGGTTGTATTGTACCTAGTTTGGGAAATGGTCTCTAAAGACATTCTTTATAAATGTTATCGAGCTTCTGTCCGTCACTGTCCCCGCACTGAAACCCAAAGATGGCTTCCTTGTCGTTGTAAGAATACGGAGGGAGGTGGGAAGACTCGGAGGCTGCTGGGTAATGAGGAAGCGTACCTGATGGTGACAGAGGAGCACTGGGCCAGCCTCCTGCCCGCACTCTTCAGGCCAGTGTAGATCTGCCCCATCTCCATGGCTCCCTCTAGCCCCACCACTTCGAGGAGCTGGTCACTGAGGTCTGCAGAGTGAGAAAAGCAGAAGCAGGGCATACATATCTCTCTGTTCCTCAGGATGGTTGTGGTCAGAATGTCTGCACCTTAGATGACCAACTCACATCTGCCAATAACCCTTCCTCTCCCACCAAATAGCATTTTCGTACTCATTCTGAACAGGGAATTTCCCCAAAGGTCAATAAATGTACCATTTCATGAGCAGAAACCCAGTTCTAGTGAAAAAAGGTTTGGATTCAGGGCATTAATATGCATCCGATGAAGAAGCTGGCATTTCAAGAAGCCTCTTCAAATGGAGGGTAATATAAATGACGAACCAGCTATTGCTGAAATGATTTTCAACCCCCCAGTGCAGCTAAAGACACACTGGTTTGGGATTAGGATAGGAAGGAATGTTGATGAAAGTCCTTATCCATAACTGGTTCAAGTTTCTTTTCTCTGAATGTCTGAATAACATCATGGCCCTACTGATGATGACTGAGGATTAATTAACCTCAGATTTGGCCTGTGGTAAGCCAGTGGTGAGCCAACCTTCTTGGACATCCTTGGGGGAAATCAGTGACCTCCTTCAGGACACCAGGTGCCTAAGCTATGCCAAGGAAAAGAATATTTCACCTAAACCAAATTATTCTGAGTCCATGGTAGAAAAAGTGGGACAGAAAATATGTGTCTCAGGCTCAGAGTCACATAGGATTGATGGCCTCCCACAGTGGCAGTTACTTCTGATCCAGCACCTGGAAGAGGTCTTTTTCAGGGTTCCTGAGGTTTGGGCAGTGCCTGCCCGATTTCTTGTGAAAGCAATGGCAGGATCAAGGCTTGACGTTGGGAACAAGCCTCACTTTTACAACACAATTTTTATGTATTTAAAACAGAAGCAAAATAAAAAGGCAGATTCTTTAAAACCTTCCATTCTTTTCCCTACCGGGGCGAAGGTACTTTTCTCATAGATTGTAGCTAATTACCAATATCCTACTAATATCCACAAACTAGAAAGTCAGCACTTTTATTTATTTCATAGATGGCTTTTGTCTAAAGTCCCTGCCGGTATTGTGTAATAGTGTTTGTTAAGATTGCCAAAGAGATGTTTAGGTTTGTCTATACTTTTTTGTTTAGGAGGTATTGTTTAAAAACATTCCCTTGATGGACGTTTTGCTAATGAAGACAGTTAAGCAAACCACTGAGCTGACCACAAATGTGTCAACACTGTTACAGTCTAACCTACTGATTATCACCAATGGACATTAGCTGCCAACAGATACACAGACGGTTCATCTTTCTGTCACAGGCACGTAAGCTTTCCCCTCTACTTCAGTCCATACTCCTATTCTCCTTCTCTGCTATCCCTTTTTTTCTTATCTGTGGAGATACTGTCTCCTTAAACTCTCCATCTCATGTGGGCTTGGAACAAGAAGCCATGAAAGGGCAGTGTTTGTTTAGGAGAACGCTGCAGGCTCTCTTAAGGAGTTTGGATCCAATAAACAAGTATCTAAACCTCTAGCCACGTAATTAGTTCCCTTCTTACCAAAGAGCATTAAATAACCATTGGATAGTCTTAGCTTACTGTGTCATTTTAACACAGTGTCTGCAAAATCAGCATGGGCTATGAATGTGAGAGGGGGAGGAGGAGGAGGAGGAGGAGGAGGAGGAGGAGGAGGAGGAGGAGGGAAGAGAGAAACCAAGGAGTGTGTCTAGGGGTGAGGAGGGTGGGGAATTATACTGGGGTAGGAGAAAAAAGCAGCAGAACTTTTCAGAGGTTTCTCTAGTGGCAGAAAGACAGATGTCTTGTAAAATGTTGCTCTTTGTACCAGACTTTGGTATCTGACAGTGCTGTTATAGTTCAATGTTTTCCCTCCTTGAAACATTCCCTGGTAACAAAATGTTCTAAGAAGCAGGGGACTTAATAGACTCAAGTGTTTCAGCTTTTACAATGTCTTGGTCTTTTAACAAATTTTCCTGTTGAATGGCTTTAAGTTGTTATCACTTCCCACACATTACCTTGCAGCTATCACTTCCCACACATTACCTTGCTTCCTGGCTCTAGAAGAGAAGTAATGAAGGCTGATCTCATCCACATGGTGGGTGGGTGGGGGGGGCGGGCAGAGGCTTACACACACGTGGGACTAAGGAGATAAATGCAGGGTAAGGGGCTAGGATCTCGGTATACACTTTGCCATTCTGATTTTGAATTTGTACTCTGAATCTTCCCTGGCATAAAGAGGCTAGGATGACTCCTGTCTACTACTGAAGAAAGCCTTGATTGCTTTTCTATTTCTCTGCCATTGCCTGGCTGATCTTCCTTTAAACTTCCTACAATGCCTACTAGGACGTTCTGAGATAAAGAAATCTATTTAACGTTGTTTCCCAAACTTATGGGACCATGAGGCTCTTCTTTTGTGTGATATCTATAAACAGTCTCTGGTAGTTTTCTTTGGAATACACTTTGGGATATTTTGGCATTGCTTAAATCGCTTAATTCCTTTTACTTCCTTTAGCACAGAGATACTTATGCAAAAATTAAATTTGGAGTTAAAATGAAACAGAATAGAGTGTAAGTCAACATCTAAGCACATAGAACAATTAATGTTCAGAACTTAGAATCCAGGATCAGGACATCTGGTATACCAGGTGTCTGTTTTACCTGATACCCATGATTCTGAGTGTGGTTTTGGCAAATTCATATCATCTTCACATTGTCTTTACACTTTTAACTCATTAGTATTTAAGATGAAATGTCCATGCACCTTAGTAAAACAGGAATTCATTCATTCACTCACTCACTCACTCACTCACTCACTCATAAGCTACTGAGTAGCAGCTGAATGCCAGAGAAACACCAGGAATACAAAATGTTCTACTCCTAAAGGACTCTTGGCCAAGAGGGAGAAAATGTGTTAGGTGTAGAAAATGTTGTAATTGAACTATAGGGACAGGGAGGCCCGAGTAACCTATTCTGACTGGGCTAAGCGTGGGAGGAAGGTGTCACAGACATTTAAGGCACGTCTTGAAGGATGAATGCCAGGCAATTTGCTGGGTTGAGAAGGAGAAGGAGCAAAGATATTCCAGGGACAGAGGAACACATGTAGGGTTGGACAGTCACAGAATGCAGAAAGAAATTAATTTAGCAATAAATCCATTTGGCAATTTCACTGAAAAGTATAAAAAAATATTTCTACCTAAGGAGAATTACTATCTATCTATCTATCTATCTATCTATCTATCTATCTATCTAGATGACAGAACTGTAAACAGAGGGTCACTGGTCTGGGCACAAGTTTGTTGCAGCCACAGAGCTGGGCTTTTCAGCTTCGCTCTTGGTAACAAAGCCTTGTCATACACTCTCTGAGAAGGAGAAAAAAGATGGAGAATGGGGAAATGGAAAAAGGAGAATGTGGAAGCAAAGGAGGCACAGCAAGGACAACAACAGCAGCTCCAATCTGGCCCACTAGACTCAGCCTCCAGTATGTGATTTTATAAACGCAGATCTGCTCATGTCATCCCCATACCAAAAATCCTTCAGTGGCACCAATCATAACACCAAGTGCTGGCAAGAGAAGATGAAATGTGCATTCTTTCACACCTATAATGAAAGTGTAAATTGGCAAAAGCTTTTCAGAAAGAAATTTGACAATAAGAGTCTACAATTTTCATACTGTTGATTCATTAAATTCTTTTTTGGTATTGATCATAAGAAATCATTGACAGAATCCAAGTTCATACAAATATGAACATTGTGGCATCATTTATAACAGTGAAATCTCACCCTTTACTATTTCCATCTGTATGAGACTAGTTAAATAAAGTCTATGGTATCCATGACAATAGACTTATGCCACCATTAAGATATTTACAACATCTCAAAAACATTAAATACGCATATAATGTTAAGTGTGAAGGTGACATATAAACGTATTTATGCACAGCATGCTTTCAGTTATGTAAGAATGTGCATAGGAGAAAAGGACAAATGCCCCTAAAATCTTAACAGTGGTGAGTTCTGGATAATTAGATTAAAGGTCATTGTTATTTTCTACTTGATGCTTTTCTACATTTTTCATATCTTCTCTAAGTGTGTATTAATGTTATAATTTAAAAGTCATTAAAAAAAGTATCAGCTGACTGCTCTTCCTACTTGCAAATGTGATGTAAACTCCGTGGCTTCATGCCCCAGGCCTATCCCCTTCTGGCAAGAGGCTGCCTCTGCAGTTTTATTTCCTGACCCTGTGGGTTAGTACCTGCTTCAGACATACACAACATGTAGTTCTCCAGGTAAATCCTCCTGTTCCCCTCCTTTGTGCCTCTACACATGTCGTACCCCTGCCTGAAATGCCCTCTGCCACTCCTACTTGTTCATCGAAACTCAGCTCAAGTGTCATCAACTTCAAGAAGCCTCCCTTCACTCCCATGCCTGAAGTTTGGTTTAGATCCTTCTCCTCAAACTTTCCCAGCTAGTCGTGGTCAAAGAAAGAACAAGGAGGTGGATGTATTGGCAGTGGGTAAGAGATGGTTGTAATACTGACTGTAGCATCGGGTCTAGTCTGAACAGGACTAGAGACAACGGACTGGAGGAAAAGGGAGAAGTGGGGTGAGAGGCACGAGGAGTTCTAGGAGCAGGTGTTCTGAGACAGGCGGGAGACGGAGGGATGGAAAGAAGTGCTCTGAGCCATGCTAGTAGATGACAAGTCCCTCCTGTGGCCCCAGCTGGGCAGCCGAAGAAGATGGGCATTAGGGTCAAGGCGAAGTGAGGCTAGGTCAATGGTTCCCATACTTTGTCGCATGTTAACATTGCCTGGAGAGTTTTTATCAACAATGATGGCCTGATTGCATCTATTCTAGTTCAATCAGAATGTGTGGGCCTGGGAGGCAGGCATCAATGTTTGTTTTTAAAGATTCCCAGGTGATTCCAAAAGGCAGCACAGTTTGGGAACCACCGGGCTAGGTTGTTGGGTGGTTCTCAAAGTGTGGTCTTGTAGCAGCAGCAGCAGCAGCATCCGAGTCAACCAGGAACTTGTCAGAAACACAAATCCTCAGGCCCCACCCCAGACCTACTGAATCAGAAACTCCGGGGATTAGGCCCAGTGGTCTGTGTTCTAACAAGCCCTCTGGAAGATTCTGAGGCACGCTCAAGACTGAGAACCTGAGCCTTAGGCAATAAAAGTGCCCAAAATATATGCAAGAATTAGAGTGAAAAAGGATATCAACAAGTTACTTCCTGACTACTTTGATCTAGAGCTTTTTTCACTTGAAAATTAGGAGTTAGGAACAATAATAGTGACCTCAAGTGTGGTTATGAGATTAAATGGCAGAGTTGAACGTTAAAGTGCTGGGCCCTTTAGAGTGGGCACTAAAATCTATTAGTTTCACTTTCCTTTTCTGCCAGATTCAGCCTAACGACTCCCAATCGTCTGTTTATCTACCCTCTTAGAGCTGTGTACAAGTGTCCCCAAACCCTCACATTCAGGCTAAAACATTTAAAAAACCTTCAATGGTCCTCTAGTTTCACACCTCCACACAGAGACCTCAAATCCAGGTGAACTTCAGATTAAGTGGGCGACCCACTCGGTCTGTTTTTCCCTCCAATCTCTTCCCTCACTCTGCTCCTTTCCCTACTTCCTTGATCTCAACAGCCCCATTTTGCTTTTCTTTCCTTAGTCCTGCCCACTTTTGGGAGGAGGGGCTGGAGCTCAATACTGACAGGTAAAGCTGGCAGAGCATTCAGAACTAAGGGCCACATCTGATCTGTCCACTCCCTTCTTCAGATGCATCAATGGTTCTGGAAGCCCAAGGAACGGTGTCTTGGCTCCTTAGTCAGGTGTGCAAGGTCATTTACTGGTTGGCCCTGTGTCATACACAGGTGTCTCTCTGCGTGGAGAACTCCTATTTGCCCTCTGGGGATGCGCCAGGCACCATGCTTCTTCCTTCCCCTATGCTCAGACAGTGGATCTCACCCAATGACAACTGTTTCTGAACATATTACTCTCCCAACTCCACTGAGAGTTGAAAGCCAGGATGTTTTCCTGTTTTGTTTATCTTTGTAACCCTAGCAACTGGCCCAGCCCTTGGCATATAGAAGGTTCCCAATTAAATGTTTGTTGAATAGACTGAATAAGATACATGCTTTAGTGCCAAAGACCTTGACAGTTTGACCTGAAAGAAGAAAAAGATAGTGATTAATAATAATAGTAACTACCTGTCTAGACTGAACTGGGTAACAGGCTTTCCACGAATTAATTTATTTCATCTGCATATATCAGGTAATGCTGACCCAGTCTGGTTTTTGCCTCTCTCTCTCTTTCTCTCTCTCTCTTTTAAATATTTTGAGAGAGGAGAGAGAGAGAAAGAACGAGTTGGGGAGGGACAGAGGGAGAGAGAGAATCCCGAGCAGGTTCCATGCATGCCCGGTGCAAAGCCTGACTCGGGGCTCAATCTGACTGTGAGATCATGACCTGAGCTGAAATCAAGAGTAGGATGCTTAATTGACGGAGTCACCCAGGAGGCCTTCCCCTCTCTTTCTTAATGCATAATTTTTATGATCATTCTCCTCTTGGCTGCTGGCTCACATTAATGAAAGTTCAGTCGTTTAAAATGCAAGGGAAGCTCAGGATATATATACGTGTGTGGCATGATTCAGACTTCTAGCTTGCTGTGCCCTAGGGATGCATGGGAGATCCTCGGCCTAATGGGATGCCTTGCTACCCTCAACCCCACTCCTACCTTGTTTCCCCTTCAGTCAGTACTCCAGGGTTCGGGTCTGAGAGCTGCAATGGGGAGCCCAGGGAGCCAAGCAACCCCCAGTGGATGTGCTGAAATCCTACATGATGGTACCCAGAGAGTTTCTGAACCATCTTGTCATATGGGCAAGGAAGCCTGCCCCACATCCTGGGGTACCTGTATAATCTAATAAAGCCTGTGGGTGCCGTCCCTTTACCTGGGTTATAGTAGCACAGGTGAACTAGGATGTTAGGCATCATTTCTTTGGGCTGGATTCCTATCCACTTGGTGGGGTAACACTGGTTAGCTAATGCCCATCTGAAGCTCTTCCTGGCAGGGCTCTGTGTCTGACTAATTAGAAATGCAAAAAGGAGTTTGTCACTACTTAATAAATGGCTTCTGCTAGACAACTAAGGAGTCCCAGGGTTCAAGGGAAATGGTGAGAAACACTACAGGGTCTTGAGTTTGGGGCTAACAGCTTCAGCTTAATCTCTGTGTCCACATAGGGCAGGTTATTTGTCTTTTCTGAGTCTGTTTGCTAAGCCTGCCATAACACAAGCCCATCGGGCTGGGTGGCTTAAAACAACACACATTTATTTCCTCACAGTTGTGTTGGCTGGACAGCTACGATCAAGGTGCTGGCAGGGTGGGTTTCCCCTGGGGCCTCTCTTCTAAGCACGCGCATCCCCAGTATGTCTGTCTGTGTGTCTAGACCTCCTCTTCTTTCAAGGACACCAGTCAGATTAGGTTAGGGCTGCCCTAACTGCCTCAGTCCATCTTAGTCACCTCTTTAAAGGTCCTGTCTCTGAATGCAGTCACCTTCTGAGGTAGAGGATTAGGGTTTCAACATAGGAATCCGGGGGGAGGCAAAATTCCCCCCAGGTCCTTGCCCATAACAGACACAATAATAAAACCTACTTCATGAGGTATTTTGCGGACAGAAGAGGTACAGGATGTGAAGGAGCTCTGCCAACAGCAGGAAGAAATGTCCCTCCTCACTCTGTTAGGGAGAAGTTGACATGCAGTGGAGGGGGGGCGGGGGTGTGGGACTTTCTTACTCTCTTCAGAAGGAGAGGACACAAGTGGGGCTCTGCCTTGTGGTGGGGCCAGGTTCAGTCCCCACAGTCCAGACAGGTGAGTGGTAGCTGGTAGGCCTCTCTCAAACTCGGCCTGCCAAGGCGTGTCACGTGTCACCTTGGGCTCCTCTCCTGCCTCCAAATTTCCATGGAAATGGGCCACGTGCCCTTGGTGGTTCAGGCACCCAGAGCCTTAAAAGCTAAGCACTGAGCAGATTGCCTCAGCTTCCCACTGGGTCTGGTCTATGCAGATGAAGGACTGCTCCTGGCGAAAGAGCTTCAAAGCCAACTTAGAAGCCTGGCAACCTGAAAATAGCCCGGGGGCGGGGAGATGGAGAGCCCCACAAGACTGTTTCTTGATTTTGGGGAAGGGAGGGGCTCTGGGGTTTCCTTGGGCACCAAAGGGTGGGTAAGGAAAGAGGCTTTAAGTGACTTATAGGATCTTCACCTGGACACATTCCCACCTGGCCTCTCAAAGCACCAGGCCCTTAGGGATCCCAACCATACCTGACCTGAAGAATAATCTAGGACCATGCTTTTCCTCACGATCCTAGCTCGGACATGGGGTAGAGGCAGAAGGACCTTTGCCAGAAAAATAAGCAGGCAGGAGGGCTCATTCCCTGGCATTCTGTAAACCCAACATGAAGAATGTGCTCCTGAGACTAGCTGTGGGGCAGAGACCTACATCGAATACTACTGCTGGGCACCCACAAGTGTCATTATCTCAGGAGAAGTCACTTAGCTTTTCTGAGTCTGTCTTTTATCTGGAAAATGTAGATACAGTAACCCACTGGCAGGGTTGTGGTGAGGTGTAGAAGTGATGCAATCAGAGGCCCTGCACAGAGAGCACACAGAAAGCCCTTAAGAAACAGCGGCTGTTATGGGGATTTTATGTTTCCTTAGAAAGGGGCGACCTCAGAATATCCTGTCTTTGCTACATGGTGAGTGGCCTTCTGTGGATGGTAACTGACATGACCCAGAGAAGGTATTGCAGGAGGCAAAAGAAAGAGGGAGAGGAAGATATGGAAGGTGGGTAAGAGGTGGGTAAGAGAGGAGAAGGTAGGGGGAGAATGAAGTGCTGAGGAGGAGAAAAGCAGATATACTGTGAAGGCCAGAGGTACTGTAACCTTGAACTTTTAGGATGACTGTCCTTCCTGACAAATGAAGCATCTCTATTACCACTCTGTGACTCTAAAGCAGGAGATTCAGCATTTTATTTGCAAATGAGTTCCTTTAGTTCCTTTTCTTCACCTGCGTGTGTGTGTGTGTGTGTGTGTGTGTGTGAGAGAGAGAGAGAGAGAGAGAGAGAGAGAGAGAGAGAGAGAGATGGAGGGAGGGGGAGAAAGAGAGAGAGAGAGAGAGAAAGAGAAAGATACAACCTCATAGTGATCCACTATTCCTGGCCTGAACAAGGAAGAGTAGGGTTGGATCTGGAGATACTTCAGGCATAGTGTTGATACCCCTGCTAGTGAAGCACCTCCTTTGAGGGGAGTGTCCTTTGTGTCCTGCTGTTGTCATACTGGCTTGCAGGTTTCTTCTATTCCCAGGGGTCTGTTTAAAGCCCAATAAAAGTGTCCAGAGAGTGTTGAGTGGTCTTTGCCTCTGGAAAATCCAGATGGAAGCAGATCGGAAGGAGAAGCAACCTAGAGCCTCTGCTTTCTAAAGAGGAGAGGCTGTAGGCTCGGAGGGAAAGGGAATGTGTTGATCTAGCAGGCAGGCCCTGGGATTTCTGTCTCTGCTCTGGCTGTCTAGTTGTGTGGCCCTGGGCAAGTCACTTTCCTCCTCAGGGCCTCTATTTTCCCTGATTTGGCATAGGGGCATTCTACCCTTCAAGTCTGTTGGAGCTGTTCCAACAAAAGTAGAGTCTGGATTTCCTGACTGTCTGGGTCAAGAACAGATTGGCAGCAATCTTTACCACTCCTTACACTGTGCAAAAGTCAGAACATTCTGTGCAACCCTACACTGAGGTGAGAGAAAGAGTAAGCGCGGGCTCACAATGGCCATTGTTGTCGGTTCCTGAAAGCCTGCTGTGTGGTGGGGTGGGGAGGGAAGAGTGGGGCCTCCATTCTGTGTGGCTTTCTCTTTCTGGGTTAGGCAGGGCTCTGAAGAAAGCTCTGTATTTTCTGGAAGGGGGGGCATCTAATCCTCTCTATGCATAAGGGTCAGGTGCTTCAGAAGGGGAGAGGCAGTGTGATGGAGAATTCCTCAGGAAGAAATGATCTCCTAGAAATGGCTCTGAAGCGAGCCTCTGACATCATCATGCCTCTAAGAAAAACCAAGAGTGAGAAGGTCTTTTAAGGTCTGGGAGGCAGTGGAGGTACAGGGAATCTTGACCTGGTGGTCCCAATGAAGTCATGAAGAAAATGACCATTACTGAGCACAGACTCTAGGCCAGGCAGGCCTAGAGCTTTACAAAGGTTATGCTTTTAACCCTCACGGCAACTCTGTTAGATAGCAACTATTATCTCGACATAAAAAACTCCTGAGGCTCAGTGGGGTTGAGAAGCTTGCCTAACGTCACAAAGCTGGCATGTGGTACAGCTGGAATTCAAACCAAGGCTTGTTTGACTCCAAAAATAAGCTCTGAATAAAGAACTCAAGGCAGAGACAAAATACCTTAGAGTGACAGGGTGTCTGAGGGCAGGGAAGTGAGCATGGAGGGGGTGAGCCTCTTCTTGGCTCCTCTCAGGGAAGACTTCTTGGCTGCACAATCTTATTAAATGGAATGATGACTTTCTCGGCTTGAATGTCAAATGCTATTGTTGGTATGTTGTTGGTAATTGTTGGTGTATTGTCTGGCTTTACTTTGCTCATGGAGCTTGAGAAGCTCCAGGTACAGTGGATGTAATGAAATCAATCAATTAGTGGTGAGATTTTCCAGTTCAACTCAAACCTGATTCTCACGCATGACACATACAAGGTACGTTGCAGACATCTACACCCACCAGGCTAATCACAGCTCAGAGAGATAAGCACACCACCCACCTGCCCCAGAAAGGCAAAAGCAGAGAGTTGTGATCAGAGAGACTTTTTCTGGTTGTTGGGTCAGGATTGGCCAGAAATGGGGGGGTGGGGTGGGGGTGGGGGTGTGGGGTGGGGGAGGGTATTGTGGTGTATATGGAGAGAATGCCATGTTTGGAATACTAGGACTTGGCTCCAGTCCCAGATCCATCAATCAGTGTGGCCTTGGACAGGTCAATTGACCTCCCTGAGCCTCATTTTTCTAATTATAAAGTGTTTCTCAAGAGTGTTGTAAGGGATTAAGATGAGATGAGGAGTATAAAGTATTTCTCATATCTAGTGTTAAATTCAAATAGATGCTTAACAAGTATGGGGCAAATCGGCCTGAAAACGGATTGAGTGTGCGGGAGGTGGAAAAGACACAGGTTCCAGTGTCAGGCGTCCATTCTGTGAATGTGTTGGGGTGGGGGGCGGCGGTCTGCTGTGGAGGCTGACGGGAGAGGGCGGGGTGTGTGGGCAGAAGCTGGGATCCTGTTGGCTGGTTTGTGGGGAGGGAGGAACCACACACGTGGCAGCGCCCCTTCTGTCTGACCCCTACTCCTGTTGGCTTTTGTTCCTTCTTTCTTTGGGCCACAGCCTCCCGGTTCCGGACCTGAGAGCTGTAAGCCTGCATCATGCATTAGCCTCTGAACAGGTCTCCTGCCACCAGTCCCCTTTCCTGTCCCCTAACCCAAACTGCACACTACTCTCCCATCCTATTGCTCCGGGCTTACACCCCATCACCTCTTCCTCTCTTCCTATTATTCGAGGATCATGAACCAATTCTGTGGCACATTACTCCAGGGTCTCTATCTCTCTGGCCTTCCCTTGTGCTACCTCTACACGCTAGTGCTCCAGCCCGCCTTCCCCTCTTCTCCCTCACCGTCTTTTCAAATCCTTGCCAGCTTCAAGTATCAGCACACACACATCGCACCTTGCTCATTCATTCATTCATTCATGCATCCACTTATTCTTACATCAGATATTTCCCGATCACCTCCTAGATGCATGGCACAGTACTGGCAGCTGGGGATCAAGTTCCTAAGGAAAGCCTTTTTTTTTCTTGCCTCCCACACTCGTATGATACTGTTTCTGCCACTCCATGGCGCTTGCCTATCATACCAGTGCTAACACTACTGTTCTGCATAGATCTCCTGTAGGTAGACTGTGAACTACTGGAGGTCAGGACACATCCCACTCTTGGTTGCATCTTCCACAGCACCTGGAACACTGACAGTACTTGAAGGCAGGTTTGAATCCAGGCTCTATCATGTACACCTTTCTTGGGCCGCTTATCCCCATTAACCTCAGTGTCCTCAGCCGTAAAGTGGATTAAATACAGATGATGTCTGACTTGCAATTTTTAGAAACCATACCTCAAATTTTGAATCCCAGGCCAGTGATATGAGGTACCATACTGTCTCATGATGCCGGGCAGGGGCAGCAAACCACAGCTCCTAGCCAGCCACACGATCACAGGGTACACAACTGATACATGACAACCCTTCCATACCCAAAGAGCCATTCTGGTTTTCAGTTTCAGTACCGGATTCGTTACATTACAAGAGATAGTTCACACTTCATTATAAAATAGGCTTTGTGTGAGATGGTTTTGCCCAGCTGTAGGGTAGTGTAAGTGTTCTAAGCACGTTTAACGTAGGCTATGCTGCGATGTGGGTTAGGTAGTTAGGTGTCGTAAACGCATTTTGAATTTACAGTATTTTCAGTTTACAATGGGATTACTGGGATGAAACCCTGTCGTAAGTCCGGGAAGATCTGTAATTAAATATGCAACCCCAGAAGTAAGTGCTCAGTAAATAACACCTCAGTACGTATTTGTCAATAAATTGAGGACATGAAACACTTCGTACCCAAATTAGGAATGGATCAAGGGCACCAATGTTCAGGCTGTGTGGAATGTGTGGCCAATGGAGTTCTGCTGTAGGCTGGGTCTTAGGAGACACCTGATATTAAATGGCTAAAAAGCTGCTACAGAGAAACAGGGTCTGGTGTGTGGGCCAAGATGGGGCAAACAGAAGAGGAAAAAATCTAAGGTAGTCTAGGCCTTCTAGTCTAGAAGTTTCCTCTGCATGTGAAAAATGAAAGGTTCAATGGCTCTGTGGTTCTGTTTTGAGCAGCAAACTTCCTAAGGCAGGAATTAAGTAGAAGTTTGACTGCAGCTTGACCCTGTGTGAACAAGTTTCCCCCATCCTAGAGATGATGAGGCAGACTCCAGAGGCACATTCTATCTTGCCAACCCCTCCCAGGTCTTGGTTGGGGATGGGGTGGGGAAGAGGAGGAGACACAGCTGGAGTCAGAGCCCTCTTGATTCAGAAGTCAGCTGAAGAAGAATAAAGGGTTGGTTTTGTTTAATTTCCAGTGAATTTAGTTGGGTCAGGGACAGCCAGAAATGAGGGGGCTGGGGCAGGTACTCTGGTGTGTGCAGAAAGAATTCCACCTTGAAAGACTAGGACTTGGGCTCTAGTTCCAGATCCACCAATTTGTGTGACCCATTGGGCGGGTCCATTAATCTCTCTGGGTCTCATTTTCCTAATCCATAAGGTTTCTTCTTGGCATTCTTAGGGGGGAGCCGCCAGGCTCACCAGTGCAGTGCTTCTCAAACTTCAATACACACATGATCACCAAAGGTTCTTGTGGAAACCCAGATTCGGCTCCAGCAGGTCTGGCCTAGGACCCGAGAGTCTACATTTCTGACACTGTCGGATGATGCCCTTGCTGCTGGTTGTGGACCATGTGAGGTTCTAGTGCAGAAATTGGGCAAATCTAGCCCGCTTCTTGTTTGTGTAAAATAAAGTTGTATTGCAGCACGGCCACGTCCATTCATTTGTGTATTGTCCATGGCTGCTTTCACACTAAGTGGACAGAGTCAGATAGTTGCATCAGAGACCTTACGGCCCACAAAGCCTAACTATTTTAATAGTTACTATGTGACCCTTTACAGGAAAAGTTTGCCAATCCCTGCTCTAGTGTACTGGGAACTGGCCCGTGTGAGCTAAAGGACCTGCACTTCAGTATGGGTTTGGCCAAGGGCAAGCCACTTTACCTTGCTGGTCCTCACTTTCCTTATCTAGAGGACACAATGATCTCTAGATTTCTAAGAGACCTGGGATTCTGGGATTTCAATGCTACATAGAAAACATTCTAGTTTCTATAGAAACGGGCTTCTGAGAACTAGGCTGTGTGGCCTTCATTTGGAAGCTGCAAAAAAGCATACCTGGTCCACCCCGCAGATCCCCCAGACAGCCCTGCCAGGTGCCCTGAGAGCCACACCTCATGTAGGGGCAGCAGGGAACAGACAGGGGCCTGGAGAAGGGAAGAGCGAGGATTGGGAGGTGGACCCCCCCCACCCAGCCTCCAGTACAGGCTGATGCTGGCACAGGGGCCCTGGGACATCGAGCCCTAGCACCCACCACACACACAAATTCCACTTTGCTGAGAGATCAACTCAAACACTAACTCACCACTCCAGGTGCCCCTGACCCTGGGTGCTTCCGGTCAACTAATATTAACTAAGACCTTTTGAGGTCTCAGAGACTGTGTCAGGCACAAGGATGTAGAAGGAATTGCGACATCTGGAGCTGAAGAGCTCACGGTTGGTGGCAGACACCATGTAAGGAGAGAATTGTAGGAGAGTTCCACAGTCATCCGTGAAGAGAAATGCGTGACTCTGGGTCTCCAGCTTGGGCCACGGGTGATGCCATTAACAAGGCAAGGAACATGGACAGGGTGCAGCAGGCTTTCAGAGAGATGGAAGGGTGTATAAAGAGGGAGAAGATAACGCCTCATTTGGCGCATATTGATTCCGATGTGGGCACCTGAAGGACTGAAGGACAATGCTGTAGTTTCCTGTGAAAGGCAAAGCAGAGTTTCTCTGTAGGCCTGCAACGGGTTAAGAGGAATGACATGTATGTTGCCATGGTTACTTCCCAGCGCCGAGGGGAGTCCCACTACACACCCAAGTACCCCCGGCTCTTTAGGGATAACTCGCCTTGCTCTACCTCAGCCCCCAGGAGAGACCTTAGCCAGAAAGACCTCTGTGAAATGCACACTTGCTGGAAACATTTCTACTTTCTCTTAACCCCAGTGAGCGGTAAGTGGCTGGCTACTGCTCGTTATGACTATCTTTCTGGTCAGAGCTCCACCAAATTGGAAAATTGGGAACCTCCAACTCTGGACAGCTCCTGAACCCCACAGGCCACTTTCTGTCATGGTTTCATACAAGTGAAAAGGACGTGCTGAGAAACAAAGAACTCACAAGCTCACAATTATTTTCTTGGCTCATTTGAGCTCTGGCTCCTCACCTGGGAATGTGAGTCTGAGATGGCTGGCTGGCGGCCCATGCCATCGCTTTGAGATTTAGGGGATGGTCCACACATCAGTGAAAATCTACAAGGGCACAGCGTGGAGGCAGAGAGAACGATGTGTGCCTGTAAAGTAGTAGGTCAACCAAAGTGACCCTTCCCAGGCAAGACCTCTGCATCTGGGCAGATCTATGATGAGGCATTTGCCAGGAGGGGGCCTGTGTGTTGCCTGCTCAGTTGGTTTGAATGAGGCATATCCGTGAGCTACACTGGCTGGCTGGTCTCCCTGGGGTTCAGGGTAGACATGTGACTCTCCTTCTTGGCATTTATCTCGGATCCTAATCATGTGCCTGTGGATTATTTTATTGAGGCCTGGCTCCCATACTCCCTAAGGGCTATAGGGACTGTGTCTGTTTTTGCTCATCATTGTTCCCTGGTGCCTGGCACTTGATAGGTACTTCGTAAGTGTGTGCTGAATAAATGACAGGAAGCCTGTCTCCACTGCTGGAAAATTGACGTGAAAGTCTAGGGAGATTTGCCCTCTCCGTTTGGAACCTTGTCTAGGATACCCTGTGTGCATTTCAAGTGGGATGCACTAAGAAATCACTGAGAAAAATGTTGTTTTAATATCAGATAAACAGAGGAGTGTAGGTGTGGGTGATACAGCCTGAAGGCTATTGCTGGTTTAAGGCTAAAGGTTGGATTGGGCAGATGTGAAGCTCAGTGAAGAATTGGGAGAAAATGTGTAGGAAGTCCCCTCATTCATATATAGGGTGGGGCTAGAGGGAAACAATGGCGGAGCTCCCCAGGGCTTTGCACGGACTGATCCAGCTTTGTGTCATGCCCTTGGTGCTTCACCTGGATTCAAGACTTGGCACCCTTGTCTTTATCTTGATTCACTGGAGAGCCAACTCAGGGGTGACTTCCACACTGGAAGTAATAGCCATATGAACTCAAGCACAGTGCCAACAAATAACCCTAGAGTTACAGGTTGTCAGAGCCATAGGTAATTGAAAGATAATCTAGACCTCATTTCTGAAGCAGAGGTTAATAGAGTGAAGCTCTAAATCTGGCCCCTTTCTTATCACATACTAAATATTTATCACCCTCCATTTATCACTTAACAATAATTCTGATTACTATTGATCAAATGCTCACCATGTTCCAGGCACTCTCCTAAATGCTCTACGTGGATGATCTCATTTAACTCTCAAAACAATGCTGAGGGAGAGAGACTGTAATTGTTTCCACTTTGTATGGATTGAAATGGAGGCTTGGAGAGGTTAAATGACTTAACCAATGTCACATGGCTGATGGTGGGAAGGCCTGGGTCTTTCAACTTCTAGTTCAGTGCTTAGTCCCTTGTCCTACCTACACTGACTCCAAGTCCTCAAGATATATCTGAATTACTTATTTGCAGATCGCTTGCACATCTTACTTATCAATTGAGTTTCTAATGGTATCATGAGATGAAACTCTCAGCTTCACAAATACTCACATATAACACTTTAAAATACATTCCTTTTTTTTCCCCTCCAAGATTGTCTACTAAGTGTCTGTTCCTGTCCAGCTCCAGAATCTACTGCCCGCTGTGCTGGTAGACCAAAGGCAAGATTCCTTCCCCTTCTTCCCTACTCCCTCCCTCCAAAAAGCATTTCTGTAGAACAATGTGAGCCAGGTAGGTAGGATGTTAGGCTTTGAAGGGAACATAAAGATGAAGACCACATGCTCACCATTTTCCAGGCACTGGCAAGAGAAAGAAATGACAAGGCAACCCATAATCAGTGTACTGTCAAGACAGGAAGCTTAAGTGCTCTAGGAATTCAGAGGCTGGATTCACTTCCAGAGGTGCCACCAGAGAAGAGGCAGCCTTTGACACAGGCCTTAAAGGAGGAGCAGAATTTCCACAAGTATATGTGGAACTTTTCCTTGGACTGGCAGATAAACATTTCCTGTTTTCTCAGTGCCTGGCTTGTACAATACACACAGTAGGACCTCAGATAAATTTTCTGGTTGGACACTAGCCATTTGGGGCTAGCTAGGAATCATGGTCTTGGTTCTGATGCTACCACTGAACATAAATTGTATAAGTCCTACCCCTTCTCTGGGTCTCTTGTTTTTCCCCAGCTATGAAATAGGGATGTGGAGGGGAGTGGGTATAACCTTACTCATGGGTTCTGGTTAGGATCACAATAAGCTAATATATGCAAGACTATTTGCAAGCCAAAATGAAAGATGTGACAAATGGAGGAGACTCTCTGTCACTATTCTTATTGGTGTTATAAAAACTAGGGGCGCCTGGGTGGCTCAGTCGGTTAAGCATCCCACTTCAGCTCAGGTCACCATCTCGTGGTCCGCGAGTTCGAGCCCCGCGTTGGGCTCTGGGCTGATGGCTCAGAGCCTGGAGCCTGCTTCCGATTCTGTGTCTCCCTCTCTCTCTGCCCCTCCCCCGTTCATGCTGTGTCTCTCTCTGTCTCAAAAATAAAACATTAAAAAAAATAAAAAAAAAAACTAAAAAGAACCAATGTCCATGTACTGCTTATTATCCAACAACTTTTTTTTTTTTTTTTGGACTAACTACACTGGGTCAAGCAGTGGGGATACAAAGAGGAAATAACAGCCAGCCTCCATGCTTGGAACATGAAAGGTCTAGGAGATGCCGGTACAGTTGATGGTATAAGTTTAATGTGCTAGGACAAAGGCTGGTCTGGACTTTGGCAGGAGCTCTGTTCCTTTTTAGTGATAGTAAAGGTAGATGGCAATGCTAAAGATAAGAACTTCAAAATCAGAAATTCAACTGGTATGCTCCAGAATAAACTAGGATTAAGGGTGAGGGAATTTCTTTTTAAGAGCTTCTACTATGTTCCAGACACTTTCACATCTATTATCCTCATGACAAGTTAGGTATTTTTATGCCCATTTTACAGATGAGGAAGCTGAGACTCAAGGAAGTTGGGTTTATAAAACCAGAAAGCGTAAAGCCTAAATGTAAACCCAAGTCATTCAATTGCAAGCTTGGTGATTTTCCCAGGACTCATTGTGTTCTAAACTATGCAATGTTTTCATAGAACTCATCCCATGCTCATCTTGAATGACCTTATTTCTTGGATTACTTTTCTAAGGAGAAAGACTGATCTGTGATGACAGAGGTTTGACAGTAACCTCTTCTACTGTCATTTCCTCTTACACCTCCTAAGATAAGTTGCTTCCCTCTGATTGCGCTTTCCTGACTTTTTCTTCACCTCCAATCCCAATGAAATTGCCAAGGAGTAAAGAATCCCAGCAAATGAAGAGCCTATAGAGAGAGATACTTGCCTTCTCAGTGGCTGGCCTATAAAATGTGAAACAAAACACACTGAAAGATGAAAGGAACCTGCCATACAATTTTGCTCAAAGAGCCCACCTAGACCACAACCTGTCCATTCCTTAATTTTGCAAAGCCGTGAAGAACCCATGATCTATAGGAGTCTATGTGCTTGTCACACTTGCCTACTTTACAGATAACAAACTGAAACCCACAAGAGTGAAAGACCTGCCCAACGTCACACACTAGTGAGAGGCAGAGTATGGATTGGAACCCAGGTCTCTCGACTCTCAGGCCGATGCTTTTCTACTAAAATAGGTTGTCTCTTTAGCTTCCTGCCCCCTCCCCCCATTTAACATCTCAACGTAAATGAGATCATGGCCCTTTCAAAAGGAAGCTCAATGCTGCTGTCTCTGTAAAGCCCAGAAGCCAGGCCCCCCCTTTGGACTCTGCTCTGATCAGCTTATGTCTTCATCTAAAGAACAGGAAGTAGCTTCAGTTTTAGCTCTGATAGCACATTCTGGGGGTGGGAAAAGGGGATTTGGGGAAGAGAGTTCCTGTAGATGATGGTCAAGAGCAATCAGCAGACACATTACCCTTGCTTAAAGGGGAAGATACACGATCATATATGTAAGGAGAAGATAAGGGTTTATCTTTGAGTCCTAAGCAGAACACATCCTCAGCAAGAGCTTCCCCATGCCGTGGATGGGGGTAAGGGGAGGATTCTCCCACGATTCTGTTCTAATGGAACGGGTTGTCAGGGTGGGAGTTAGGGTACGAGCACCAGGGTGGGAAAGTCTGCATAAACTTTCTATAACCTCCAGTGCTTCCCCCACCCTCTGCCAGCACCCACAACTTCCCCTGCCAAGGGAGGAAGGAGGAACACATTATTCAGTTTAATAATTTATACAAATTGAAAAGTTTACTGGGTAAAATAAAGGGGACTTAGGAGAGCAACGGAGAAATTAAAATTCCTGAGTCCTCTCTCAAAGGCTGGAGGTGTGACGGGGCGCCTGGGTGGTGCAGTCGGTTAAGCGTCCGACTTCAGCCAGGTCACGATCTCGCGGTCCGGGAGTTCGAGCCCCGCATCGGGCTCTGCGCTGATGGCTCAGAGCCTGGAACCTGTTCCCGATTCTGTGTCTCCCTCTCTCTCTGCCCCTCCCCCGTTCATGCTCTGTCTCTCTCTGTCCCAAAAATAAATAAACATTGAAAAAAAATTAAAAAAAAAAAGGGTGGAGGTGTGGAGATGATACCCCTTGACGACCTTGACTTGGAATATAACAATCTGATTGTGTAACAGATGGGTCCCAAATAAGCAAGTAACCCCTCCCTTTGTTGGTCAGCCAAGTTTTGTCTCCTATGATAAGATCACATCCAATCTGAGCATTTGCAGCCTGGGACATCAAAGAACACAGACCCAGATCCACGGATACTTTGTCTATGTTAGTGGTTCTCAAATCTGGCAGCCCATCAGAGTTGTCTGGGGTGCTCATTACAAATTTAGATTCCCAGGAACCAACACAAGAGACTATTGGGTAGATCTGGGCTAGGGCCCAGGCATCTTCATTTTCAACAAGCAGGCCTGGTCTAAGAACTAATGATCTGGTTCAACCCCATTCATTTAGCTACCAAAATTTTACATGAGATGCTGGTTTTACAGCAAAGAAAGCTGAGATGCTAAAAATAGGTTAGTGCCAGTACTTGGACTGGAACCCAGTCTCCTGGCTCTTGATGTGGTATCTCTGTCAACACCTTCACACATGGCTTTCCTCCCTCAGCTCACCAGTCCATTGAGAACCCCTGAGGATCAGGGTGGCCATTCATCCAATCCATAGACGATTCAGAGCTGCCCAAGGTACTCTGATTGAGTTCCTACCTGGTTCATTGGTGGAAATGGCTGGTAAGGGGTAGGGATAAAGGTGTGTTCTATATCCTGGTGGGTTAATAGGGGAAGGTCCAGCTGATGGCTTCTAAGGCATACTATCCCGTTGCTCTGGTCAGAAAGAATGGTCAGTCCATAGAAGCAACCTGCTGTGTCAGAGGAGCCAGGGGGGCTGGGCTGACGGGGGAGAGTAGTGGCAGATGAAGTCGCTGAGGTAACATGAGGCCAGACCATCTAGGGCCCTTTAGGCCACATATAGATCTTTGGCTTTTGCTCTGAGCCACTGCAGGATTTTGAGCCAGAGAATGGCATAATCTGACATATTTTCCCAGGGGTACTCTGATGCAATAGTGAGAACAGACTCTGCAGGGATGGGGTAGAAGCAAGGAATCCAGTTAGGGGGATTTGTAGTGATCCAGGGGACAGCGGATGGTGGCTCAGATCCAGGTGGCAGAAATGCAGTGGTGAGAAGCGACGGGACCCTGGATGTTTTTTAAAAGTAGAGCTAACAGGTTTTCTGATAGACTAGATATGAGATGTGAGATAAAAGGGTGCCGAGTGTTTCCGCTCGAGCAATGGGCAGGCTGGAGTTAACATCAACAGAAATGGAGAAGTCTCTGGGTGGAGAAGTTTTGTGGGAGGGACATCAGGAGTTCAGTTTTAGATATGCTGAGTCACTGACACTCACGTGGTATTTAAATAAAGTCTCACGCCTGGATGAGGTCATCAAGAGACTGAGTACAGACAGAAAAGAGGGTTGAGTCCCTTGCCTGTGGACCGCCAGCACCAAGAGGTTAGAGAGATGGGGAATCAGAGAAAGAGACTGAAAAGGGGTAACCAGTGGGGTAGCTGGAAAACAGGAAGGTGTGGAATCCTGGAAGCCAAGTGAACAGTATTATCAGGAACAAGGAGAGATTGGGTCAAATGCTGCTGATGAGTGAAGTAAGATCAAGTTTGAGAAGTGACCATTGGGTTTAGTTATGCGAGGACACGGGTAACCTAGAGAGCAGCATTTGACTCCTGACCTCACAGATCCCCAGTTTGATCACTGACTGTCATTTAGGGATCCCTTATTGTTATCTTCTCTTCTCAATTAGGTGGTAGATTTTGCAACAACAGGGATAAGTCAGCATGGCCCCAAATGGGTCCTTGTTGGGCTGTAGGACCTTCTAGAGCCTGCTGTTGGCCCTGATACAGTTTGCTAATAGGCCCACCTGAATATTCCTTTCACTGGGACACTGACCTAGAGCAATTTTCCTCATGCCTTGCTTACCTTGGATGCAGAATTTCAGTTCCTTGGGGTCAGTGACGACTTTCCTGCTTTCCCGTATCACAGCCCGGTTCTTCTTGGTTTCTCCCCAGAGATTGGTGCCTCCGTACATGCTGGGAATGTTGAGAATGGCAATGCCTTCAAGGAAGATGTTGCTCAGGTCTACCCCAACCCCGTCACACTGAGGGACAGAGAGAAAAGGTCACTTGTTAGTGTTCTCAGTGTATCCCAACCCAAGGCTGTGTGTGTGTGTGTGTGTCTGTGTGTGTGTGTGTGTGTGTGTGTGTGTGTATGCACATGCGCATGTATGGTGGGGGCTCTCGTGAAGGGCGTGACAGGCCCTCAGCTACCTGCCTGCTTCTGTCAGATGCTGAATCCTGGGCAAAGCTGACGAGCCCTAATGCTTTGGCCACTGTAGTGGACTGGGAGAGTTGCGATCCTGGTCGGCTCTGAGGACTAGAAGGGCCCAGAGGTCCTCCATAGATCTAGGGGGGCTTCAGGGATGATTCACAAGACAACTGCAAACCTGTTCTCATTATCATCTCATTATCATCAATTCTGTCTCTGCATAACCACTGTGAAGATATGGTGGGACGCTGAGCCCAGAACCTTAATGCATAGTAGATTTTCAACAAAGGACAGAGAAGTTCACCTCACCCCCTCCCTTTTTATCCCCCCTGTGAGAAGCACAAGACTTTAAGACTTGGAAGGCTTTCAGATACAGCATGGGGAATACAGTCAATGGTATTGTAATAGCACTGTATGGTGACAGATGGTAGCTATGTTTGTGGTGAACACAGCGTAAGGTACAGAGTTGTTGAATCACTATGTTGTACACCTGAAACTAATGTAACACTGTGTGTCAACCATACTTCAATAACAAAGGAAAAAAGATCTGGAAGCCTTTCAGAATTCGCCTGTCTCCCGTATCTGCATTTTAAGTGCAATTTTGGCATATGTGCTTGCTGACGCAGCAGAGTTTCTCTATCCAATCTCCACCACCCGCATCCCCCGCCAGGTACAAAAGGCCAGAAGGCTTGAATCTGCCTGTCTCACATATCTATAATCAGTCTACTTTTGGCATACTGTTTACCAATGCAGCAAGAAATATATTAGCTCTGATCTTTGTTCCTCAGGATTGGAGGTAGTTTACTTCATTTACAGAAGGAAAAAAAACTAGACCCAGAGAGGAGAGCTAAGTTATTCAAGGTTGTACAGCTGATGATATAAAAAAGCAGGGCTTCAAAGTTAGGGAATTTGACTGTAAAGCCCAAGGTCTTTATCTTACTTATTGTGAGGCAGGAAAAATGCAAAGCATGCAATAAAAATCCATTGTCTTTGAGGTTACCTACAAATCTAAACTTCCAGAGATTTCTCAACAGAGGAGGAACAGGAAGGCTTGGCTTGTTGCCATTTACATTTGCTTACCTCCTGATTTCTTCAAAACTCTAATTTATGGCACCCTATCATCTCCATGGCTTGTCCCCCAACTATGAAATGGAATGCAGTGAGCTTCTTTGGTAATCAGAAACTCACTTCTTCGCTGGGAAATTCTGATTATTTGAAAGGTTGCTTTGTTATGTTGAACCAGATTCTCTTCCTGCTTCTACCTATTGGTCCTATTCTCCCTGCTAAAGCCAGACAGATTGACCCTCCTTTCTCCTCCATGGGGACAGCCCACCAAATACAAGATGACAATCATCACCATCACTGTTCACACGTACTAAGCACTGCCATATGCCAGGTTAAGCTTTCATACACATCTCACGTATTACCTTAATAATCTTGGCTATCCCCTGTTTATATGTGTGGAAATGGAGACAAACAAGTGGTTAAGTCACTTGCCCAAAGTCACACAACGTACAAATGTAAGCACATAGATTTGATGGCAGGCAGTCAGAGGCTAAGTCCTAAGGGCTCCACCATTAAGTTATGCATCCTCTGGGCTGAACACTGTCAACTCTCTCAGCCCCTCCTGTGGGCCTTGGTTTTCAGACTCTCCCCATCCTGGTTGCCCCATTCTGCACAGACTGTTGTTTGCCACCCTCCTATTCTGTATGTCCTCCAACACTGAAAAATAACACCAACCACAAGATCTGATGCCACAGGAGGCCATGGCAGGATCACTTCCTGGGGCTGGGTTCCTCTAACACTGTCATTTCCCAGAAATGAGATAATGTGGGAAGCCCAGGTAAGGGTGCAACACGTGTCCCTCTTTATCATTATCCTTATGGTTAAATATGACCACAGTTGCACTAGCTCTTTTGTTAGCAGCTAGATGACAGCTGAATCACTTCAGCTCGAATGGTGGTTGTCTCAGACACTCGGACCCTCATCCCATTATCTACTTCTCAGCCAGCTCTTCCCTATTGTGAACGTGTATAGGTATTTTTTGGTAAGTTTATTTATTTATTTTGGGAAATAGTTGGGGGGGGGGAGGCGGCGGGAGGAGAGAGGGAGAGAGAGAGAGAATCCAAGCAGTCTCCATGCTGTCTGTGCAGAGCCCGATGCAGGGCTCAGTCTCATGAACTGTGAGATCATGACCTGAGCTGAAATCAAGAGTCAGATGCTTAACCAACTGAGGCACCCTGTGCCCCATGTAGGTATTTTTAAAAATAACTTAGACATAGGGCTTTATATTGATGTCAATTTCATCTGGTTCTTAGCCTAAGCCCCCTCTGTCCATCTGGTTTATTTTAAATCCTTATTCTATGACCCCTTGCCATAGGCTTCATATCATTTGGGGGTTAAGTCATTAAAACATGTATGCAAAGGGCAAAAGCAGGGACCAAGCCCTGTCTCTGGTCAGTTTAAGACAGCAGACACTGCTTAAACAGCCCACAAGGTGTGGCTGCCCTACCGGGGCTACATCCTCTGGACTGTCAGTCTATTTTTCATTACAATGTAGAATCATGGGTATTAAAAATGAGAGTGCCGTAAAAGAACATGTCCCATCTTTCATAAATGAGGGCCAGAGAAATTTAGGAACTTGCCTGTGGTCACTCAACTTACTAATGGTGGAGCCAGATTAGTATCTAGGTCTCCAGACCTCAATCCTGTATTTTCTCCACGAAAGCATAAGACTGTGCTGAGATCCAAAGGCATTTCCTAAATGACCACCCTACAACCTCTACCAGAAAAGGAATAAGAGGACGCATATTAAATCACTAATACCTGTGTGCAAAGGGCAAAGAGTTGGTTAATAATTTATTCCAGAAACTTGCCAGGGACTGGCATGTCTCCTTTTCTACTTTTCTGAAAACTGGGACATCTGTCCATTTGCCTCTCATTGGATCAATCCCACTCTGTTTTCTAGATTTGTCAAAGTGGCCCCTGAATGACGTGTATGTAGGTTTGTCCAGCAACTTGGATTCCAGTGTATGTATTTTCCAAGGCCAGTTAGTTCTCTACCGCTCTGTGTTGGGCTGTGGTATCCACCTTTAGCATTTGGCCTTCCATTTTTTGTTAGGGCTACTCTCTCTTGAAAAAGATAAAAACTCTTTTGGAGGCAAAGTCCTAATGAGCTATCCTTTCCATGTTCTTTTTTGCTTCAAACATCATCTAACATTCTGCTTGGCCTCCAACTTCAAGTTGAGTTGCTTTTGTGCATTCACACCTGGCTGCATGCCCACACTTTGCTTTTGCACGTATGCGTACAGTCCCCTGAAAGCATCGGCTCAACCCAGTGCTCCCTGTGACTGTCGTGGTTATTTTTAAAACTCTTTTCCTTTTTCTTCCCAATAGAATTAATGAATTGTTCAAAATTTCTTTTGGAATATCTTCTATCCCTTCCATCCTTTACACACACACACACACACACACACACACGTACATATATATGGATGTTAAAAAGTATATATATATATATATATATATACATATATATATATATATATATATATATATACACATACATACTCTGCACCCAACTGTGTCTTCCTGTATCCATAACACCTCTGAGACAAAACGGCCACTTTCCTTCTTGGCTATAGTTACTTCCACATCATCTCAATCTAGTTTTTGTTGGTTAAAATGTCCCTTCCCTTCCAGAGGTGATAATAATAGTATTAGCAGCTTATGTTTGGCAAGAGCTTCCTTGTGCACTGTGCTGGTCCCTCCCCTGCAGTCTCTCTCGAGACCCTCAGGGGCACCACTGCTACCCCCAAATGCCAGGGCCTTAAAGGAGCTAAGGTGCTTGCTCAAATCTACACAACTTGCCCCTCTATAAGCTGGCAGAGCTAGGATGCAAACCCAGGCAGTCAGATGCTATATCCCACTCTGGAGACGAAAGAGTCAATGAGGCAAATCGGGACTTTTGCTGATGCTAGACTTATAGCAAAATTAAACTCCAGCTGTTGTCTGAATAATTGAAATCTTCCCACCACTAAGTCTTGCAGAGTACTTAGAGCAGTGCCCGGCACATCGATGTTGGATACCAGTATTAGTTCTTGCCTCTGTGCCAATTTTGTTAAAAAAAAAAAAAAAAGTATACCACTAGCACAGCACAGCCCTTGGCACATCATATTCCAGAGTCATCTTTTTTTCCCTACTGCAGTTCTAAGTGTACCCTGTCCCCTCCATCGCCAGTCATAACCAGCTAGAAAGGTTAGCTATTAACTTGGTAAGTTGCTAACCTCTCTCCAGGAGAGCAAACAGTCTTCCCTCTGCTTTCTGATAGATTGCCCCCTTCCCCCATTATGTCTTGGGTCATGGGCAGACCGGGGCAAATAGAAGAGATGGGAGGAGCCTAGGGGCTGTTGGACAGTAGGTGCCCCCCACCTTTGGAATGCACCTATTTGAAAAGTGAGAGGCAATGCAGTGTCTTGGAAAGAGCTCGCCTGGCCTTGAAGACAAAGAGATAATGGATTTAAATCTTGGCTCTGACTCTGGCGGCTGTGTGATCTCGCGATGGTTCCTTAACCTCTTGGAGCTTTAGTCTGTCATCTGTAAAATGGGGGTGGGGTGGTGGAGTAACTCTCACTTTAAGGGTTTGGTTGGTCTCTGGAAGGCAGTAGCATTCCATAACTGTCTACGTTGTTATTACAGTTAATAACAATATTAACTGTGCCACGAGGCATATTTCAGCCTGAAATCATTGTCCCCCTACCTGAGGCCTTGCTAGAAGAATTTTAATGGCCTCATGGCCCAACCCAAGCTTGTGAGGGCCTTGTCAGCCCATACCTGCATGTCCGTTCTCCGGGGTTCTTGGCCTAGACATCACACATTGATTTCTTTCAGAATCCCAAGCCCATGTAGGTCTCTGGGAAAGTGGAAAGCTGCGGTGCCGGATTTGGGAAAGTGGAGCCAAGGGTGGTACACTGTCGGCTTAAATAGAACATCGGCCTGGGGCTGCTCCCGGGCGGGTTCCTGAGCTAAATCCTCCAACCAGTTCCATGACGTCATTGGGCCCCCTCCCCCTGCTCCGGCCCTGGGGCTCCAGGGGAGAGCGCAAGGAGGGCGGCGGTCCCTGCGCGCACTTTAGCCTTCCCTAACCTAGGACTGGGCTACCAGGCTCCCCTCCAAGCCGAGGCTGCGCTGAACCTAGGTATTTATAGCCTGCTCTGGGGCCGAAACAGAGAGCTCTTGTCCCCGGCAGCGAGCGCACACACGCCCGAAGTCGTGCGCACAGTCACACTGCGACGGCGGGCCGCCTGGGTCCGAGGCGGCGCTGCAGGCACGGGGTGGGGCGGGGAGCTTCGAGTCCAGCTCGGCTCCTGCGCCCTTGGAAGCGGTTCAGGAATCTGCCGGAGCCCCGGCCCGGAGCGGTCCGCGCCCGCGCCCGCCTCCTCCCAGGCCGGACTGCGCCGTCCCGCAGCTGTCGGCGATGTTCAACACTGCCTCCCTTGCGAAGACAATACCCACAGTTCTGGTTTCTTTGTGAGCCGGGGTTGGTTGGTTTGGCGGGGGGCTGGCTAGTGCGTAAGCAACCAGAAGACTGGGTTAGGAAGCCGAAGCGCACGCTTCCGTGCAAATGCAAGGCACTGCGAATACGTATTCATCTGTCCCTCCCAACCGCGCTATGCCCCACTTCCCCCACCCCACCCCCTGGCCTTGATCTCTTGGATCCCTAAAATCCCCATCATTCTGGGCAGAACCAGCACCTGCCAGGATCTCCGTGCGCCCCGAGAGGGGCAGAGAGCCGAGGAGATGAGGGAGGCATTGATGCTTCCCTGCCCTGGCTGAGGGCTTTTCCGCGCCCCAGTGCCTGCCGGCCTCGTTGACCCGAAAAAGGCGGCGGATCTGAACCTCCTCCCTGCTGAGCGAGGCCGCCTCCATTTCAGCCCTGTCGATCCTATTTCTGAAGGTCCTCAGAGAAGGAGATCCCATAATTTACTTGATGACCTGTTTCAGTTTTTAGCAGCTAGGAAATTCTCCCTTCTTCTAACCTCGATTCACGGTGCCACGGATTACGTCGAATTTTTCTGCTTTAGAACGCAGATTGTTTTTGTTTCATCCTCTTGCGGTTGGGCTGTGTCTGTCTGCTCTCTGGAATGACCCCTCCCAGGCCAGATTGGAGAGGTAACCCAGGCCCCAACGGCTCTGGGGCGTTATGTCCCCGTTAGACTTGACATTCTCTTTCTTGCGTTCCCTGCCACTGCCTTATCTTGATTTGTTCCTCCCATCTTTGAGGACTCCTTCTTAGTCTTTCTTTTTAAATCTTTTTTTATTATGGGTATTTTTAAGTACTTAGGAAAGTAGAATGAGAAATCCCATGTACCCCAAATGTCACCTTCAGCAATTAGCAACTCACAGTTAATTTCCCCAGTTCATTTCCCCATCTCCATACTGAATTATTTTATACGAAATTCTTGATAGTCTGTCATTTCATCTATACATACTTCTGTATTATGTTTAATGACGAGTCTTAAAAAAAAAGAATTACCCCAATATTATCATCACTCTTAAAAAGTAACAATTCCTTAATATCAATAAATATCCGGTGGTTGTTCAAATTTCCTTGATAATCTCATTGTTAAAAATAATTGGTTTGTCTAAAAGGTCTATAGATTTGTTTGATATGTCTCTTAGCTGTCTTTTGATCTATAAATTCCCTGTCCCTTTTTCCTTATATTTTAATATTTATTGAACGAAATGGGTCAATTGTGCATACAAGTCACTTCAGGATTATTGAAATGTAGATTCTGATTCTGGAGATCTGAGGTAAGGCCTGAGACTGCATCTGTGTGTGCTCCGGGGTGACCCTCATGCTGGTGTGAGGGACCACACTTTGAGAAGTAAGGCTGTAATGTTTCCCAGACTCTGGATTTTGCTGATTGCATATCTGAGATGTCTTTTAAACATATTCTCAGTTTATCTCCTGTATGTCTGTTATATTGGTACTTCTAGGTTCAGAGGCTTGATCAGATTCAAGGCTGACATTTGACATCAAATGTAATCAATCAGTTAAATGTCTAAAATTTGAGTACAGTTGACACTTGAGTTGACTTTTTATCAAGAATACTTTATCAGTGGGGGTATTTCCTAGTGCATCTCATTAGGAGGTTATAGTTTGCTTGTCTCTTTTTTTTTTTTTTTTTTTTTTTTTTGTGATGTTCAGATTTTTAGTGGGTTCCAGTGTGGTCAACCTGAATCCTCCATTATAGAACTCTTAATTACTGGATGATGCTCTTTATCTAGACCCATTATTATAGTCCCTTAGTGGAAGGATACCCTTGAGGACACCCTAGTACCCCTTCTGTGCTTTTCTTTGGGATCTCTAGAAATGTCATTTTCTCCATGAATTCTTCACTGTCCACTCTCAAAAAAAGGATCTCTCTCTCTTCCGAATCTGTGTTTTCATGGAATCAAAGTTTTAAAGGGTCATTCAGTCCAACCACTTCATTTTATAGATGAGAAAAATGGAAGTTAAATTGGAATGGCCCAATGTCACATAGCTAATCAGAATCAGCAGATCTGACATTAGACTTTTGGTCATTTGGATTGGCAACCAACAGGTCATGAGTGATTTTGTAAAGAGTGATTTTGGCAGCTGGATGAGGGCCTAAGCATAGAATCTTAGCATGGTAAAACCAGATGGATATTAGATCTGGTAACCTCTAATTACCAAAATGAGAACAATGAGTCATGCAGTTGGTAAGTGACCTTCCTAGATTACACAGCTAACTCTTGTAAGAGCTAGGGTTTAACTGGGGACTGCAGGGTGGGTAGGCATAGTAGTGAGGAAACAGAGTCAGAACAGCCATGTGGTTTGAGGGCAAATGGGGCTGGAGAGAGAAGATGGAATCTAAAGGGTAATATGATTGAGGAGAAGGGTTTTCATGGATGTTTGAGGCAGAGAAGATACTCAATGAATGAATACATGTTGGATAAATGCACAGAGGGAGGAGGACGTTGGGAGTACCCAGGGTGGAAGTAAATGGAGTGGAAAGGAAGTGGTGGACATTGGTCTGAGGAGGATACTGGAGTCCTTTCCTACTCTACTGAGTGAGAAATGAGGGCAGGGGTGTCTTTTGAAGAGTGAAGTAGGGAAGTACCGGGCAATGTCTAGGGAAAACGATATTTCAATTACAGTGGGGAGGAAGAGTGAGGGCTGAGGAAGAGGTGGATGATATCCAGACACACTTGAATAGGTTCTGAAGGGCTGAGAGGAGGATGAGCAGGAGGAGAGGGTGGCCTCACCTGACACTGGGGCTCTATGTCAGAGCCTCAGATATACACTCAAGGGTTGGCTGACATAAAGACCTGACCGAGATCCTCCACCCCCCTTTTTGAGGGAACAGGATGCTGAGGTATTAGGCAAAAAGAAAGCATCTGTACCACCCTGTACAGCCCCGGCCTCCTATAGGGCCCAGGTGAGAATGGGGGTGGTGCTCACTTACAGTGGGAACATTACTGCATTGGTAGGCAGGGAGGGTGTTCTCTGTGAATTGCCTTGGCAAGTTGGAATGTAAGTTATACTATGGGGAAGGCTAGGCACAGGTCCAAGGTGTCCTTTGGTTTGAAAAGAGGAAAGCTGCTGAGGAAGAGGGTGAGCTGGATCCTAGAAAAGGCCTGTCATGGTAGCTGAAACCGGTCTGCACATAGGCCACAGAGTTGGGCCTACCTGCTTTTATTTCTGGACTCATTCCCTAAACTGCCAGCCACCTCTTTTAAGCATGTTAAAATCCTACCTTTCCAGCTCAAAACCTATCTCTTCTATAAGGCTTTTCCCAATGCTCTCGGTAGAAACTGATCTTTTCCTTCTCTGAATTTTCATTGCTTTGTTTTTCTCTCAAATGTGGAATGCACATTCTGCTATGTATTATTCGCCTGTCCCCAGGAGACTTTCAGCTCCCAGAGGATAGGACCCATATGTTACACAGCTCTATGTTTTCCATAGTACCTGGGATGCCTTATCCACATTAGATGCCCAATATAACTGTTTGTTAATTGAAAGAAAGAATGCGTGGAGAAATCCCAAAATGGAAAGGTGTTCTTTAAAGAAACCTGACAAGGTTTCTTTCCTTCTAGATGAATTTCCACAACTTCCAAGGATGAATATATGGACCGAATAAAGTAGACACCTGAATGTCCAGGTTAGGGAGAGAGAAGGAAGGTTAATCCAAGTGTGAAAGAAGTAGTCCTCTGATCACAGCCAAGGGAAATCTATAGCTGAACAGCTTGTAACAAGAATAGGGCACATGGGGCCTGATTTACATGAGACATTAAGAAACAGAAGACAAAAGCATTTGCTCATATATCAAGAATGATGAAAACCTACTTACTCTGTGCTAGACCCTGGGGGATGGAGCAGAAATGGGACACAGTCCTCGTCTTCAAGGTGCTCACAGCAGGTCAATGCTAGAGGCAGTAGTGTGCTGCTAAGTGCTTAACAGCAGGATCTCCAGGAGAAAAAAAAAAAAAAAAGCGGCAGCAGCTCTGATTGTGGTGTTCATGGTATAAATACTCCCACTATGGCCAGTTTCAAGCTCCCAACGTGACATCACTGAAAGTAGGGTTGGAACTGACGCACCAGCAAGCAAGCTGAGAAGGAAGTAGATATCTACAGATCTGCAGGGCCTATGGCCAGAACAGAGACATTTATTGGGAGTGAAAGAAAAGCAGCCAGGGCAAACAATGATGTCTGTTTTCCCCAGAGAAGAACTAAAGAGAATATTTTTAGTGTCAATAAGCTTATGTGTATCCCGAGGGAAGAGAAGGTGATAAATTGAGTGGTGTTAATGAGCGGTGATGGCATTATTGGAAACGTTGTCCAGAACTATCTATGTTGAAAAAAAAAAATAGCCTGGCATATGGGTAAATCTTACAAGATATGGCTTTCCCTGCACTCAGAGGGGCAGTGTTATGTAATATTAAGGTATATCATTTATTGAGTAACTGTTATGAGCCAGGCACTTCATATATCTTATGTCTAATCCTTACAACCCTGCAGTGTTGGTATTTGTAGCCTCATTTTTACAGATGAGGAAACATGGACTTAGTGAAACTAAGGAAGGTCCTTCTTTTCCGAATTTATCCAGGTTCATGGTAGCCTTCATGAGCCTGAAGATTCCTGAGTGAAATGCAAATAATCAGCTCAAGAAGACAGTCCAACTTAGACACCATGTACCTGATGCCTGTTAACCTTGTGCTTTGTTACCTATGAGACCACTTTTTGAGTATTCTAGATACAAGGGAGTGGAGCCTTCATTTTAAGGAGGCCATTGAAAAAAAATGGAGTCAATGGAGACAAGAGTGGTCAGTATAGTCATGGGTCTGTATACTGAGTCACATGAGGAGCGGGGGATGTTTAGCTCAGTGAAAATAATAGATGATGTGGAAGATAGATCTTTAGCCCTATGAGGGGCAGTTACATGTTCTGTAGCTGGAGCAAGAAGGAATGTTCTATGTGCCACCAGAGGGCATAAATACGCCCAGTGGATGGGTGAGGAACTCAGTCATGCATCCCTCAAACACTTATTGTGCACCTGTTTTGTTCCAAGCACTGCGCTAAGCGCTGACAGGGGAAGGATATGGCGATGAACAGGACACACATCCTTGTTCAACACTGGGAAGAACTTTCTGAAAGTCCGAGCTGTCCAGCAATGGAACAGGGTTTTCAGGAAAAGTAGTGAGCTTCCTACCCTTGGAGTACCCAGGAAGAGGCTGGATGTGCACGTATCAGAATGTGCCAGAATGAATCTTTTTGTCGAGTGGTAAATAGGACTAAATCCCCTTCCAGTTTGGAGTCTACGTTCAGCCTTGCTTTGGCAGGCTGGAGCGCTGTACTGAAAATGTGTCATCGTGACCCCCCCTCCCACCAGCTTCACCCACCCAGCTGCATGCTCTGTGTTCTCTGACAGTGAGCTGTGGTGGGCCAGATAGACTGGAAAGTGGCTTCCAACTGTGACAGGGATGATGGAGTTTTGGCGGGTTTGTGTGGGCTCCAGGAATGCAGCATTGAAGCCATGTACACACAACCTGCTTAAGAACATCCCATGGGCAGAAAATGTTTTCTTCCTCTTCAGCCCTCCTCTGTTGCTGTGCCAGGCGGGCACAATGGTGCCTTTGAGAGGGGCAGCTGGAAGGGGGTGTTGGCAGGGAGGCTGGAAGTAGAACATTGCAGCTGGGGGGGGGTACCAAATTCATTTCCAGGAGCGAGCCTGCACTGGGTGCCAGTTTCCAAAACAAAACTGCTGTTTCTCAGAGCCCATGGTGGTGGGTTGCCTCAGAGTTGGACAGAAGGCAAAGCCATTTCCTATACGCTGCTCCACCCTCCCCGAGTTAAAAAACAAAACAAAACAAAAAACCCCAAAACCGGTGTATTGAGGCATTCTGCTCTGGATGCAGATTAACAGGTTTCGCTGTCTGTCTGTGTTGCTCAGGCCAACTTGGGGTGAATAGAGCTTTCTGAAGGGTCCAGCTTTTTGGCAGACAGGGCAGGGCTGACTGCCATGGAGACAGGCAGGGCTCAGGGGCAGGTAGGCTTCTGGGCCGTAAGAGAGGGCTCCGAATGAAGACCCCTTCTTCTGCCTTTCAGGGTCACTTCCTCTGATGCCACAGCTGCCTGGCACCATGGGCTCTGCCCACTCACTGTCTTAACTCTCTTCGGTGGGAAAGAAGTGGGAGAACTCTGGCATTTCCTGCCCTGGGTTGACAGTTGTCTCAGACCCTCTGCTACTTTCAGAGGTCCCAGCAACCGCTCAGGGATGGGTGTGGGAGGACTTCCCACTCAAGGCAGTTAGAAGGCCCAAGTGCCAGGCAGCACGCTCAGCCACCTCCCTCTTTGTGTTTCAAATGCAGCAAGGTGGGTCCCTTTTATTTTGGTGGCTTTCAACAAGAGGGTATCGCTGGAGGCTGGCCCAGTGGTCATTTCCATTAGTGTTTACGCTAATTATGGGACTTTTCACTCTTTGGTTCAATTTTATGATTAATAACTACAGAGCAATGACTTAATTTCAGGCACTGGGCTAGGCCTGGGGATACAGAATGGGTAAGACAGAGTCCTTGCTTCAGACAGCTGACTGCCTAATAGATATGCCAGATCCCGAATGGGAGCTCCACTATCCAGGCATGTGCATTACGCGGAAAGCAGAGTGTAATACAGAGGTCATTTCTTCCGGGGAGTGCTGCAGCACTGTGGGGGCACGTGGGCTGGAAACTCGTCTAATCCTAGAGTTCTTAGTTATCTTTAGGAGACTCAGTTTCCTTGCATAAATAATGGCAATTATATACAACGTGCCGAGTTGTTTTAAGGATTAAATAAGGTATGTATGAAGATGCCAGGATGGAGCTCGTTGCAAGGGTAAATGATTGTTGATCCTAATGGACTTGAGATATAACATGTATGTGTGCACATGATATGTATCTGATCCTTTGTTAGATTATATACCCTTCCAGAAAGAGTCACTTCTTCTACCCTCTTAATTCCTCTTCTGTAGAAGACCAGGATCAGCCAATTTATGACCTCCCTAAGACAGATAAGGGCCAACAAGTCATACTTGTATATTCTCTGTTGCGATATTCTCTGTAATAGTCCCTGTCACATAACCCAGTTGTAGAAGCAGGAAAAGACTGGAATGCTTCTGTTCCCCGAGGTTGTTGAATCTCCTGAGTGTGGAGAAGATGATGATTCTTTTCAATATTTCTAAAAAGTTTAAGAGAAATGACACATATCCCACTGATAGAAGCTCACAGTTGATCATTACTTAGATGATGCATTTGTTTGTAGATATGGCTTAGGGAAGTTATTCTTTCACTAAGGGACCTTGGTGGTGGAAAAATTAAGCTCACCGGGGCAGAGGTTAGCGCAGCCATCTTCCAGGAACCTGTCGCGGGGGTGCCTCCTGACCTGACATACTGCCACCTGACCCCAACCCGGGTCATCTGAGACTGCTGAGGGCCTCATCTAGCCACCGTGCCTTGTATCTCCCACCGCTTTGTGAAAATACGCACATGAGAATTCATCCTTAAAAGTTATCCCAAGGTCCTTGGAAGACACAAAGTATGTGTAGCCAGGAGTCTGCAGACAAAGAAAATCAAAGCAATTCAAAAAGAACAAAGGAAATGGAAAAGAACAAGAGAATAAAAGCATATGGATGAATGGAGGCTTAGAGTGAAATATAGGGTACACATTTGTGGGAGATGAAAAAGAGGGGTTGTTTAAGAGAGGGAAAAAGTTATGTGGCTGAAACTGCAAGCAAACAGTGGGATTCTGTAAGAGAAAATTGACAGAAATCATTTCTTCTTATTCGGCTGAGAGATTTTAAGGATCAGTGAAGGAAACCTGTGGCCAGCACATGGCTGAAAGAGGCGGAGAGGGAGGATGGAGCTGTGTTGAAAAATGGGTAAAGATGTAAGGAATCAAAGAAACATAGAGGTCGTTCTAGAATCCCGATTTAAAAAAATCTTTTTAATGTTTACTTATTTTTGAGAGAGAGTGCGCAAGAGGAGGAGGGGCAGAGAGAGGAAGACACAGAATCCCAAGCAGGCTCCAGGCTCTGAGCTGTCAGCACACAGCCTGACATGGGGCTCAAACCCAAGAACTGCAAGATCATGACCTGAGCCGAAGTCGGACGCTTAACCGACTGAGCCACTCAAGTGCCCCTAGAATCCTGATTTTAAAGAAACGAGAGCTAATATTACTACAGGGTTAAACATGGCCTGCAGTATAACAGTGCTGAACTGACTGCTGAGATTGTGGGCTGCTTTTCTTTTCTGCCCCTCTATAGTTTAAAGTTCTACCGTGAATTTGGGTTGCTTTTACAATCAGGAGAAGAGTTGCCCCTGTAGCAGGAGGGAGCAGGAAGGAACTGAGGTAGGGACACCAGCAGTGTTGAGGACAGGGTGATGGTCAGGAAGCAATGCGAGGTGGTCAGAGCTGCCTTGGATGGTCTCACTGTGAGGATGGTTGCTGGAGTGATGGAGCCACTGGCCTTGACCAAGGAAGGGAACAGACTAGAAGGATGTCTCCCTAAGGCCCACTGCAGCCGTCCTTTGACTCTAAGGCTTAATGCGTAATCAGGTCGCCACCTTTTTATTTTCCAGGAATTCGAAATCCATTTGAATGCTCTTCTCACCTCTCCTTTCCCTGGGAGCATGTTTTCATTTCATCTCCCTTGGATTTACAGCTGGGTCGATGGGCTGAGCGTTTGGCCAGTTCCCACCTTCACTACTCCAAGCTCTGAAGGGCTCTACTCGCCCAGACTGAGAAGGTTTCAATGCCAGAAGAGGCCACAGTGCTTGTGGATTTCTTCCCTCTCATTTAAGAGCGTGCGATATTGTAGGTGGATCCTGAGGCAGAGTAAGAATGCCCCCAGTCGAAACTTGTGCCACCTAACTGGCCCGGGTGAGCTTGGCCAAGCTACTTAACCTGTAAAGTTCTTGATTTCACTCTTTTGAAAAATAATGGCCCTTGAATGGATTGGAGTAGCTAAAGGTATCTGCCCCATCCTAAAATAACCTGATGCATCATTTATTAACTCCTTTACGTGTACATGGCTTGCCAAATGTTAGTTTTAGAATTTAGGATTCTCATAGACAAAGCCCATACCATGATGAGGATCAGCTATCCCTACCACAGTGCCCAGCACACTCCCTTTTGTAAAATTAAATGTTCAAAACTTGAGATGAAATTCGCATAAGACAGAATTAACCATTTTGAAGTGTATAATTCAGTGGCATTTAGTACTTCCACTCACACTGTCTTTTCAAAGTGTTAGAAGAACAGTCGCTTGGGTGGGTTCCATTTTGTTGTAATAACGAAATGCTGCACTGCGCCTCCGTGCTTGCTTAGCCTCTTGTGAGCTCACGTGCAGGAAATTCTCTAGGTCTGGGTTCCTGGGTCACGCGATCTACAAATGTGCTTTCAGTTGAGTGTATATTGCTAAACCCCTCTGTCAAATGGTCACCACTTGCATTTCCATGGCAGCGGCTACGGTTCCCATTTCTGCTCCTCCTCCCCATATCTGGGGGCAGGGGCGATGAGGGGGTGGGGTGGGATGGGGTATGGATGCCACAGAACAGGTAAAAGTAGCAAACTAGCTCTATCAGCATCAGCATGGAGAGATCTCAGGAACATCATGGTGCATGAACAAGGCAAGTTGTGGGGCACAAAAGGATTGCGGGGGAACGGAGTTCTATCTGTAATATTTTATTCCTTTGATTAAAACATATTTGAAGGGAATAAAACAAAATACTGACAAATATTTCTAAGTGGGGGGGGGGGAATGGGAGTATTTGATATATCGTTCCCAAGACTTTGTTGCATTAAAAAAAATCCTCAATTAAACGTTGTGGCGGAGGGGAGGAGGGGGAACCTGATGTGCGGATTCCCAAAATATACTGGATAACATTTTTTTTGAGCAGCTTCCAAATTTGGATTCACTTTTCCCCATGCGGAAATTCATATTAGTGGAGCCAGCTAGCCTTCCCTTGTGAACATTGTTTTAAAGTAGATAAAATATCAAGGAATTTTGGAAGTTCTTATTTTTAGCCAGGAAAATGAAAAATTTCCACAGCATGTAAACTAAGTGCTCGAGCTGAAGCCTCTGCCTGGTTGGCTCCACCTAGCTATGATCACGTCTAAGAACCTTTTTCCAAAGCTATTCTGGGCCTGGGGTGGGGGAGGTGACTCACTGGGTCCCTCCCTCACCCCAGCCCCTATCTGTTTATTCAGGTGAAATCAGGTGAAAATGAACCTTAATGGCAGCCTTGGGAGGGAGGAGAAGTCAGAGACTAAGAGACCCCGAGAGAAGCCTGAGACCAGGGATGATGACAGTCATGTGGGTGACACGCTGGCTTCTTAATTAGCGTCAACCACAATTTGCGGAGCACCCATTTTCCAGGAACAACACTAGCGCTCATAGTTGCCAGAAAGGAAGCATTTAGAGCGAGCATTTGCAATATTTGTTATCTTCTTTTTTTCATAAAGGTAAAAATCTCATGCCTACTTTAAAGGCTATCTGAACTGTTAAAATAAATAAAAGCGTATAAATAAAAAGAGATCACACATGCCCCATACCTAGTTGAGAATCTGGGTTCTAAACTGAAGTGCCAGGACTGCCTTGACAGTCCTGAGTCTTGGGCAAATCTGGATTTGAAGCCTGATCTGACCATACATAAGCTGTAGACCTCAAGGGAGCTCCATGCCTTCTCTCAGCTTCAATCCCCTACTCTGGAAAGGTGATGACACCTGCGACTTAGGGCTGCTTTGCAGATTCTGTGAGGCAGTTAGTTCCACTGCTAGTTTAAAAAAACAACAACAACAACAATCATGAAAACTTGAATCTGGGTAACAGCCTTGGGAAGTAGCCTAACCCCTTCCCCCCCATTTTATAGATAAGAATACTGAGGCCCAGACACACTGTTCAGCAAGTTACTCGACCTAATTACAGAGCTGGGCTAACCTCCTGGTCTTGTCTGGGCCAGGCGCCTTTCACTGCACCCGCCCCGGCCGAGTGTCCGAGGCTGAGCAGGAGATCTAGCATTACCTTCTCCCCTGAGTCTCTGAGCGGCTCAAAACAGCATCTAGAGTGATCTGCCTCATGCGGTTCCCCAGGACCCCTGGGTCTAATTTCCTTAGCACTAGTCAAGTGAGTATACTATATTAACCAGCTGTTGTGTGTTCTGTCGACTGGGCTGTAAGCTTTCCGAGAAGCAACCAAGCCTCCTAGTCCTTCTCAACAAGCCATTAGCCTCAGAGAAACAGGTGGTGTTTCCTGTGAGAGACTTTTAATGGAGACCTTTCCTGTGTAATCTCAGGTTAGCTTTCGAGTTTTACCACCCTGATTTTTTTTTTTAAATTTTTTTTTTTTTTTCAACGTTTATTTATTTTTGGGACAGAGAGAGACAGAGCATGAACGGGGGAGGGGCAGAGAGAGAGGGAGACACAGAATCGGAAACAGGCTCCAGGCTCTGAGCCATCAGCCCAGAGCCCGACGCGGGGCTCGAACTCATGGACCGCGAGATCGTGACCTGGCTGAAGTCGGACGCTTAACCGACTGCGCCACCCAGGCGCCCCTACCACCCTGATTTTTACCAGCGTGTCTCTCTCTCTCTCTCTTTCTCTCTCTCTGTCACACACACACACACACACACACACACACACACACACACACACACACACACAGCAACTACATAGACTTTACTATCTGTTCCCCTCAACCCCTTAGCAGTTTCTGCTCTCAAGTTACTGACCCTCTCAGCCTCAGCTTCCTGACCCATAAAGTAAAGATGCGAATATTTGCCCTCAATGTTTGATGGATCAAAATAAAATGAGATGCCACATGGGAAAGCGTTCTGCAAACTTTAAGGCATAACTCTGACTCCTATGGTCCAGCATGAACTGATTCCTTTCTCAAATGAGGTTAGGACTGTGTCTTCCGTTCTTTTAAAGCATTTCTCAGCAGACCCACCTGGCTGCCTCAGCAGAGACAGAACCAAATGGGCCCACATTCAACAAAGGAGGAAAAACCTGTGTATCCGTGCTGAAGCATTCACTGAGTTTCTAGCACTTTTAAGGTAAATCTCTATTGGGTTCAAACAAAACTCATTCCAGGAGACCTCGAATCTTCGCCCTCACAAGTTTCCAGCAATAGAATCTTAGTCAAGTTACTTGATGTATCTGAGCTTCGGTTTCTTTATTTAAAAAAATGTGACGAGGGGCACCTGGGTGGCTCAATTGGTTAAGTGTTCGACTTCGGCTCAGGTCACGATCTCACAGTTTGTTGAGTTTGAGCCCCGTGTTGAGCTCTGTGCTGACAGCTCAGAGCCTGGAGCCTGCTTCACATTCTGTGTCTCCCACTGTCTGGCCCTTCCCTTCTTGTGCTCTCCCTCAAAAATAAATATATAAACATTTAAAAAATATGATGATATTTGCCTCACTGGGTTATTGTGTCAAACGAGGACACATTACGGTAGGCAGCGGAAGCATGTGACCTTTTCCTCTCCCCTTTGCACTATTCTCTTCTTTCTTTTTACCCTCCTAAACTTCCGGGCCTCAACTTCCTTTTCCATGAAATGGGGATAATAATACCCGACCTACGCAGCTCATAGGGTTGCTGTGGGACAATGCAATAAAAGCTGAGCTAGGGGTTTGAAAGTGGTGACGTGTAGTATAAACACCTGTGTGGAGTTATTCTTGGGACCACTGACCTTGAACTGATGAGTGTGCTGGTCCTCGTGGGCCCGGGCTGTTGTGTGTATTGGCCACATTTAGCAGGTCACTTAACCAGCTTCTCTTACTGCTCTGCCCGAGGCTCCTGATGCTCTCATAGCTACCTCTGGTGCCCTGCAACCCCTGTCACTCACATCCCTTGCTCCCTTCTGTCTCTCTGTCCCCCTCTGGATCACAAGTCTACCCACTGCTCTCTGGATGCAAAAAAAGGTGCCGGCCCCAATCCTGCGGGTGTTAGAAGCCGCCTGTCACAAGACCCCTCCCCCCCCATTCCCCTCATGAATAAATACTAAAAAGACTCATTATGGGTAGATAAGGAAAACAGGAAATGCTCCCCAAAGTCCCCAACAACCCACAGCATGAACTATCCCACCCCCTCCAGAGGTCACCAGCATCTTTTGCAGGGAGGCCACTAGCCCCCCATGTGGTTGAGGAGGAGCCCTTGTTGTGTCTTGGCCCCAGAGGGAACCAGCAGCCGGGAGGGCGAGCTGCACAGGCAGGGGAGCCGAGCTGCTCTATTCTGGGCACAGTTTCAAGGCCAGCTGCAGGGAGAACAAGCAGTTGCTGTGTGCCTGCAGCTGGCAGTGGTTAGGCTGGGGCTGTCCCTCACTCGGGGTATATTTAAAGAGACCCCACCAGGCGATCATGCCAATGGGAGAAATGCACACACATTTCTGTTGGCCGGGCTCAGGCTCCGAGCCCAGCCCTGCCCTCCTTCTCTGCAGCTCTCTCCCAGGCAGTGGATTCAGAGAGGTGGGCTAGCTCCTCAGCCTCTCCCAGGTGTAGCTGGTCCCACCTGGGGACACAGAGCCCTGGCTCCTGGGCCTTTCTGCCCTCCAACTGAGCCCTGAGCTGGCCAAAAGTTCTAGGGATTAGCCCTGACCAGATCCTCCCACTCTGGGATTGGTAACCCGGCAACGGAGGGGAGAGGCAGGCAGATGAGTCAAATAGAAGCACAGAATCTCTGGCTTTGTGTTTTGTTTGTGAAAACTCCCTGCGCGCACAGGCTGCCTTCTGCAGGGAATGGTGGGGCTTTCCCACACTGCTTTAGGCCAAATGCTCCTCCTCAAAGCGGTGCCCAGGCCCAACTTGACTGCTAATTCAGGCTTAGGGACAAAGCTGGTGGGCCAGGGCGAGCCCACCCTGGCTGAACTCTTTGGCTGCCTCTTTCATTTGTTTTTCTCAAGTGAAAACAAGGCGACAGGCATGAATCCCACGGGAAGATGGTGTGGTAGCTGAGAACCATGGGCAAGGGAACCAACGGCCCGAGGACCCGCAGAGCAGAGGCAAGCTGCTGTGCATAGACCTTTGGCCTTTCAGGTGGCCGGAGACCAACGAAGCCCTCTCACAGTGGTGAAGAGACTTCTGAGGGGAACCCAGCAGGAGTAGGGTGAGCAGGTGGGAGGCGGGCAGCTTATCAACCGGGGGTGGGGGGGGGGAAACCTCAGGCAAACTGTGTGAGGCAGGCTGCTAAAAGTGCCAGAAGAGTTAGCAGCAGGATCAGCTACGTAATTTGAGGGGTCCAGTTCAAAATGAAAAGGCAGGGCCCTTTGTTAAAAAGTTTCAAGAATTTCAAGATGGTGACAGAAGAGCATTGAGCTGAGGGCTCTTCTGAGCAGCTGCACAGTTTGCATGCCCACGAAGCCGACCCGGGGTACCTCTGAAGTCAGCTCCTTGAAGCAGCTGTGACAGTGGGGGCGGAGCGAGCTGGGGGGTGTCTGCTCCCAGGCTTTGACCAGCTTTGGGACATTGCCTCTCCCCACCAGCAGCTTGCCTTTCTGTGCTGGCGACAACTGAGTGTTCGCCTCTCTGTGAAGGGGCAACTGCAAGGTCACAGGCGAAGGGGCAGGGCTGAGGATGGGGATGGACCTCTAGGCCCCAGAGCCCCAAGGTTCTCTGGATGGGCCCAAAAGGGCAGGTCCGGTGGTTGGAACCCTGAGCGAGGGTGTAGCGGTGTTTGGGAATAGGATGGAGATATGACAAGTGGACTCCACTCTGGGTCACCTGTTCAGGACCCAGGGGATATGTCCTGAGGGTGTGTGTGACAGTTCAGGAGCAGAACTAAGGTCCGGAGAAGGCTTATTCCCACCTGAGGACTCACCTCCAACTCTATGTGGTCATGCAGCTTCTTGCAGGTGGCCGCAAAGGTCTCAGAGGTGCCAAATTCAAAGTACCACAGTTTGTTCTTCATCCTGCGCCACGAAGCAGAGAGCTGACTCAGTATCATGTGTTTGAAGCGGTCATGCAACACAGCTATGCTGCTGGGGCTGGGAGGCCCAAGCCCTCAGCTTTCCCCACTCCTGTGTTTTTAGCACTTGTTGATCAGATGATAGGGGTAGAGATTTTTCACCAACCGTCCGGCAAATAACTTAGAGAAAAACCCATTCATTTCATAGACATCATGGCTACTCGGCTGAACTACCAACTGCTTTGAACTTCCTGGTCAGAGCAGGAGAAAGGTGTGTTTGCCTCTGGATCTGGATCAAGGGAAGGTTCTATGAAAATCAACCAGAGGCGACAAGTGACACCATTCTCTGATCATGGTCCTCTCTACTGCTAGTGCAGAGGGACTTCAGGTAGAGCCCTCTCTTGGGTATAGCTGGGGTAGGAAGGGAAGATCAGACAGACTTTTGAGACTTGAGGTATATTCAGTCTTGGCACAGAGAAGAGATAGTCCCACACTAAACCCACCAACACGTGTGCTACTTTGTCCATGCTCTGACTGAGGGAAGCAGAATGGAGAGAATTAGACACAGATTTGCAGATAAAGCAAGAAGAGAAGAAAAAAACGGAGTCGTTTGGGAGCAAGAGTTCTCCCCTCACCACCTCTTCCTCAATTGTATTTGCTTAGGTTAGGACAATATTTCATTTAGGGGTAGATCTTGTCATTTGCTTCAAAGTAAGAGCTCAACATTTAGAGCTTTACAGTTTTCAACATCTTCTTTAGTGGGGGAAGGAAAGGGATTCCTACGTAGCTGGGGGCTTTGCGAAGTCAGATGGTGTGTCCGGACACTTGATCATTTTGATCAAATCGTCTCAGCAAGTAGTGTGTCTGAAGGTATTCTATTTCCATTCCCTCCCTCCCAACTGTCGCCCCATTATCAGGGGCTAGCTAAGAGAAGGGACACCTGTCCAGTTTATAAGATGGCAGATTTGGCCAGGGAAGGATTAAACAAAATCACATTTTTCTTGGCACATTCTTCTGGAGAGAGGAAGCCACCTTGTGTGCTGGTGATCCTCTATCCTCAGATTTGTGAACTAAGAGGAAAAGAGCATTCTTTGAAGGGCAGAAGGCTCTTATTTCTTCCTCGTATTCCTTGGGGCATAGCAGATGACTCTTCAGAATAACGGACAACTTTTTATCTCTGCATTTCTCGAAGAGTCTGCCTGGAATGTGAAGATGCGACTGTGTTCTTCCATTGTATGATGATTCCTAAGACCTAGTTGACGGAGCCTTTCTGACTCTACCTGTGCTTGAAAAGAAATGATAAGTAATGAGGGAAATAAGAATAGGCAAGATTTAGGGAGTTACGCCTAATGTAGAAAGTCAACAGATTTGGGTATACTTGTAAGTAGACCAGTGCTACTCAACTAGTGTGCTGTCATCAGGCATGCCTGGAGTATCGATCCCCTCAGTCTTCGGGGTGGCCAAGTTGGAGCTGAGCCCCCACTGTCGTACTGGGCATTCTCATCTGTATGCTAACCAAGTGCTTTTGTTTTCCACGCGTGCCACGAAATGAAAAATATTGGGAAACACTGTTCTAGATCGCTGGTTCTCTGTATGCACAGTAATGTGAATACAAATCACCTTCATTAAAATGCAACTTCTGATTCAGTTGTTCAGGACTGGGGCCTAAGAATTTTGTGTTTTCTAGCAAGCTGCTGGTGCTGGTCCAGGGAGCACACTTGGAGCTGTGAGGATGCGGAGACCACATTTGTGGTTCTGAAACATTGGTATTCGTAAGAATTGCCTGGAGAATGCAATTAAAATGCTGCTTCTTGGGCTTCTATCTGTAGAGACTCTATGCGATAGATATGGGGCCCAGGAATATGCATTTTTATGAGTGGCCAGGGGATCATTATGTAGGTAGTCAGCTGTCAGGACTTTAAGACACATTCCTCTAGATCTCAATGAAATGGCAATCAAGGAACAGGACAGACGGATTAAGCCTGACAGGATTCTTCAGGGAGGATTAAATGAGGGCCAGTGCCTTTCAATAGACAATGATGGTGAAAGCCCCATGACAGGAAAAACACAGATTGTCATAAATGTCAAGGTTGAGCATTCCTCTCCAGCAGCGAAAGCATCTCTGTAGCCAAGAGACCTGCATTGTGATTGCATTTTCAAATATCACTTCTGGTCTGAATCATGGCTTTTGAAAGTTATTGCCAGGAGATTTAGAGTTTTAATAAAAATTTCCGGAAGCCACCAGCTATTTTTGCCCAGAAGTGGCTCTTCTGATAATCTAATAAGGTTAAGAGGTCATGGTTAGGTCAGTGTAGCAGAATGACTGAGAGGATCAAACAGACTACTCATCTCCTGCTGGTAAGATGTCCATTGCTGCCTGTGTAATCTTTGGCAAGTGTTACACCTTAGTTTCCTCATCTGTAAGATGGCGATAATAAAAAGATGTGCTTCAGAGGGTGAGAAGATTAAATCACTTTGCAAGTGATTGCAAAGCACTTCACATAATGCTTACTGCATAGCAAGCTCACCAAGAACGTTAGTCACTTACATACTGGCTATTAATTCAGTGTCTTGAGTTGGCATGTTTGGATAACATAGTAGGGCAAAAATGACAGATCAGATTGGGTGGCTGTAGATATTATATGTGCAAATTTTTCCAGGACAAAAAAATGTGTGATCATATTTGTTGGATCATGTCTTGACGTTTAGTTATAAACATGTTCTCCACATGTTTATTCTGATAGATTTTTCTGGAGTTATAGACCATACTCTAATCCTTGGCTACTGATCTTGCCTGGTCCCACAACATCCAAAGACGTGATGTTGATTATGAATATGCTTCTGAGAAAGTGAATGGTGTGACAAAATATTTATCAATTCGAGAAATTCATTGTGCCGGGGCACCTGGGTGGCTCAGTTGGGTAAGCATCCAACTCTTGATTTCTGCTCAGGTCATGATCTCATCGTTCGTGAGTTTGAGCCCTGGATCAGGCTCTGTGCCGATGGTGTGTAGCCTGCTTGGGATTCTCTGTCTCCCTCCCTTTCTTCCCCTCCCGCACTGGCTCTCGCTCTCTCTCAAAACAGATAAACATTAAAAAAAAACAGAGAGAGAGAGAGAATATAAGCTTCATGAAAGCAGGGATTAAAAAAAAAAAAAGAAAGTCATTATGCCAGAACTAGATGGGGGTGTAGTAGGTACACTGAAGATAAAACACTGCACTATGAGTGTTTTAGGTGAGCCAGGCACCTGGGAAGGACAGACAGGGAAAAAGCTCACACAGTTGTGGGCTAAGCCCTAAGCACTGGGAGTACCTAGGAAGAAGGACATCCAATTCTTGGGCCAGGGGCAATCAGAGAAAGCAATCCAGGGGCGTGATGGCAAGGTTGAGTTCTGAAGAATGTGGAAGAGAACAGGGAAGGTGGAGGAAGAGCACTCCAGGAAGAGGAAGAAGCCCAGGCAATGGCACAGGGCAAGAGAGAACATAAACTTGCTACAGATGCCCTGGAGCCCAAGGTGGGTGGGTTGGTGATTGGCCAGGTAAGGCTAGAGAGGCAGACAGGAGCACATTTGTGAAGGCTGAGAATGCCATGCTTAGGTGTTCGGGCTTTATCTTTAAGTCTACAGTGTGTCATGGAACATCCTTAAGTGAGGCTGCTGGCGAGGGTTTGGGGGTGCGGGGTGGCAGTAATGACCTGATCAAATCTGTGCTTTTTAAAAATCACTCAGTCCCAAGTGTGGAGAGCGGCTTAGAAGGGCTGGGTACAGACTGGAGGCCCAGAGAGTAGTTTTCAGGTGGTGTAGAACAGAACAGAATTGGGAAGGCCAAGGAACAAAGGCAGTGACAGTAGAGTTATGGAGAAGAGAGTGCATTCACCAGCTAAAATTTAGGAGGTAGAACTGACAGAGCTGATTGGTTGTGAAGAGTGAATGAGAAAGAATGGTCACAGTGAAGTCCAGATTTTTACCTTAGCATGAGATGGCAGGTGCCATTCACTGAGAGAGGGACGGAGGAAATCAATTCTCCGGTGGCAGCCCCCTTTGCAATTGAAGGACAGCACTTTTGTGTTTTGGCCTATCTATCCATGCATCCATCCATAGAACATCTATTGAGCCATACTATGGGTGAGGCACTGTGTAAGCTTTGGAGGTAAGTGATGAATAAGGGTCTCTGGCCTCACAGAGCTTACATTCTTTGAATAGCTTCACCGAGACACTAACATTTGAACATTTAAACACAGAAGACTATGTGTCCAAAATTTAAAAGCTTTTACTTCTTTTTAACTCAGGCATGGTTTAGTTAGAAGTGAATACATTCCATTCCCATGGCCTATACCCATGGCCACTAAACATTTTACATATGCCATCTCTTTCAAGTCTCTGAAGAACCCTGTGGGGTAGATACTATTGCTACAAGTAAGGAAATTAAGATCTGGGGAAGATAAATAACTTGTCTACGGTTGCAAAGTGAGTTAGTGCAGAGCGGCACCCAACCCTGTCTGTGCCCCGCTACCCTGCCCCTGTATCATAGCATGCTTTTGCAAACTCTGTGGTGTGGTGGTGTGTGTTCCTGTTGCCCTTACTAGATTGCTGTGGTTCTCCTTCACCAGCTTGTTAAATGCGTGTACTTGGGGACCTGGGGTGTTAGTGGTTACATTCCATCCTAGGAGATACTCCCTGATGCAGAGTGTCAGGCCCTCACAGCTCCCAGTGGCCAGGGGAGTTCTAGAGGAGTTTGAATTGAATCTGTCATAGGAAGCTCCTGGTTTTGAATCTACACAGAGAGTCAGGGAGACCAGAACTGACCCTAGTAAAGCCACAAGCTCCTTGGACACCCTGTACATTTCCTTCTCTCAGCTCACCCGGAAATGGGGCAGGGGCAGTGCCCTTGAACCATCCCCAGCAGAGTGGAACAGGGAATGTTAGAAGGCAAACCAGTTTAGGAGACATGTAATATCATCTAGAACAGGTCTTGGTCTATGGAAGGCCCTCCTCCCCTAACCACATTAAGTTTGTTGACTGAATGTTGCCAATGTCCTCTCAGTAATCAAAACACTCTCTTCATAATGAAGCTCACTTATCTGGTTAATCAGAAAAATAGACACTAGCCTTCATTTGAGATCATCTAAAGGGAAATTATTTTGGTTGTTTCAATCCTAGCCACCAAAATGGTTAAAAGTACGAAGGCAGAGGCCATGGGGGTAGAGATGGAGAAAGGAAGAGCCTGCTACTGGGACAACGGTAAAGGTGCCTCCCAGAACCCTGCCTAATTGAGGTCAACCATTAATGGCGTGCCCTGAGGTGGAGCTTGGCTTCAAGCCAGGTGACATAACACAAAACTTTTCTTTATATATGTTGGCGTGTTGTTGCCGAGAATTTCACTGGTAGGCTTATCTGAGGCAGGGTTCCCTGCAGGTTCCTGGTTGCCCCTTTTCTCCACCTTCATAAGATCAGGAAGGAAACCAAACTCCCAGCCTATTTTCATTGCATACCAAGACACCAGGTGAGCAGTAACCAGGATTCTTAGGTTCTGTCTACACTGTCAGAGCAGATCTGTGTAGCATGGAGGGCTGACGGGTTTCTTGTTGATCTGGAACCAGGCTTTGGCCTTTTGATTTTGTACTCTGCTAAGCATTTCACATATATTATCTCTTTTTGGTCTCAGGAGAACTCTATGAAGAGGTACTGTTGCTCCCAATAAAAATTTCACAGATCGATGTATGCATTCTCCTTTGCCTCGTCTTCCCTTTTCTCCTTTTCCTTGATCAGCACCAGCACTTTCCCAAAGCCTTTGGTAAAACCCTGTAGGCATGTGATACTCTACAATTTGTAGCCCCTATCCCACCTTGCCAACCAGAGTCTGAATGCCAGTGTGCCGCCTTCTCTTTTGAAGATGTCTCCCCAGACACCTTACTGTCAGTTGGATGGTTATGGCACCAGTTTCTGTCTGTTTCACCTTCAGTTGTACAAGAACATGCATTTGGTGTTCTGCCACTTACTGGGCTAGGTGAGTGACTTAAGTTCTTTGAAGCTTCGTTTCTTGTATGAAATGGGAATATTGTTTTCTACCCAACAAAGTTGTGAAGCTCATGTGGCAAATATAGAGCACCAAGCAGTGTTTAATGCATGGTAAGTACTCACTAACTGTTCTTTCTTGTTGCTAGGAGATGCAATCACCGGGAGACTCATTCCCCTACTGCTGCAAGAGTAGGGGCAGGAGTAGGGTGGGGGGTGGGGGTCTACCCCAGGCAGCCACTATATTTGAAGAAAATGAAGCTAACCGTGTTTTTAATGACTTCTGGAATGTTTTTTCTGCATCTCTCTTCCTGAGTTTTTTTTTTTTTTTTTTGGCTCATCATGTCTTTCCTTCTCATAATCACCTTTTAGCTGGAGATGACTAATCCTTAACCAGTTATCCTGAGGCTGGTTTCCATGTCCAAGAAATTCCTGGGTTCACTGTCAGGCTCTAAACTACCCAGCTGAGCCCCTGCTTGAGGCAGAAGAACCCTTGTCTGGGCTTCAGGGGCCTCTCAGTCACATAGAGGAGAGGCAAACAGCAGCAGTGACACCGTGGGTTGATTCTATTTTTGGGTTTTCTTAATCCCCCCACCCCCCCATTTTATAAGAAAATAACATCAATTGCAGACTGGTAAGTTGAGTCTTTTCATTTGACAGATAAGGGTGAAATGAGACTAATTAAAAAACGTTCTTTAGTATTTGTCAGCAATTTTGAGCTAGATTCAGTCATGATCCTGACAGCCTATGAATAGCCTGTTTTCAAGGATATCCACAAGTAAAACCAAGATAGCTGCTGGGCATTTTTACCAGCAAAGGCAATGAGCTTCTGACGGCCCTTTTCTGATCATCTAGGAAGTTTTAAGGGCAATAGACTTTTGAAGTCATGAAAACATGAAAACATTTCTTTGGGCTTAGAAGGCTACAAAGAGGACACTACAGCTATTTCTAGAAATAGGAGCCCTTGAAGTGATGGTATTCCTCTTTGTGGTTTGGACTTTGATAATCAGGTTCCCTGAGTGGGTCATGACTCAAACAGTCAGTCAGGCCTTCTTTGTCAGTCTTGTGAAACAGATGCTACCCACAAGATGGTGTTCTGTGTTGTGTGGAGGGGGGTGGACTGATGTGGTTGAGGGCATGCTGGGCCAGTAGGCAGGAGGTCTGCCTTGCCGCCCTAGTTCTCATACACACTGGCACGTGACACCATGGCTTACTCAGGATGCCCTGGCCTCAGTTTCCTCATTATAATGAAGGGCTGATTTCTAAGGTTTCTCCAAGCTCCCTGAACAATGCAAGATGACACAACACGGGATAGGGTGAGAGAACCCAGGTGCTCCACGCTGTCACCATGCAGGGGTGTGGACCCAAGTATTGCCAGAACTGCCATCTTTTAAAGAGAAGCCAGAAATACGCGTTTTTATGTAAAATCTGATTATTAGAGGTGGCAATGAGTTCAATTTTTCAAAAGGCCAAAAACACACCTGGGGAAAACTATGCCATGTCAACAGGCTACTTTACTACATTCATTATAAATTTTCATAAGGTTCAGCTCAACTACAACACAAAGCAAATAATTTCAGTTAATTTACCCTTATGGGTCTGTTGAGTTACTGGTGGCACTATTGCTACCACTACTGAAGACAGTAGACTAGTGTCAGGTGACTAAGGCAAATGATAATCTAGCAAAATCAAGCAGATGGGATAGCCACACAGAAAGAGCAAATGCAATTTGAGTTGAATTATAATTGAATGATGAAGGTTAGTAATAATAGCGAGAATACTTTATCTGTTAACATTTTACACTATTTGAATTCCAAGTTTAGTAATGGTGTTAACTACAGTTTAGATCAAAGGAAGGTTTAAAAAAAAAAAAAAAAAGGAGCCGAGGCAGGTGGGCTTGGTTCTAAGGCCAGGATATTAAGTCCTATAAGGGGCCCGTGACCGTTACCTCACAGGTGCTGCAGAGGCCATCTGTGTCACCCGCACACCCAGCTGCCCTGGCGCATCAGAAAGCTTGTCACCACATCTAATCCAGCCTGCATGCTGTCCCCTGTTCTCACTGCTCACTGGAATGGGTACTCCATGACCCTCAGGCACGGAGCTGTGGATGGAAGAATCTTTTCCAAGAGGGGGCAGTGGCCCCTCTAGTATAAGGGAAAGTGAGCCCCCAGCAATCAGGAAGGAGGCTTTATAAATAGCTGTTTTTGTTCTCTGAGTGTGACTCTTGTGCCCACTGTTCCTGCCAACAGATTTGTCTTGGCTCAGTGTATTTCAGCTTCAAGGGGCAAGGTATTTGCTGGCTATTTTCCACACTGGGGATCATGGCACTCAGAAAAATCTAGGGTGGTGAACAGATTGGAGCACTGGTGACCGGAGACCAGGAGGGGGTGGGCAGAAATGTGGGGAACAAAAAAGAGGGAAGAGCTCAAGAAAGGAGCTAAAGAAAACAGAAAGGCCAACAAAGGAGGAAGAACTTGCCTGGAATGTATTTTATAATACAAATATGGAATCCTCTTAATAACCTCTGAAGACACTTAACTCATTTTCATGTGTAAAAAATTACCTGTAAAATCACAGATGACAGATCGTTTGCACTTAAGGGGTCTTTGGGGTCCGGGGATTCCCAGCCAGAAGATCACAGGTTCCAAGGAATCTTCCAAAGTATGAAAGGAGTCCATGAGTTGCTGTCAACATTTCTTAATGTGAAATAGTATTTGTGCATTTACTCATAATAAAGACTGCACAGGCTCACCAGTGCGTTAAAAATTTTTGCCATGGAATGGAAATAAACCAATTACATTGGTCACCTCTTGGTAACCAGAGGCACTGATTGAATAGTAAATGGATGTTGCCAAATAATAAAAATGGGAAAACAAATTATTACTTGAAACAGCTTTATGGCTGACAGAAATCTTATTCAATATGGCACCCATGGTGGAGAGTGATGAGGAATGAATAAGAATAGTGCACTATGTGATGGTAAAAGGGTACATGCAGAACTGCTAGCCCATACCAGCTCTGGATGGCGGTTCTCTTCTAAGCCAGAGCAGCCTTCTCATGGTACAGATTAGGAAGCTGAGACCGTCCTTGGTAATCCACTGGCTGGAATCCAAGGCCCAGCTCCCAACTTCTAGTCCTTGTTTGTCCCTTACCTTTCCACCTGCCCTGGCTTCTGTTGCTATGCTCCGGATACATCTGAGAGAAGTGGAAAAGTCAGCCAGAGGCACAGGGGCTCACGACTGCAAAGCTGCTGACCATTCTCCGTTGTGTTTGTGGGCTGGCTTTATTCACATCTGGCACAGCCAAGAGACTGCAACTCTCTGGTTTCTCAGAGCCCTGTGGCATTCTTCTCCACAGAGTCTCTGGTCTGGGCCTCCTTATTGGCCTCCTCTCTCCATTCTTGTCCTAGCATAACAAAGGGCCAAACCCACTGGGCAGCTTCTCCACCATTTCAATGGAGTCTGGGGTCCAGAGCATCTACCCCTTCTGTACGGAGACCCTTCTCTTTCACACAAGACATTGTGTTTCCATGGAGTATGGACATATTTTCCTTTGGTAAGCTCTCCCCATTTCTGTCTGGCACCTGACAAAGTCTCTGCCTAAGGGCAGGACTCCAGCACGAAGCCTGACAAAGTCTGGGATCTGATCCTCCCCCAGCACAGACCCAAGGACACGTGTGTGTGTGTGTGTGTGTGTGTGTGTGTGCATGTGCAGGCATACACCCAGGCCAAGACAGGGAGGCTTCTCTGATACTGTTACTGAGCACGCTCACAGGTATGGCCTCTCTGACGCAGCGGGGTCTCTAGAATCCCCAGAGCCCTACTTGATATCTGCCACAGTGATGTGAATGCCACCATGTGGTCCTGCCACTTTGGGGGTGACCCTCAGGAGCGACAGCTGGTGAGGCAGCTAGGGTTTTTCTCTCCTGAGGGGCCTGAGTCTCTGGAGTGTTTTTCCAATCAGTATCTGTCCTTGCCAAGAGAACATTGCTCCCTTCCCCCCTCCAAAAAATAAAATAAAATATTAAAAATCGCACAGAGTTTGGCTGCTTTTAGCAATCCTTTCTTCCTTTGAAGATTTATTCGTGGAATGAAAATCCCCCTCAGGCTGATTTGGCTGGTGCTAGAGGGCTCTAAATAAGCTTGCCCTCTCAGAAAGCAAAGTCAAATACCTGGACAAAAAGAAATCATGCACCCGGAGGGAAAGGGGCAAAGGCAGGTGGGGATGTGTGTGTCTAAGGTTCTATAATGATTGCTTAGCTGTTGTGTGCCTTTTTGGCTCCAAACTATGCTTTACTAGCATTCACACATCCATCAGCAAGGGAAGCTGGTCTTTGAAGGCCGGGTGAGGACAGTTAAGGCCCAGGTGGGCGAGGATGGCTGGTTACAACATAAGCCCCCAACACCTAGAAAAGGCAGGCCACTGTGCCTCTGAGCTCGTGCTGAGGAAGGCCACTTCCTGGGTCCCCACCAACTAAGGCCAGAAACTAGAAACCATCCGGGTGAGCAGAGGAAGGCCCCAGAAACAGGTCCACCCCCGCACCCTACTATGATTGCCAGGTGGGTCCCTGAGAGAGACAGCAGAACTCTGCCTTGAGAATCATCTCCATCTGTTGAGAATCATCTCTGTCTCCACTTTCCCAGTGTTTATCGTGTGCTGGAACTGCGCTTGCTGTTTTACAAACCAAAGGGTCCCTCATGTGGTCCTCCCATCTACCCTCTGTGGTGGGTACTCTGGTGGTTGTTCTGTAGATGCGTTTGAGACTGTAGTTCCTTGAAAATACAAAGCTACACTGGAATGGCATCCTAGTATCTGAAGCGATGAATGCGCCTGCTCGCCCCTCTCTCTCCCACAACCAGCCTTTCTGAACATGAGGCCGTGCCAGATTTCTGATAGGTCAGGTTACAAAAGTTCCTTGGTTAAGCCAGTTGTTTGTCACTCTGAGCACATTTCCCCATAGAAACAATGTTATGTTGAGACTGGGTTCCCAGGCTAAGCTACAAGAGCCAATTAACCCATTATGTATCTAGTTTTGGGAGACAGCTTGGCAGAACAGACGCAGCTTTGGTTAGAAGCCAGAAAGGCCTGAGTTCAAGCCACAGGTCAGTCACTTACTTGCCATGTAGTCTGGGGCAAGTCATTTAGTCTCTGTGCCATCGTTGCTTCATCTTGCATCGGGATGATATTATCTACCTTGCAGGGCTGTTGGGAATATTAACTGAGAACGGGTCATATGACACGCCGTCGAATAATGGCACAACTGAACTCCACGGCCACGTATAAAACTGGCTTTGTGGCCTCGTGAGTTCGGAGTTCCAACTTGAAATATAAGTGGTGCACCTTTCTTGTCAAATTTGGATTGGAGGACCCTTTCCTGGGAAAGGGACATGGTGACTCTTGTGCCCTCAAATCCCTGGTGACCACCCTAGAGTGCTTATCGGAATGGGGCTGGAGGTGCCAGAGGGAAGTGGGAAATAGCAGAGGTAGGGAGGTGAGTCGGGGCACAGCGTAAGTATGCATCGTATTTCTTCCTTCTGTTATAAAACTACATGATGATCTGGTTACTTCTTCCTAAGTTTCCTGTGCCTTCCATACCACCAACCAGCTGGACACCTCCTGGTCAGAGTTAAATACGGACTAACTAGTTCCCTCCTGGCTTCCTCTACCTTTTAAGTCATGAAATTGTTAGCAAGGCAAGCCAACGATTCATTAGATGGGGCAGATGCCTGGATAAATACCCCCTTCCCATCCCTATTTCTTCTTCTTCCTGTGCCAGTTTTCAAAATCTTAACTAGGAAAGCATCAGCCAGAGCCTCACTCTGCCTGAGAAGACTGTAGTATATACACTGCCAGCAAAATCCTTTCTATTTTGCCCTTTAGAAAAGCTCATCCATATGCTCTCGGCTTTGCTTCCACTCTGATGTTTGTGACTTCTGATACTTGTGTATGCACTCCTAACACCCACTGCAGTGGCTGTGATCATGTGAACCTGTCACCCTCACAAGCATAGCATTCTGCTTGCATGTTCGATCCTAACGAATCTCCATGGTCTCGGAGATCATGCCCGCTCCCCTGAGAAACCCAACCTGCTTGCTCTGCCCCCTCACTGTGCAATTGGCAAATGTGTCCCCACTGTGGATGTGACCCCGCTGCTCCTCCCTGCCAGTTCCTCGGGAGAACTGCTTGGCACCTCCTCTGCCAGGCTTCTTATTTCTAGCTCACACCTGCTGCCCCTCCGTGGGCTGTGATTTTAGAGTTTCATTTGAACATTCTACTTTATCCCTTTAAATCGCATTTGAAAGCGCTCCTGTTTGGTCCTCAAGTCTCTGGCCAAAAATATTCCTCTTGGTTTATGTGACGAGCTCCTGATTCCTGGCCAGGGGCCTGTCATTCCAGCATCGAGATCCATGGTCCAGGAGAACAGTCATTCTCAGATCGGCTACAGAGCAGCTCTGTGTTCCCCATACATGCCTGTTTCTTCTAAAATTATGACTCATGGCTGAGGAAGAGACTTCAGCATCACCTCTGACCCACGTCCCTTAGTTTCCTACCTGAGACACCAAAGTCACTAGCAATACTGACCAGGATTCTTCTGGATGTGTTATTTGCTTCCCACACCCAGAGGCATGAGGGAGAAATAGTCTATGGGTTATGTGAGTATGTGCACTCCTTTTGGTCTCTAATGCAGGGGTTTCACCGAAGTGAATTCAGCAAAATACTGATTTCAGATGATGCTCTGGGGTAGGGGAGTTCTACGGTCACGTAAATTTGGGAAACTAAATATCTTGCTTTTGCAGGGTCTCAGTAGGTTAGAATCTATATTAAAGGCTCTGTGATATCATACAGAAAAGAAATACAATAAACCTGGAATTTCCCAAGTGTATTTGACGATCGTCCTCCCGTGAGTTTCCTTTTCACATCCCATGGAATGCACGTTAACCAATGCTACTTTGATACACGCTTGAAGCAGACAACCTGAGAAGCTACTTTATCGGCTCTTGTGAAACCTCATGATGAGTCTGTTGGCTGTCCTGCTTTCCCTTCTCCGTAAGGTCCAAGTCTATTCTCCTTGGGTATGGTCTCATACTTTAATTTTTTCTCCCAAATAGGGATGGGGCATTTCCTCTTTATTTCCATGTCATATCTATCTATTGGTCAGACTCTGACTTTGCTTTATGTTCTCTTTGACCTTCTGAGTCCCTTTTCTTTCTGGATCATTTCTTTTAGGGCATATAGAAACCCTTCATCAATGCAAAGACACTGATCTCTTAAGCTTCCTGAAGCCCATTCATTTGCTCCTGTGGTAGGAGACCAATTTATATGTGCAGTACCAGTAATTTGTGACCAAGGTCAAGCAAGAAAAATAAATAATAATTGTCCTCCACCACATTGCTAGGTATATTTCTTGAGCATCACTGTGACAACTTGGAGGCCCATGGATCTTATGAGGCCAGGAAAGGTGTTCATTTGACTTGCACTGTGGTTTTTAAAATTGGAAGCTTTAAAGATTATACACACACCTGGAGCAGCTTCTCTTGAGAAATCAGATTTATTAATACTTGGGTAGCTTTCCAACCTGGCAGCAATTGGCTGGAGCTGAGTGCTGGCTGCTTCCATTATACAGGGCACACACTCTCCAGTTTGCCAGAGTCCCCACCACTCCTGACAGCCTCACGCTCTCTCAATTCCCTCACCTACATTAACTGTCTGGCCTCTGCTGCCATTTGGATTTGTGACCCCTCACAGAGACCTTTGTAGTTTCCTCCTGGACATTTTCCTAAGAGCTGCCTCAAATCTGTCTTCCCCACTTCCTTCCCCACCTGATTCTTCACATCTGAGCTGCTCGTGCCTTTGGTTATGAGTCCTAATATGTATCTAATGCCAAGGACTGAGGCTTGGTATTTGCACTGATCATGTACGCAGAAATAAAATATCACCCCAAGTCCACCTCTTCTGGAGAAAAACTATTTTCAGTTGTTTTGTGTTTATAGGTCAGGCAAAACATGGTAGATTTATCAACTATTTGAAAATCACAGAACACCAGGTAATGAACTTGTCCTTTAACTACTGAAGAAGGAGCTTAAGCTCATGTTTACCTTTCCCCTTAATTTTACACTTTGCACAAATGATGGTTATTATGAATGCTACCATTCTATCAAGTCTTGATTATTAAGGGACAAATTACCTAGTCCTCAAATCTCTTTTTTTCTAACTCATTGGCTTATTGTTAACTGCTTCATTTTTCTTTAGTGTAGTTATCGCTAGTTTGGTGGAGAGCAAGATTGTAAGTACAAATCATGAACCAGGCCATTAGCTCAAATCAGAGGGTGTCCTGTTGTATTATCTTTACCTCAACCCTGCACATGTCTGCAGAAAGTCTGATGATGAGCAACCTCTATTCTCCTCCCTGCTCATGTCCAGGGACAAGGTGATATAGAAGAGGAAAGGGACAACCTGATTACTTAGAATGCTAATTAATAGGACTGTTTTGATAGCTCCAATAAAGGTTTCACTAAGGCTTAACAGTTTGGGGTTTTAATTCACCCACAGTGTTCTTACCACCTTTTGCCCAGTGGTAATCCCAAGCTAGAGATTACAGACACACTTTCAGCCCATTGAGTTCAAAGGCAAGGTAAGGCACTTGGCTTGATTGGCACTTTGGAATGCTCTCCAAAAAGGTCCACTTTCGAGATTAAAGGGACTCTTCATTCGACAGAATAGAAGACATCTCGTTACTAGACAATGAGGAATTTCAATCTAAGTGTAGGTTCAATAAACATGACTATTTAGCAATTATTTAAGTCCCTGATGCTTTAGCAATCTGAGGGTATAAGTGCCTTCTTGGAATGAGGAGAGCCTCTCTTTCATTGAAGAGCATTAGAAGCTAGGGAAAATACTTTCTTAGTGAAAGGTGAAGTGGTAAAGCCAAAAGAAAAAGGAAATTAAACACTCCTACAATCTTCAAAGTAGAGATCTATAATCTTCAAAGCAGAGATGTGATGATCCCTCTCGCAGGGGTGTTTACAGAAGGATGCTTACGCTGGGAAGAGGGTAAAACCTCAAGTCCTGTCCAAAGCTTGGAGTCTGTAAGTTATTATTACAGATAAGAGTCTTTATCACTTTACACTGGAATGAGAGAGTCTACAGTGTACTTGCTTATGTACTGCTGCATGTTCTTACAAATTCCCATCATAATCAACAGCATGACACCAATACCTTGAAGATTTCAAATCCATTCATTTATCTACTCTAATTCTCAAAAGCATCACCGGAGATAATTGTTATTTCCATTTTACACACCGGGAAGTTAAAGAATCAGAGAAGTGAGTGACCTTCCCAAGGACAGAGAATAAGTAAGAGAAAGGGTGGGAGCTAAAACTCAGTCCTTCCGAAAGAAGCCTAGTTATTAGTATCTACATTTCATGGAAGGGGAACGCAGCCTAACATATGGAGTTGTAAAGCCATTTGCCCAGGGTTTCTGAAGAGATAATATACTTATTTCATCAGAGAGTTACTGAGTTTCCTGAGGAGTACAGAAAAAGGCTGCTTTCACAATTTCATCTGGCCAAGTAACAGATGCATTAGAATTGTCTTTAGTAAATGTTGATTTAAATGAAGGATTAAAATTAATCACTCAAATATTTCTTGAGAATACCTATTGTTTTTCCAATGGCTTTTTAATAAAACAGGTGCAAATATGAAAAGTTTAAGGAAAATATATCAGACTGAATATGCTAATCACACCAGCTCTACATATAAAGATGGATGCTGGTTTATCACAGAGATGCCCCTAATGCAAAAGGACGATAATTCTCCAAAGTTCTAATTAGTCAGTATAACAGAGGGATAATAAACTCTGATATTTTTTTCTTTGGAGATAAAAACAAAAAGCATTCCAAGCTAAATTAAAAAAAATTTTTAATGTTTATTTATTTTTGAGAGAGAGAGAGAGAGCAAGCAAGCGAGCGCACAAGCAGGGGAAGGGCAGAGAGAGAGGGAGACAAAGAATCTGTAGCAGGCTCCAGGCTCCAAGCTGTTAGCACAGAGCTGACGCAGGGCTCGAACCCACAAACCATGAGATCATGACCTGAGCCTAAGTCTGACACTTAACCGACTGAGCCACCTATGCTAAATTTAAAGGCCACCCGAGCCAACGTCTGCATGAGAGAATCTGAGGAACAGAGAATGACATCTGGAATTTTTGTCAATATGGATTTCTACTTCCACAACCTAACAGCGTGCTTCACCATTCAGGGCTTGTGACACAAAGCTCCGTGGTTGGTTTCCACAGTTTTTCGGGCCCTTTGACGTACGAACTCCCTCAGATTAGCAGAACTGATTCTTGTTCCCTCTCTCCTGACAGCCCTCTTCCTTCTGTCTCCCTGAGGGTTACCTTCTCTGTCTCTGGGTCTCTCTCTGACCTAACACCCTGTACACCCATACATTTCAGTATAAAGTTCCCCCTGTTTTTAGGAGCCCTGAAATTTTGGCTCTGGAAATACTTCAAAAGATAATTCACTCCCTCACTGACCTATTCAAAAAGTATTTGCTGACTGACTCCCTTCCCATCCACTCACTCACCTGTAGGATAAAGTGCAAACTCCTGTGCAGAATGTTGAGATCCTGACACAGCGCTCTCCCACCTGCCTTTCCACCTCACCTCAGAACCATCAGCCCCTCTCCTCACATCCAGGGTCCTCTCACCCCTTTGCCCAGCCTGCATCTCTCCTCCTAGCATGCACCCAGCTCCTTCTTTACTCAGGGCATTCCCATTTCTCTCTCAATCTCACACTCAAATAGAACCTTCCTTCTGAAGTCTAATCCCACTTTCTCAGTTAGGTGCTTTCACAACACTCATTATTCTTGTCTCCATGTTAAAACAAAGCCCGCCATATTAGATTTCCTTCTTTTGTGAGGGCTTGGGGGAGGGTTAGTATGGTTGGTTAAACTGTCTTCTCCAAGAAGCTTTGTTGAAGTCCTAACCCCAGCACTGGTGAATGTGACTGTATTTGAAAATAGGGTCTTTGCAGATGTAATCAAGTTAAGATGATGTCATACTGGATTAGGGTGGGCCCAATCCAATGACTGGTGTCCTTATAAGAAGAGAGGAATCTGACAGAGACACAGAGATACAGAAGGAGGATGCATGTGAAGACGAAGGCAGAGACTGGAGTTTTGCAGCTACAAGCCAAGGAATGCCAAGAATTCCTGGCAACCACCAGAAGCAAGAAGAGAGGTATGGAACAGATTCTCCCTCAGAGCCTGGGAAGGAACCAATCCTGCTGACGCCTTGATTTCAGACTTTTAGCCTCCAGAATTGTGGAAGAATCAATTTCTGTTGTTGGAAGCCACCCAGTTTGTGGTCATATGTCATGGCAGCCTTAGGAAATGAATACAGTTGGTGATAGCTTCTGTACAAGCTCATCTTCCCAACTAGCCCATGGGCTGCTGGAAATAGGGGCTGTGGTAATCCATATTTCCTCAGTCCCTGCACAATACTGACACCAAATAGATGCTCAACACGTTTGGGCCAAATGAGGGAACATGCGCAGCAGCATTCTTCTGCTTTTTAGGTCAGTGGATCCCCAAAAAAACGGTTCACTTCTCTGAGTGAGCAAGCTTAGGAATGAGGTGGAGAAAGAACAGTGTAGCCTCAGAACAATGACGGATAGAAGACAAGGAGGAAAAAATCAAAGTGGTAAAAAATGTATCAAAAACCTTGTAGGTGGATTGTAAGAGAAAGTGGAGGCCAGGACTGGGGTTGGTCAGGGAGGGAGTGTTTCGAATATTTTGGACTGTATTTGGAAACAAGCAATAGGTGATGATTAGGCCCCAGAAGGAGATGCCATACTAGACTGAGGAGTTAAGGGCAGAGTGGGCTAGGGGAGAGCAGTGGAGCAAGCAAACGATAAGGCTGGACTGGTGTTTGGGAGATGTTTATAAAGGGTCCCAAAGGCAAAGCAGGCGACTTTAAATTCTATAAAATGGGGCATGGATTGTGACAGCAGGTGCTTGTGCAACAGAAACAGGATAGACACATGGGCAGCTACCAAACTGGGGGCCTGAGAAGAAAGAGCATCGAGATGGCCAGGGGGCTGCTGAGGCAATCCTTAGCGGGGGCATCATGGGAACCAGCTGGGAGCTGAGGAACAATAGGAGGCAAAGGTCTCCTAGGGGACACCCCAGTTGCTTGTTGGGCAGGAAGCAGAGGACTCTCGTTTGGTGGGTACAATACGCTCACCCCTGGGGCTCAGAGAAGATGGTGCGTTTGTCATCCCAGATGAATGAGTCTGGCTTCTGTTTTTAGAAACCCTTTGCAAGATACTCCATAACTTCTCTCAATAACTCATTTTAGCCTTTAATGGGTCTCCAGGCCAGGAGATTCTTCCTTTCATCCAAAATAGCAATTCCTCACTTGAGAAGCACATTTCCCCCCCTCTCATTCTTTTCTGAGCCGAGATGAAAAGTAAGAAGGTGTGGTCAGTATTTCCTGTTGTGAGTCCTTCACACACTTGAGGCCAAGTCCCAACACATTCTCTGCTCCTCCTCTCCAAAAAACAAAACAAAACAAAATATATTTTGGCTTATTGAAGGTTTTCTCATGGGGCCGCTCATTGTCTCCGTGGTCCTTCTCTAGTCTCTTGCTTGGGTGCTTCCTTGGTCACGGGCACCAACCTGGGCATGCAGAGATGCAGGGAAGAGCAGCAGTATAAACGGAGGCTTTCAGAGTCAGACGGAGGTTTTAACAGCAGCTCCCCTGTTACCTAGTTGTATGTTCTTGAGCAAGCTGCATCACCTCCCTGAGCCTCCATTTTCTCATCTGTACAAGGGATCCATAATATTCACCTTATACTTGGAGAGCCGTGCCAGTTAAAAGTAAAGTGTACATGAAATGCCTGAAAACATTCAATAAACGATGGCTCCCACCGTCGGTGTAGGCTGGAGCCATCCTGATAACATCGGGAAAAACCACCCTTCAAGGATGTTAATAAACACACTGATAGTATGTGCGCTTAAACAACAACTCCACCATTACATAGTTTGGACGGCCACGCCTACTACCTCTGCTGGTCACAGAAAACACAAACTGGTCTTACTCTAGCACAGGAAAACGGAGCACAGGAGGAGGAACTGTGCTAAGAGATTTGCATTTTCATATTTCCCTTCCACAAAAGTAGAGCTGCAGAACAGATCAAGTGGTTCCTTCACCTGCAAAGGGACTTGAGTAGTGATAGCTTTAAAACTCTCATACTGACTGAACAAAATCATCGGGATTTTTTTTTCTAATCAGAGAAGACTCTCCCTGCAGATAAACTCCCTCTAATCAGCTCCTTTCTATCCGCCTCCCTCCATAACCTGTACATGCTACTGTGTTAACAGTGTTTTCAACCAGTGTATACGGTGTGTTCTCAAGTAAGCAAAATTGTGCAGTGGGAGCAGAAAGAAATATGTTACAATGCTAACAGTGTTTATTTCCTGGGGGACAATATTATTTGTTTTTCCACACTAAGCCTTAATTACTTGTATAAAGAAAAACTGCTTAAGGAATGGTACGTGCAACTTTATAAAAACCTGTTATCACAAATATTTAAAAATATGTTTATCAGGTCAACTGCTGAAATGCGCCAAAATGATAATACTGTTTCTCAGTGATGGTGCTACGAGTGATTGGTTTTTCTTCAACTTTTCTAAATTTTACAAATTATTTACAATGCGATTTCAATGTATTATGTAATGATACTTTATGATATAGGATTAAACTCCATAATGCTAAATGCATGCAAAAAATTTTATCGAGATAAGTGAAGAGAAAAAAAGCATGTCATATATTGCTACGGTGATGATTCATATCCTATGACCAACAGATATTTATCTGTCCCTCTCAGAGAGTCATTAAATCGCAGAATTTTAAGGGTTTCTGAGTCATCTAAAATGACTATTGTTTGATGTAGGCTCTGTCTTTGTAATAATGAGAATATTAATAATAATCTAGCATCAATGTGCCAAGCCTCTGTAATAAGCACTTTAAATGAACTGCTTCATTGAAACTTCAAAATAATACTATGGTACTTAGGTAAGGTACTTGTAGTAGGCAGAATGATGTCCTGAAAATGCCTATGTTCTAATGCCTGGAAGCTGTGAATATGAGTATGTTAGTTTGTATGGCAAAAGGCAATCAAAGTTACAGGCGGAATTGAAATTGGTGGTCAGCTGACGTTGAGATGGATTTATCTGAGTACGTTCAGTATCATCACAAGGATCATTTTAAGTGGAAGAGGGAGGCAGAAGGAGACTATGAGAAGGATGCCATGTCGAGAACAATTGGACTGGCCACTGCTGGCTTTAAAGATGGAAAGGGAGGCGGTGCCTGAGTGGCTTAGTCGGTTAAGCGTCCACCTTCAGCTCAGGTCATGATCTCACAGTTTGTGGGTTCGAGCCCCGCATCGGGCTTTGTGCTGACAGCTCAGAGCCTGGACCCTACTTTGGATTCTGCGTCGCCCTCTCTCTGCCCCTCCCCCACTCACACTCTCTCAAAAATCAATAAGCATTAAAAAATTAAAAAAAAAAAGATGCAAGGGGGCCACAGCTAAGGAATCCAGGCAACTTCTAGATACAAGAGAAGGTAAGGAAATGGATTCTCTCCTTAGAGCCTCCAGGAAGGAATGTAGCCCTGATGATGCCTTGAGTTTAGCCCAGTGAGACCTACTTCAGATTTCTGACCTCCAGCACTTAATATAATATGTTGTTTTAAGCCACAAAAATTGTGGCAATTTGCTACAGCATCCATAGGAAACAAATATAGTATTACATTCCAATTTTACAGGTGAGTAGACTGAGGCTTAGACGAGCAACTTGATTGAAGTCACATGTAATTCCAGCATTTATATCCAGATTGTTTGACAATAGCACCTGCACGCTTCGGCACTTGGCCCCACTGGAGCCCCAGATGTTTGTCCAGCACCTGCCTGAACATTTAATACCTGGAAAGGCACTCCCTGGTGGTCCTCTGCACTTGAGGATGGTTCTAACTGGTAGAACTGATGTCCTATGTTTGGTGCTTAAAGTGGTCTTTCTAGTTATTTCCCCCATTGATCTATCATGCAAAATAACCTAATTCCTCCTTCATGAGAAATACTTTTTAAGTATTTGAGGTCAATAATCACTTCTCCCCAAGTCATCTCTTCTTTGGATGAAATAATCCCAGATTCAGCCTTTCCTTATAAGACATTAAATTCCAGCACTTTCCTGACCTCTTCCCTCTGGAAAGCATCCAGACTGTCAACACCCATTTGAGGACCTAGCCAGTTCTTACCTTGCTTTGAATTTGTGTGCTTTGATTTTCTTCCATGAGGTTATCACTCTGACCTTAACCCTTCTGAACTTGAGTATATATTACATCTTGAGCTCTTTGATGGAAATATTTCTAAAAATCAATCAATCAATCAATACTGATAATTTTCGGATTATCTGGCCTAAAGACTTGAAAACATAGCCTGCTTTCAAGTTCCTTTTGATATTATCACAAACTGATTCCACTCTTTGTTGACATGAATCATACCTTTCTTGTTTTAGCCTCGCAAGGGCTAGAAGAAAATGCCTGTTAAGCTATAATAAGGAACTGTTCTGGCAAACCAGCAACTTTGTAAGGAGCCTCGAGATATCATAGGCTGCTCCTGTGTATCAGTCTGAGAAGTTGTGCTATCTGTTCCAATGCACGGGGGAGACAGGAGGAAAATGAAGGAAATGTGAAGATTCAATGTGATTTCATCAGATTATTTAAAATACTGTGAATTTTTTTAGGGCAGAGAGACCTGCTCACAAATATTCAGAATAGCCTCCTCAAATCTTTGACCATTCACAGCTCTAAATGACCCATGTTGCTATTCCCTTGTTTCTGCAAAGAATCAAGGGCTGACTGTAAACAAATAAGACAGCCAAAAAACAAACAAACAAACAAACAAACAAAAACCCCAAAACCAAACCAAATCAAAACCCTGAACTTACGCAACTGCATAATGACGAATGCTTGGTGAAAAAAACATGAACCCATATTTCACTCATTTCACTCCCTGCGTCTCTTCCGAGGAAGGGTGTGGGGAGGGTGGGGAATAAAACATTTTTGTGGGCTAGTATATAAACATTCCAGTAATTAAGTACGCTGCTCTGTCAGAACTGACTTGAAGAGTCAAAGGCACTTGAACACAAGACACAAGGTTTGCATTTCCTTTATAAATACTTACGGGAGTAAGAATAAAAATAGAAATGCCACAATCAACTTCATTTGGGGCTTTTCTGAATTCCAAATGTTTGAAAAAATCGTGTGATATATTGAGGGAAACAGGTGCAGACAGTTTGAACCTCCAGGTACTTAGGGCAGGTGTCTCTTGGGGTGCCAAGTAGTAGACAAGGAGGAACAAAACCAAATTCAGGGCACAGAATGAAGCTGCCAATGGTGAGGATTTTCCACGCTGCTGTGTCACTGCTGTTGTACCTTTATGCTTTGGGAAAGTCAAACATCTGGGCTGTAACACTGGGCTACCTCACAGGGCTCCTGGAAAGAATAACTTAGAATGGTTTCATTTTTCAGCTAAAAAAAGAAAATCTTATGTAAATGGTGATACAGTCTATGCTTGTGACTACAGAGCATACTACAGGTATTCAAGAGAGGAGGCCCTTTCATTTCCAGAATTGTATGATTTGAGCTTTGCCGGCCTCTAGTTTCCCTCCCACAGAATATCTCTGTTAAATCCAAAGTAGGAGAAGAGGTGCTCAGTGGGTGAGGCAAGAGTCAGCATGAATGGAGGATCATCACGTCTCCAGTGTCTGACTGCCCTTGGCCAACCCCCTACCCACCAATGGTGCACTCCATGGTTCCAGCTGGTAAGCCCTAGGTATCCATGGAGTCCATGGCACCTGCAACTTCCCCTTGCTCACTCCCACCCTGTTTCTCCTGTTACCATGTCAGCTGGGGTCTGTGACCCCGGTCTTGATCCTGTCTCTAGCTTGAACTTGGAATCTCTGGTATTCAGACCCCACACCTCTGCCTCTTGAACACTCATGGAGCCTATAAAGGGAATCTTCTCTACAGATCCAATCCTATAGAACCCAAATCAATCCTGGCCAATTGATGCCATCCTCCCATCCCCTGGGAGAGGGATTTGGACAGATTCAATGTATCACAGATGGGGTCTCCTCCAACTTTTAGTTGGCCTCCAACTTTTGAGTTCAAGGGCCATTCCAATAAAGCAAAGACCACTGATCGAATCCCACTAGCCACTGTATCAGAAAAGCCTTTTATTGGCAATTTATGGCGATGCTTTCCTCATGCTTGTCATTGAACAATTTTCAATAACATGTTTATTGATTACCTACTGTGTGCCATGAACTTACACATGATCTCATTATGCTTACAGCAAACTTGCAAGATTTTCAGGAGAGGAAGCAAAGGATTAAAGAGATTAAGTAACTTGCCCAAGGTCACACAGCTAGTAAGTGCCAGGGCCAAGTTTTGATGCCAATGTAGACTATACCCTGCTGCCTCATTCTATAAATATCTGTTAAGTGCTTAGTTATTTGCAAGATGTATTTCCAACCTCTTAAGGTCTCAGGCTACATTAGGGCTTCTGAGGGAACCCCTCATCAACTACTCCATGGGCCTGGTTCCAAGAAAGCTAACACTCCAGAATCTATTAATTACCCGAGGGCTTTTGGGAAAGGTGGCCAGCTTTTGGTAGGAATGAAGCACTGTTTCGGTCCCTTTGAAGGGCCTAACAGGAAATATCTTGCTTCAGCCTAAACTGCTGAGGGACATATTCAAGTGGATGGCACTCAACAGGTTTGGAATAACACATTCCTCAAGTGCTCTGAGTTTCTGACCAACAACGAAAAAATTCCACAGTTAGACTTCTCTTTCTGGATACTCAACCACAGTGACATCGCAATTTGGTAGCTTTCATGTATATATCATATGTACACACATATAAAATGCCTCACAGAGAGCTAATCCAGAAACTTCATGGAGGACTGGTTCTTGGATATCAGGAAGACTTTAGTGGTATCATCAGCTCATCTGCTAATACTGACTACTGCCTGATTGAGGTACTGATAATCCCTTTCCTACTCCCTAGTTGAAGCCCTCTTTCCCCCATTCTTTTACCTTTATTGCAAACTTCCCCATCCCTGTGAGTCCTAGCAAATGTGAGGTTTACTGAAAAAATAAATTCTTCTCTCCTTGCCAGGGCCAGCTCATGGGAGTGAAATCTGCATAGCTGCAAGGAGCCCCACACTTAGAAGGGCTCTGTACTTGTTTTAATTAATGCTCTGCTGTCACTGACTTGGAATTCTTAATAATTTTGAACAAGGGATCCTGTATTTAACATTGCACTGGGTCACACAAATCACATAATCGGTCCTGCTCTGTGCTGTGGACATTGAGATAGGGAGAAGAGTCATACCACATAAGTTAAGACTGGATGGTGTACCTGTTGTCCCCTTTGGGACTCAGCAGGCATTTTCCCATGAGAGGCAATCCTCAGGTGGATAGAGTTGATAAAAGCTCTACCCTCCTTACCCTGATATTTTCATCTCTAAAATGGGGATAGCAGCACTTAATTTGCATGTTATTCTGTTGAGTGGGATCATGCATATAGTACCCATCAGAGTGTTTGATATTTAATAAATGAAATCCATGGAAGATATCAGGTACAGAAAACAGAGTTTGAACTCTGGAGGAGCTAACTTAGAATTGCATCAGCTCTGGTGCTTAAAAAGATGCATGACTTGGAGCGCCTGGGTGGCTCAGTTAGTTAAGTGTCTGACTTTGGCTCAGGTCATGATTTCATGGTTTGTGAGTTCAAGCCCCACAGTGGGCTCTCTGCTGTCAGCACAGAGCTGGCTTTGGATCCTCTGTCTCCCTCTCTCTGCCCCTCCCCTTCTCAAAAATAAATAAACATTGGGGCACCTGGGTGGCTCAGTCGGTTAAGCGTCCAACTTCGGCTCAGGTCACGATCTTACGGTTTGTGAGTTCGAGCCCCACATCGCGTCAGGCTCTGTGCTGACGGCTCAGAGCCTGGAGCCTGCTTCAGATTCTGTGTCTCATTCTCTCTCTGCCCCTCCCCCACTTGTGTTCTGCCTCTCTCCATCTCTCAAAAGTAAGTAAATGTAAAAAAAAATTTTTTTAAATAATAAACATTTATAAAAAAAAAAAAAAGATGTGACTTCAGGTGGGTGACTTGGCTTCTCCCAGCCTCAGTGTCTTTATCTGTAAAATGCCTTAATCTAATATTTGCCTTGTAGGGTGATCATGGGATTTCAGTAATCTAATGTATTTAAAGAGCCTAGTTTATCACCTGGCACCTGGTAAGAGCTCAAAAAATAGTTGGTTTGGTTCCCTTATAACACCATTTCTGTACTCTGAATTCATTTACAGGTGATGTAGGGATACAACCATTAATTAGTGTCTTATACTACCCAAATTCTTTTATGCTATGTGACCTACAAAATGGGACCTCCTTGTATGTGAAAATCACTTTGTAAAAAATATTTGAAGATTATTCTTCCTTCTTTGCTAGACTGTGAATTCCCTGAAGGCAAGAACCGGGTCTTATATACCCTTGTAGCCTAGAACACCTTCTAACACATGTTAGAGTCCTCATTTAAATCAAATCTGTCTTCTGTATGTGTATGCCAACTACAAGATGATAATTTTCATAATATTCCTATGTTAACAATGAATTATTAGCCTGTCGATGATTAGGATGTACAGTGTACCAAATATAGCCCCATCTCTGCCGTTAAAGGCTTTTCTTTTCCTTGCCCATCACACATGGCTCACGTTCCTGCATCCTTGGGTCTGGTTCTTGCTCCGTTAACAAAGCTATTTCCAAGAGGGACATAACTCCGTTTTGTACAACCAGCTACCTTCTCTGGCAACAACCTGTGGGGAGAAGCCACTGGAGGAAGAATTTCCTAAAACCCCAACCAAAACTCAACCCCCCTTTAAGATTCAAAGAAGCCTCAGAATGGTGACTTTTAGCCATTTGAAGGCTATAGGTCCCTGTGAGAGCCTTCTCATTGTTATGGACTTTCTCTCCTGAAAATTGTACTCAATGTCTTACATATAATTTCAAAGTGTTTTCAGAGCTCCTGCAGCCTTTGTACCTCAGGTTAAAAATTCTTGTGAGAAGAAAACTGAATGAGCAATGTGAAAAATTCGACCTTCCTGATAAATGCTAGCCCTGTTCAAAACACACTGCCAAGTTCAAAACAAAACAAAGCAAAACAAAACAAGTTACAACACCCTAGATTGAACCTCAGGGTTATCCCTGAGGGCCCAGGCCTGCACCTTAATGGTAAGGGCATCCAGCCAAGCAGTGACTACTCTCTGGAAAACCTAAGTTCAGCCGAGTAAAATGAAGCCTTGTTTGATAATATCGTTTACATTTCCAAATCCCGGGTATCAAGCTTTCTTCCTATCCCTTGTGGCCCTTCCTAAGTTTAGCCGCTGGTGTAATGGGGTAACCATGGCAACAACCACCTGCCTATTTAAAACCATCTCCAAAGCTAAATAAGGAAGCCTGGGGAAAATGGCTGCTCGCCTGCCTCTCAGTGGACAAACTGGGCACTCCTGAGTATTTTCAACATGAGCAAGCAGGCACAGGAGAAGCAGCACGGACTCAAAGTTCTTACCGGGAAGGGTTCTAGGACCTGTGAAACAGGGCCCACCTCTATGCCACTATGTTTCCGCTTACTTGCAGATACATAGATTTACACACAAATCTGGGTGCCTGGCATCCCAGGCCACCACACCACCTTGACCTCGACCAGGGCAAGGGTGTGCACCTCACTACAGAGTAGTCTTATTAATGGAACTGGGGGAGTGGGAAGGAAAAACAGTCACCAGATCACCAGGAAACGTGCAATTACAACTGTTTTTTCTCCCCTGATAGAAGTATCTTCCTAATTGTGTTAATCATGTGAATAATTGAAGATGACTCTATTTATGTCATACGTTGACCTATTGATTTCTGGAATATGGAGAAACTTCTCCCTCCCTCTGCTTCCTCACTCTCTACAAACTATAGGGGCTTTGCTTCTTCCCTGCCAAGAGACCAGCACAACTTGCTCTACCCCAAGCATTCTGCCTTCTCTCACTCCTTGTTATCTTTTTGTACATTTGGTTCTTTTGGCCTGGGCAGCCCTTCTCTTTTTTGTCCACCTGGCAAATACATCCTTGTTTTCTGGTCTTGGCATCTGTATGGTTGGAAGCCCCACCGCACCAAATACCGTGCCCTTGCTTTGTGTTCCTTCCCATAGGTTACCTCGATTCATATCACTTAACACAAGTCACTATGCATGTCTGCAGCACTGGATGGTCAGTCCCTACACATGGCTCTCCAACACACCTACAGAACAGTGCCTGGCATAGAGTATATTTTCAAAAGCTAGTGTTGAATGGATGCACGAACAGAGCCCTTATGGATTTCACAAGCATATGGCATCTTAACAAGTACATGTGTATGACTATGCATAAGGATACCCCTGTGAAAAGAGGACCCAAAAAGTCTACAGTGGACAGAAGAGAAAGAAGATTTAGTGTGGATGTGAGAGTGACACAGAAGGTCAGTTGATCTATGAGTCTGTGTTTGCAATAAGAGTGGGGCTGGACCCACTCTTAACAATCACCTGTTAATAGTGATTTGTGAGTTGGGCACAAGCTGTGTGAGACAGCCAGATGGAATATTCCTGGGACAGAATGCCCACCCTAAGGAGACGATGAGTTCAGCTATTAGATCCCACAGATCACTTTTCCTGAAGCTGAAGTATGTTACATTAAAGACTTTCTTTTTCCCAGTTAACCTCCCAGGCATTGAGGTCAGGGGAAAGGAGTAGGGATGAAAATGGTGGCGCTCTTTGGGAGTGTGAGGCTTTAAATAGATGTCTTCAGACAAGGCTGGGCCTCTGCTGTGAAGAGGATCCTATCTGCTAACTAAGTCACTCCCTTCAGGCTCAGTCTGCATTCTTCCTACCCACCTGCTTGAGGGTGGGATGGGATCCAATGGTCATCTTGAAATGGCACAACAAAGAGGAAAAAAGATGGAGAACCAAAGAGAAGAAATAAAGAAGGAAGAATGGAGAAAGGTATTGCAACAATCCCAGGGGTAGCTATATGCCAGTCAAACTCACTTCTTGCAAATTCGCTCCTGCCAGCAAGAAGGGCTTAGTTTTGTTTGCAAAAGATCTGGTTTTCTCTCTTCTTGTACTTTTGGACCTAACATCCAGGCTACACACAGGGTGCACAGGCTGAGGCTGGAATGTGCTGGGCTCCAGGTCTCACAGCGCCAGCAGGGGCCTCCCTCTGCTGCCCCCTGCTGTCAGGGGACGCAGAGGCGCCGCCCTCCCGGCCCTCCGGTCTCCCTCCCTTTGAGACCGAGAGAAGCTGAGGCCCCTGCCCTTCTGCTTGTCCCTCCCCAGAGAAATTCCAGGGGGCTGGGGCTGCAGGAGCTTTCCGTCTAGAGAAAGCGGCCAAGCCCCCGAAGAGGGTTCCAGTTAGCCAAGAGCAGATCCCCACCCCTCAAGGCGGGCACGCCACGCCCTCCTTGCCAGCCCTGCAATCCCTCCCTCTGCACAGCATCCTCTGGGAGGGGAGGGCAGGTTTCTGACAGTGTTTTCTGCTTGGAAATGGAAACCCTCCTTCCGGCGACGGCAACGTGGCAGGAAAGCGAAGTCCTTGGGCGGCCGGGCCAAGAACGTTTGGGTGAGAGCAGGTGGAGGCCTCTGTCTGGCCAGCGCCTCCAGGGGCGGGAGGGGCCAGCGGGCAGTGCAGCCGGGGATGCAGCCTTAGGGCACTCTTACCTGCTGTTGAATTTTTCAGGGTGCTTCTCTCTCATCACGTGGAATCTGTGTGCAATGGAAGCATCCTGAAAGGGAAAGAGAGGAAAGCAGACACCTGGTTAGTGGTCATGACCCTGCAATGCGGAAAGGAAAGGAAGCACACAGGCTCTCACTGAAATCCCCCAAACCTGAGAGTCCATGTCAGAGAGCAGAACACGTGGCTCCCACAAAGGGTGAACGCCAGGTCCAAGGTTAGGGGCTAAGGCCACCAATGCTTATAGAGCCTATGTCAGCTGACACCTTGCAGCTTCCCCTCTCTGCCACAGTTCAGGGTGAATGAAGGGGACAGCCGCTGCCCTTTGAGGAGAGAGAGGGTGTCTGGGTGTGGGGGCAGCTGCAGTGCAGAAGCCCGCGTGTGGAGCTGAGTGTGAATTTCTGGAAATGCCTTGCCATATTAACTCTTAAAAAAATACTTTTTATTTTGGAATATTTTAAGACTCACAAGAAGTTGCAAAAATAGTACAGAGAGTTCCTGTATCCCTTTCACCCAGCTTCCCCCAATAACATCTTATGTAACTACAGTACATTGTCAAAACCAGAAAACTGACGTTGGTAGGTGCTGTTATATATTAACTCTAATCATCCATATCAGTAGAAATAATTAGTGGCATTGAATAACAGGCTTCGTGGATAATAAAAATATGTTTAAACTTCTGGCTTCTGTTTCTTGATCTCCACAGAAAGGACTTTCCCCAAGGTCAAGAGGAGTCTCACTACCACACTCGATGGACACTTTGCTGTCCTCCTGTTTGCACACGCCTTTGCTGTGCTACTGGCCACCTGCACCTCAGAGCTCAGTTAGGAAGACTCCCATGATGCCATGCCTCCAGGCTCTCCATCCCCTGACCAGAACTTCTCAACCCTGAGTCCATCTGCGGCCTACATTCATGGGCCATCTCGAGTTCTCATGCTTGTTTCTAGCATCTCTGATCCCTAGAACCAACCCTGAGCTTCAGACCTAAAATTGAGCTCATCTTTCCACTTCACACGTGGTCTTTCGCCCTCATTAAGAGTCTCATCTTCCCGCAGGAGAATGTGTTCCGCCCCTTCGCCACTCAGTCCTCGTGTGAACACGCTGGGTGCGGGCGGTGGGCTTTAGAAATAAACAGGCGAATTGGGCTGGGGTGGGGAGTGACACAGAAACAAGGGAGCTGACTCAGACACGTGCAGGAAAAACGCTACAGAAACTCATTTACTGGACCGCGTGGCTAAAACAGAACTGAAATTCCATTTCAGTGGATGCGTATTAATTCCGTTTCTTGATGCAGACTCACAAAAGATAATTTCTGACTGTTGTCATTATTCTTTTCACATCAGGAGGTAGAGTTCAGTGAAGAAGCTTTTTTGGAGCATGCGCTGTGTGTGGTGAAGAAACTACAGGCTAATGGTGAAGACAGAAAGTCCAGAAGCAAGTTAGGGGGCAAAGAGGGGCTTCTGTAATACTTAGCAGCGGAGCCCAGCCAGCTAGGAGCCCACTACAGAGGCAAGTTGAAGATACGGGCTTGGTTTGTGTTTGGCAAACACTGCCTGCTGAAATAATGTTCTGGGAATTTAACATTCAAGCTCTAGTTATGGTTTCGTTTTTCCTTTAAGTCCCATGGAGGGTTGCAGGTCCTGGTTAGGCACCCACTGTGGACACGAGGTGGGTGATGCACAAAGGCCCTGAAGCGTCTATCCCCGGGGTGGGGGGTGGGGGCGGCCTGTGCTGCTCCCCCAGGCAGCAAGGCCTTGGCTCTCCCTCCCGCGCTCTGAGCAAGTTTGTGAACACCCTGAATAAGATTCATGTGACATCTGTCAAATGCTTCTCTGGGATTCAAGAAAACATTTCATCTACTTGTGTTCCTTTGAAGCACTAATTTTCTTCTGTCAGGAAAAAAGAAAAGAAAGAAGGAAAACGAAAGAAAAAAGCCATCACATGTTGCCTGGCATGATTTGTACTTCACGACCCCCGCACACCCCCCCACCCCCCCACCCTCCGCCAGGACTGTTGTGACTGGCTCCTGATTTTCTTATTCTCCAGAATCTGTGCACAGGCTTCCTACTCTCTGCATAGTTCTGATTATTCGGAGTTTTTTTTTTTTTTTTTTTTTAACTATGTTTTGCAAAGCTGCTTTTCACAGAGACCAGCCTTTACCATATTATTAGTTAAGCATGTGGTTCCAATATAATCGCTTGACAAATACACAGAGTAGCAGGGGAGAGCTGAGCAGTTCCTTTCCTGTTCAGTCTTGAAAAGGCCATGCTAATAAAGACTCTGACTCTGACCATGTGCCTCTACCTGGAGATTTACCTGCACCTTCTGTTGAGTTCTGTGCCGGGCACTGAGCTGGGTGTATTTACATTCAATCGCGATTTCTTTTAAATTTTGGAAGCCAGTGCTACAATGAGTCAAACCCTTTCTTGGTAATAATGACAGCAAAATGAGACTTCTGTTCTGAAGGGACAAGGGGACCAGCACTGCAATGATGGCATTTCTGAAGGCCACACGCTCTGGGGGCCTTTCTATGAGGTTTTGGGTACAGAAAAGAAGATGGGTGGTGCTTTCCTGAGCTAAAACTAAAAATCCAAAAGATTTTTGTGCCCCTTCCAAATATAAGCAGCAGTCATTTGGACTCTGAGACATTTGGATGTCTGGGCCAGTGCTGTCCACAAGAAATAAATAGAAAATTTCCCAGTAGCCACATTAAAAAAGTGAAAAGAAAAGGGTGAAATTAATTTTAATGATATATTTCATTAACAAATATTATCACTGCAACATGTAGTTAATATAAAAATTATTGAGATATTGGGACACTCGGGTGGCTCAGTCGGTTAAGTGTCTGACTCTTGATTTTAGCTCAGATCAGGATCTCACAGTGCGTGAGTTCGAGCCCCACATCAGGCTCTGTGCCGACAGCGCAGATCCTGCTTGGGATTCTTCCTCTCTCTCTGCCCTTCCCCTGCCTGTACTCTGTCTCTCAAAATAAATAAATAAAACCTTAAAAAATGGAGATATTTAAAATTCTTTCCTGCTACATTTTTGAAATTTGGTGTATGTTTTGTACTTATAGCATCTCTCAATTTAGACTAGGACCATTGCAAGCACACCATTGCCTCATGTGGCTGACGGCTACCATACTGGACAAATGCAGGTCTAAGTCACTTTGGCAGCTTACGCTGATGAAAAGACAAAGAAGGTAATAAACCACATCATTTGGAACCTGGCTTGTTCTGAAAACTTACGGCAGGTTGGAGGATGAAAAAGAGTGCAGACCCCTTGTCCAAGACATCTTTCAGTGAGTCCCGTTGTCTTAGTACCTGCATGGCTCTCACAGGTGACAGACAAGAACATGACACTGAGGAAACCCAAAAAGTTGCAGGGAAAATGATAACTTCTTGGTAAATTCCCCAATGGGGAGGAGGCTCATCATGGTGGAGACTTAGCTGGTGAAGCCTGAGAAATACAATCTGGAAGGGGGAAGATGGTGTGTGGGTTAGCGTGATGCCTGTGGCCTCTCCTTGGCCCCTGGGTTCCCCTAGCATCAGAAATAGATTTCATTGAATCAAGGGATTAGCTGTTCACTCCTCCTGTTAAGGCCCAGTGAAAGCAGAGCCTTTGAGGTATTTGGAGTTACACATACCCCAGGCATTATTTCACAGTCCCCAACTTCCTGTCACTGATACCTGGCCATCCTGACATTTCTGCAAATCCAAAAATAAAGACCAGGGACGAGGAAGCCAGAGAAGCCAGAGGAAGTAGCAGCCTGAATGACTATGTTTAAAATCTCCTGCCAATGGATGTTATCAGTTAGGGGGACTGAGAGGGCCAACTATCCCAGTTCTTCACTGGGAGTGGGCCGGCATGTAAGTAGGTAATAGAAATGTGGTGGCACTGAGGTCACAGTCACTCTCTAGATGGGCCAGGAGAGTGTGTGTCCTGTTTATCCCTCCATGTATTACATGGATTCTGTTGGCACCAAGGGGACCAGGTGAACTTGTCAGGGCAAAATCTTTACCACCTGGGGCCACCACAGCAGCAGTCATTGTCATTGCCTTCATACACAGAAGGCAACAGACATCTGTTATCAGTTAAGATATTCCAGGTCCTTCAAAAGAGGCAAAGACTTTGCAAGGCTCTCTTTGCCAAAGGAATCTGACTCTAATTATCACAAGGAAGTAAATTGTGGGTTGGTTTACATACCTACTTCTCCTCTTACAAAGTTTGGGAAGTCAAACAGGGAGGAAGAGCTTCTGCAAATGTCAGCTCCAGATTCTGTTAGGGTTGCGTGTTGGCTACTTGTTTTCTCAAGAATTTCCCTTTCCAACTTTTAAAGAGCGAGCATACAAACCCAGCAAACATTTTATTGAGAGAAGCCTAAGGGTATACCAAGGAGATAAAAAACAGTCCTGGTTCCTCACTGCTTCGCAATAGAATGTTAAATACGCACAGGCTAAAGGTGTATGAAAACAATCATGAGAAAGATACTGTGAAGTTCTTTATAACTTGAAAGATGAACGGATTGGATTATTATAAGTCAGCCCCAGGCAAATAAATACCCTGCCCACTGAGTGTGATGGAGAATCTGTTTGTATGCATTTCCTTGGGGGACAATGAGATGGTCTTCTTTTCCTTCCTCCTGTCCCTCCGCTTCCTTCCTTCCTACTTATTTGTAAGAATGAATTAAAACCATCATCATCATGGCTCTTGGGATTACGGCTAGGTTATCTAGTTAATGTGAGGCTGTTTATTCCTTTTTGGTGTGTTTATCCATCTGGTCAGGAAATACTAAGTGAGTGAAATTTCTTGCATATGGCACCGTGTAGAGACAGACCAAGAGGTATCAGGAATCATGTTTTGGCAGCCAGAGTTGAGTGTGTTAAGAAAGAGAAGATGTGGGGCTAAAGACTCGGAAGGCAGCCATGGCTGTAAGCTGCCATCTAGAAGTTTCTAGGCAGGGCACCCAGCCCTGCTACTCAGCTCTCCCGTTTGTCTGGCTGCTTATAGAGGCTGGGTCCCCTTCTTTCTATCATTTTTCCCCTTCATCTAGCTCAGTTCTGGTTTCTGCTCCTGTGTAGGTCCACTTCCTTTGGCCATTCTTCTCTGTTCTGATGGGGTGTCTCCACCCACTGAAGACTTTGTCGGGACCATCCACATCAGAATTCTCTCAGAGGCCTGTTAAAAAGGCCAACTCGAAGACCTGGCTCAAACCAACCAAATCAGAATACAAACTAGGATCTGTCATGGGGGCGGAATTTACATTTCTGACAAAGGGCACTGGTGAGCCCTCACACATTGGATGTTGAGACTCCCCCCACGGTGTTGCTGTGAGGGGAAGCATTTGAGGACAGAGGGGGCTGTGCAGAGGCCCCATGGCTCATGGTCCACAGCTCAGTGAGCTCTGGTGCTCGACACTCACTCATGGTTCCAGCTCCACTCACCAGCTGCTACCTGTCTCCTTATTGTTCTAAGCTACAGTTCCTCCTGACAAAATGCCAAATAATGCCTATACCTACCAACAGGGAGCTGTACCTGCCATGCAGTAGGCACTCAATACCTGTTAGCAAGCTATACCCTGGTTACTACAGGAAAAAGACACAAGTGTTGGTGAAACTGTAATGATGGGAAGCCCACGCTCCAGAAGGCTCCCGAACGCCAGATCTGTCAGGCAGGTCCCACTGGCAACAGCTGAAGGCTGCGTGTTCCCACTGGGGGAAGTGGCGCCTGAGCTGGTGGTCCACAAAGGAGAGAAGACTTTAAGCCAAGAAAAGGAGCGAGGGGTCCGCCTAGGTCACTGAGGGGACAGCTGGAAGAGGCCTAGGGAAAGGTGTCTCCCCCACCTGATGCCAGGAGAACTGCGGAGATAAACCCGATTGGGGCACAGAGCCCCCTTAATATGCTGCCAGTCCAATCATCCATCCTCTCAGACCCTGACCGTGGGTACAGCGATACCTCTGTCTTCTGTTGTAGTCACAGAAAACCAGTGCTGACTTAGGAGTCAGAAAATGAAAGCAAACCCCTCCATTTGACTCTCTGTTTCCTCACCCACAAAATGGAGAGAATACTGCCCTTCAGTGTAGTTGTAAGAATAAAAAAAAAATCTATAAATATGGTAAATTTGAAATCCAGTAAATACAACATATTTTAAAACATCCTTCCCTCTTCCGTGGTTCCTCTCTTAGTCTTTTTTTTAAAAATTTTTTCACATTTATTTATTTTTGAGAGATAGAGTGAGACAAAGTGAGAGCAGGGGAGGGGCAGAGAGTGAGGGAGACAGAATCCGAAGGAGGCTCCAGGCTCTGAGCTGTCAGCACAGACGTGGGGCTTGAACCCATAAACCGTGAGATCGTGACCTGAGCCGAAGTCAGACACTCAACCTACTGAGCCACCCAGGTGCCCTTCTCTTAGTCTTCTTATTAAAAAACAAAATCCTGGGGCTCCTGGGTGGCTCAGTCGATTAAGCGTCCGACTTCGGCTCAGGTCACGATCTCATGGTCCGTGGGTTCGAGCCCCGCGTCGGGCTTTGTGCTGACAGCTCAGAGCCTAGAGCCTGCTTCGGATTCTGTGTCTCCCTCTCTCTCTCTGCTCCTCCCCCGTTCATGCTCTGTCTCTCTCTGTCTCAAAAATAAATAAACATTTAAAAAAAAAAGCATTAAAAAAAAATAAAAAATAAAGTAAAAAAAAATCCTTTCCTTAAACCTGCTCTTCCCCCAAGCTACCTATTATTTTCCCCTTCTACTTCCTTTTTCTTTTAAAGCCACCAACAATTTCAAAGGAGGCACAGGTGAGGATGGCTGACAAGCGAAGGTATCACACAATCTGGGCCTAGGTGGTTGGTTTGGAGGGACTCATTTGCATATGAAAGTGGGCAGCGTAACTGCAAAGGTGGGGAAACAGAGGAAAGACTGTAAGGCACGGGGTGCCTGTGTCATTCCCAGCCCTCACTAGTCAAGTGTCCTGAGGCCCCATCTGTAAAATGGGGACTGTGGGGACAATGATACCCACAAGACTGTGATGAGGATTGCAATATATAAGGTCTAGCGTAGAGGAGAGCACATAATAGGTGCTCAATAAATGCTAGTGTCTTTGTTGCATCCCCCTCCGAAACCCTAGCTCTATCTATGGCATAGATGGTTCTCTTTTCTCCCCGATCCCATTCTCAACAGTTTGGGAAACTGTCCACACCAGTCCTCTTATGCCCAGAAGCTGAGTTCAGTAAAACAAACTAACTGAGTTGTGCTAGATGTGCTGGGGGCTGGAGGAAGAAAGAGGAGTGTGGCACTGTTCTTGTGCTCTGTGTGTGTGTGTTGTGTGTGTGTGTGTGCTGGGGGTTGTGTTAGAGGGGTGTGTTGGGTGTATGTGTGTCGGGGTGTTAGGGGTGTGTGTTGGGTGTATGTGTGTTGTGTGTGTGTTGTGTATATGTGTATTGGGTGTGTGTGTTAGGGGCATGTTTTGCATGTAATGTGTGTTGGATGTGTGTGTGTGGGGGGGTGTTAGGTATATGTGTGTTGTGTGTGTGTGTTTTGGGGGTATGTGTTAGAGGAGTGTGTTTGGTGTAAGTGTATCGGGAGTGTGTGTTAGGGGTGTATGCTGGGAGTATGTGTGTTGGGTGTGTTGGGGGGTGTGTATGTGTGTTGGGGTGTGTTAGGGGTGTGTGTTGGGTGTATGTGTGCTATGTGTGTGTATGTATGGTGTGTGTGTGTATGTACCTTGCAGGTGTGTCTTAGGGAGTATGTTGGGTGTATGTGTGTTGTGTGTGTGTTGTGTGTGTGTGTTGTGTGTGTGTGTGTGTGTTGGGGATGTGTGTTGGGAGTATACTAGGTGTATGTGTTGGGCGTGTGTGTTAGTGGGGTATATTGCGTATATGTGTGTTGGGTGTGTGGGGGGGGTTGGGGTGTGTGTTAGGGGGGTGTGTTGGGTGTATTATGTTGGGGTGTGTTTGTGTTGGGAGTGTGTGTTAGGGCAGTGTGTGTGTGTATTGGGTGTGTGTGTGGGTGTGTGTTTGTGGGGGGTGTCTGTGTGTTGGGGGTGTTAGGGCAGTGTGTGTATGTGTGTGTATTGGGTGTGTGTGGGGGGTGTCTGTGTGTTGGTTGTGTGTGTATGTGTTGGGGGTGTGTGTTAGGGCACAGTAAACCAATCCCTTCAACTTAGTGCAGAGACTGCACTGATGGGGTGAATGCAAAAGGCTGTGGAAGCACCAAGGAGGAGCATGGAGCTCAGCTGAGAGGTCAGCTGGGAGGAGACACCCCCAGAGGTTCATGAGCACCTGGAGTGTAGGAATTCAGTTGAGCCCAGGCGAGAGAACAGAAGAGAAGGAATTCTGACAGCTAAGCCAGCCAAGCCAGCTTGGGACCACATGGTTCTCCTTGGAGGATCAGAATTCTCAATTCTGGAAGCTTGCATGAGAGTCTTCTCCTGACCTTGCCCCTTGGTTATTTCCTGGTGTTGCTTTTTTAAAACTGTTTCAAATCATCCTAAGGGTAAGTTTGTTTTTCAAAAAATTTCTTATTTTGTTAGTTAAAATTATAGGGGAAAGAATTTTCTCCATAACCTAGGGTTTGGGACCTTCAAGGTGTCCATGCCTAGGCCAGATGCAAGGATGCTTGGACCCAAGTTAAGACTGGGGGCAGCTGACAGAGGTAAAGAGCAGAGACTCAGAGGGGGACAACAGAAGACCAGAACCTTTCTGCCCACCCAAACATTTCTCTTCCATGCAGAAAGGCAATCCTTGACCAACTCACCACACCAATGGAGAAATAGTTGTTCATGATGTTGTACGGGACCTGGTCCCCATTCTCCACCTCTTCTCTGGGGCTGACTTCCAGATGCCAGCGGTCTAGCATCACCAAGGGGCTCTGCTCGATGTCCTTCAGGATTTTTGTCAAGCTGCCCCCTTCATAACCTGTGGAGCATGGCATTACATTTGTCTCCAGAGCAAAAAGGCTAAGTTGTTGTTGATGTACAGGCAGCTGTCAGGGCAGGGAACCCTGTGGGCATCTGTGATCAGGAGACCCTCCTCCGCCAACCAGTGTGTCTGGGGGCCAGAGAGAGTTATGTTCCCTGAGCCATGGAAAAGGACAGAACAATAGGGCATAGAAAGAAAATGGGAGATTTGGAAGCCAAAGTAGTCAGGGTAGTGGTGGGAGCTGGCCAAAGTTGGGCAGGCTTATGTAGTTAAAAGAAACCCTAGAGAATTATTGGGCTGGGTGGGAGAACACAGGACAACAAAGGGTTCATTCCAGGACTTTGTTATGTTGCAGATGGACAGTATGATAGAGTTTTAAGATGGACCCCACTATCCCTGCCTACCCCAGCCCCTAGGTATATACCCTGCAAAACTCCCAGGACTTATAAATAAGATAGGACAGTCACTGCCATGACTAGGGATCTTATATGGCACAGTTGACTTTAAGCAAGGGAGATTACCTGAGTGGACCTGACCTAATCAGCTGAGTCCTTAGAAAGGACTGGGCTGTTCCTTAAGAAATAGATTCAAAGCTTGAGAGGGATTCTCAAGGGAGAATTCTCCGATGATGGCTTTGAAAATGGAGCAATTCATCTGTCAAGGAAAAAGGAAGCCTCAGGGATGTGATAGTGGTCCCAGCTAACAACCAGCAAGGAAATAGGGACTTCAGTCCTACAGCCAAAAGACTCAATTCTGCCAACAACCTGAATGAGCTTAGCAAACTCTCTGTCCAGAAATTCCAGAGAAGAGCACAGCCTGTCCAACACCCTCATTTCAGGCTGGGAGGCCCTGAGCAGAGAACCCAGTCACGCTGTCACAGGCCTTCTGACTGACAGGACCATGAGCTGACAAATGGCTGTTTTAAGCCTCTATATTTATGATAATTTTTATGCAACAGAAAAGTCGTATAGAAAGAGAATTGTAAGTCATGAGAGGTTAGTGGGAGAGTCAGTCTTTTCTTTCAGATAACACTTCCGTGTTCCTGCTTACCTTCAGGGCAACCTTGAAGAGTATTTCCACGTTGCTAGTTTGGTCAGCTCCCTAGGGATGCCTCACAAGATAGCAATGGTAGTCACCATGTAGTTAAGGGCCTGGGGGCTCTCTGGGAGCACAGGGCTGTGCTTACTGCATGAAATTTGTGCTGAGCTATGCTGCCTAGATGCACAGAGCATGGGGCTATATTCTGCTTCCTCCCCTGGAACAGAGGGCTCTTCCCTAGCCTCAATGTGTGGCTGAAGACATCAGTTCCTGCCGACTTCCTTTTGGGCTGGCTCCTGCTTGATCTACCCCTGCCACCAGGCATATACCCAGCTCCGAACACTGACCGCTGCCTGGCCTGGCCTTGAATTCTCTCTGAACGCATCAGCCATCTGGAATCCCACCCCAGTTCTGCCTGCCAGACTGCTTGGTCCCTTCCATGTGCTGCCCTGGCCTCCTCTGTTCTCTGGAGCATTCCCAGATCCATGGGTTCTGTTGCAGTTTACAGAGTTCTCTGTAGCTCTTGCCTCTTGTCCCATAAGCTGGTCACTAGTTTGAGATCCCCCACAGCGGGATTTCAAAAGGAGCGCCAATGGACGTGGAGCCTACGATGATCTGGATGCCCCTGGTAGCTGGCAATGTAGCTTTTCAGTTTGCATTCTGAATCCTAGTTCAGAAGAATAGCAATAATTTGCAGAGGAGGGAATTTCATTCAGAAAATGCCTAAGTGTGCCCCTACTCAAGCAAGTACTGTGGGGGGAGATAGATGACACTACCCTAAAGCCAAGTATGTCCTGCCAGGGTAGGCAGGCTCTTCGCTGATAGTTTCAGGGAGATAGTAGACATATTGAGGGGTAAATGCAGACCTCGGCAGGATGCGGAAGGCAAGGGAATGGTCATGGAGTAGATATGACACTGTGGAATGTAATTATTAAAAGGGAAGTTGAGCCTAGCTCTGCAGAGCATCCCTTGAAATTGGAGTGCTTGTCCCCAGGGTAGTGCCACCTGCATGCACACTCACCTCCTCCCCAGCGGAGACAGCGGGCCAGGTCATTTCCTGTTCCAAGAGGCAGGACAGCCACCGGTGGATGCTTTGCAAAGTTGGCCTTATCTGCAGCCCATGCAGAGGAAGAGAAAATTATATGCCACTGGATTACTGAAACTTTGGGTTATCTGTCCTTGATCTTATGCCTCAACCCTTCCATAGCATTCTTTGCTTGAATAGCTCCATGATGGAGAGAGAACACACTACCTCCTAAAGCTGTCTCTTCCACCTGCAGCGTGTGAACCACTACTAAGGATTCTTTCATATTGAGCTGACGGTCTCCGTGTAACTTGCACCTGCTTATCCTCATTTCATCCAAATTCTGTCCTTTGGGGTGACAGCATACACCTTGAAAACAGTAGTTCCGTAATCATAACGAACACTTTCTCCATTTATCCCTCAGACCAACTCTGCAAGGTATTATTATTCTCCTCATAGATGAAGAAGCTGAGGTTCAGAGGGGGAAAGTAAGTCCAGAGTCAGGATCCAAATCCAGATCTCTGTGCTCCCAAGCCCAGTCCCCTCCTTGCTTCAGGGGCTAGGCAGGTGCGTGGGCAGTAGAACAGCTGAGTCTGAGAAATCAGGGAATAGTGGGGCCTTTTGGAAAACTGAAGCTGCCTCAGGTAAAGTCACGCAGGTTCAAAGTTTAAAAATAATATTGCGTCTGACAAACAAAACCTCAAGGTGTCATTTGGCACCCAGGTACCAGTTTGTCACTTCCGCCCACCCCTACCCCAGACTTGCAAATACACAATTCCTAACCTTATCTCCCATGCTGGTTGTGAGGGAGCATCAGACTGAAACATCAGAGAAAACACAGCAGAACACGTGTGGTCTAATCTGGCTGCGGGTCTACAGCAACACGTTGGCCACCCTGAGAAAGCTGGAGCAGGCACGGGCACCCACTGGGCTCCAGGGGGCGCCACTGACATAAACTGCAGCACGCTTTGGGGCCTGGGGATGTGAGTAACGCTGATTGAGGAGTGTGGGTGGGGGGAGGGGTGATACAGGAATCAGCAAGTAAGGCTAATGCTAGGGCTGTCCCAGCAAAAGGGGAGTTCATAGGTCCCCCGGGGTTCTCTGACTTATGCCGGAAATGGCAGAGCTCAGGCAAGACCTGGGGCTGAGATCATCACCAGGAGGTGTAAGTTGGGGGACAGAGCAAAGTGATGGACTCTGCCATGGTTCTCAGAACACAGGGTCTGCATTTATGCTTCCCTGCCTTTGTACAAGCTGTGCCTTTTACTTGGAAGGCCCTTGTTTCCTTATGTCTGCTCCTTCTGTGGTCCCCATCTTCATGCTTTGAGGCTAGAAACCCAGATGTCATCCTAGGTTTTTCCCTCTTCCTCACCCTGCTCAGTTTCCACATGCTCTTTCCTTAATAGATCTGTCCACCGTCTCTTCTAGCTATTCCTATGGCGATGCCTGAGCTCCCCGACGTGATTCCTTCCTCCTGGTCTTGAAGCAACTGCCTCCTCTCTGCCTTCTCAGCCTCAGTTCCCCCAGTGGCTCTCCACACCTTCAAGGCAGGCTGTCCCTGAGCTGGAGCCTGAGCACTGCAGTCCCCTGCTCTCTGCTTTCCCTCTGTCGTGGCTACTCCCATCATCTCCAACATGGTACTGGGGTCTGCCTTCCACTCTAGCCTCCTCCTGCTTGACCTGTCAACCATGCTTAAGTATCTTCAGTGCCTTAAGTCATAAGCTCTCTGTTGCTTAGGTGCTGCCTCTGGGGGACCCTCCCTGCTTGCCCTAGTCTGGGCTAGGTGCCTCTCCAGAGTGTTTCTTCAGCACCAGGAACAATTTCCCAATTGACTCTTGTAATTGACTACTCACTTGTTGCCTCAATGTGCTGTATCCTCCCTGGGGGAACTATATCTCATCCACCACAGTATCTCTGCATACATTACAGAAGGCCTACTATGTACTGGTGCTGTGTTGGGTGCTATGACTCTAATAGTGGGTCAAAGTGCCAAGACACAGGCTCTCATGATGCTTACAGTTGAGAGGGAGAGACAGATATTAATGAGGTCTTCATATAAATGAGGCATAATTTCACATTCATACTGGAAAGGGAAAAAGTATGATCATATAATAAGGTGACTGAGGTTGGATCCTCTGAGGAAGCTACACTTTGGCTGAGATCTGAAGTAGAAGTTGACCAAGGAATGGCCAGGGAGCATACCAGACAGGAGGAACCACTTGTGCAAAGGCCCTGTGGTAGAAGGGAGACTGGTATATTCAAGGGTCCGAGAGAGGGACTGGGTGGCTGGAGTCCAGAGAGAGAAGAATGGTGGTAGGAAGTAAGGCTGGAAGTAAGCAGCTGCTGCAGCACGAGGACCTTATAGACCATTTGAAAGGTTTTTGTCCTTATCCTAAGAGTACTGGGAAGACACTGATGTGCTTTACACACATCATGAACCCACGGACATTCAGGAAAGCCCACTCTGGCTATAGAGTGAGTATAAACAGATCAATGGGAGGACCAACACAGGGTGGCAGAAGGCACTAAATAAGTAATTTAACATTCCTGAATGAATGAATGAATGAATGTGCATCATGCAGTTATTCCTTCCATGACTGTTTCTTCTCTTCAGGTTGCCAGCCTGTTACATGACCTTTCTTCTTCCAGTTTTGGGCATAGACTTTCCCCCGTGTTCTCTGGAATAGCTATCTCATAGGAATAGCTACAAGAGACGGTGATGAGATGGTGAAGAGACGGTGAAGTGAGATGAATTTTATAAAGTCACCAAAGCCTACGTTCTCCTTCGTGATGGAGAGGGAACCGTGTGAGCGGCTCCCAGGACTGTGGCCATCCACCCTTTGCTGATCAGCTTTTCCTTCCTCGGCTCCCAGAGGAAGGGAGGATGCCTCCCCACTCCCACAAACAACTCCAGAGCCGGAGGTGACAGGAGAGCGTGGGTGCCTGTTTGGCAGGGTTGTGTCCATGGTAACTGAAGTGCCTGTGGGGAGCCGGGTGTGGTCCCACCCTTCCTGGTGGTCTGCTTACGACCCCCAGAGGCACAGCCTTCCCTGCCCCAGTCAGGGTCTACCCATGCCCATCCCTGACTCCTCTCTTCCTCTCATCCTGATGGCTCCATCTTCCAAAGCTATCCAGAAGCCAGCCGACCACTCCTCACAACTTCCTCTGTGTCTCCTGTTGTCCAAGCCTTGGTCACTTCTTACTGCAGGTGCCTCCTGCAGGTCTCCCTGCTTCTGCCCTTTTCTCACGACCCGCTGTGTACTTTTGCTCGAAACTGCCCAGCATCTTGGGACATTTCTGGTATGAAAGCCATATTCTGTTTACTGCCCTACATGTCCTAGTGACCTGGCCCTGTGCTATCCCAGCTTCATCCTCTGCCATTCTTCCCTCACACGCTCCGTTCCAAGCACGCTCTGCAGTCCTGCTGCCTTCAGCAGCCTGGCTTTGCTCCTACCTCAGGGCCTTTGTATTTGCTGTTCCTCCTGCACAGACTATTTCCTCAAGTATCTGCATGGCTCACCTCTCCTCCAGGTTTCCATGCAAACATCATCTGCTATGTGATGTCTTCCCCAAACACTCAGTCTTAGATCGTAGACCACCCCCAACCTTACCCCGCTGGGCTCCTTGCCCCATCCCTGCTGTGTTTTTATCACCTTCCGCATGCTGTATGTTTCTCTTGTGTTTTGGTTTTTGTTTGTTTGTTTGTTTATTGCCTGTCTCCTCCATCTAGAAAGGAAGCTCCGCAAGGGTGGGATTTTCATCTGTTTGTTCACTGTTGCATCTCCAGAGCCTGGACAGAGCATGGTACATGGAGGTGCATAGGCAGTATTTGTGGAAGGAGTGACAGACAATTCCAGAGTTAGCCCCCATCATCTGCAGAGGATGAGATGTCCACAGACCCACAGATCCAGGCAGAGCTGGACTGAAACCCAGGCCTCCTGATTCCCAGCCTGGGCCCTCCCCACTGCCCTTCTAATCTAAGCGTATTGGGCACAGCCCAGCGTGACCTTTCTTTGCTTGTACTGATCTGCACTTTCTAGACGTGCTTTCTGGACTCAGGCTGCACGTGCTCAGCTCAAGGTGATTTGGCCAGGCTACCCACCTATGCTTAATTCTCTGGCCTTTATCCACTAACCCGGGTCTGCTTGGAGACCTAGTCCTGCCCTCCCACTCCCCCTACCAGCTCCCCAATTTGGCCTGTCCTACCACCGTCCAAACCCCAGCCATGTTTATGAGGCAAGACCTGAAACTAAACAGTTAATCTGTACCTGTCCTTCCATTTCTTTTTTTCACCCAAGGTAGATACAATGGCCAAGCACTGTAGTCAAGCAATGGCCCAAGAGTGGAAACAAGGATGAACCGGACATGGCTCCATTTCTCTTTCCTGTGTATTACCTTCCTCTGACTTTAAACATGCCTACAATAAATAAACTCTAAAGCCCCTCCCAGCCCCTTCTTACCAATGCAATCCAGAATCCAGCCAACTGTCCCATCTCCTCCGCAGGCTAAAACACGGAAGTCTGGAGTATCACGGAAAAAGTTCAACCTGGGAAGTAAAAGGCCAAAGCGGTCTTATTTACTAGGTTGTGGTGGACATTTGACACTGCTTGAGTCAGGGTCTCCCCTGTTCCCTGGGAGTACGTTACGGCCCTGATTCCTTTTGGGGTTGAAAGGGTCACTTAGCATTCTAAAATCAGAACTTAACAAGGGAAGCAGTACCACTAGAGAAGACAGGAATCCTGGGGAGCCGTCCTTGTATAAGGAGAATGTGACTCAACATTCAACACAAACAAATTCTTTACTATTTGTGCAGAGGCAGCCATAGTTTGCTTATTTGGGCACCAACACAACCGACCCGCAACGTCTGGACTCCTCTCTGGCTTTCCTGCCTGTTCTGTCCTCACAAACTGTCCTCTAATTCAGGTGCCCTGAACTAGTGGATATTCAGCCCACTGTCCTGAGGGCCCAGACCCAAGGGGAGTGAGCACCATCCCTCCGAGGCCTTCGCCTTTTAGAGTAGGGCTCTTTTTTTTTTTATGTTAGTTTATTTTTGAGAGAGAGGGAAAGTGCAAGGGAGGGGCAGAGAGAGAAGGAACCAGAGGATCCAAAGCAGGCCCTGTGCTGTCAGCAGAGCCCGATATGGGGCTTGCACTCACAAACCATGAGATCATGACCTGAGCCAAAGTTGGACGCTTAACCGACTGAGCCACCCGGGCGCCCCTAGAGCAGGGCTCTTTACCTGGGGCCCAGAGGTCTGTAGATAGAAACCAGAGTGCCACGCACATGGAGGAGAAGATGTTACACTCTTACCTTTCCTAAGCCCTGAGATTTAGCCTCTCCTTCAATTATGAAAGTGGGCCACAAATCACAGAGGTATTAACACTACCTGCGACTTTGTTAGAAAGTCAAAACCACAGGTATTTTAATGTTTTATCACAGTTGTGGCAGCTGCCCCCTCCTATCACTTATGCTCATCTCTGCTTTTAATTAATAATAGTTATTAGACCGGTCTCTGGATCTTGCCAAAAATGTGTTAGTAGATCACATATGTTCCCATGTCACATACTTGTGTTTTTAATAATTTTGATGACTGTCTTTTCAGTAGCATTAGTGTCCCTGGCAATCCTCTACGTTTCATTTTATACCCTAACAAGGATTCGGAGAAGAGGTCCATTGGCTTCATCAAACTGCCAGATGGGTTTCTGGCACAAAAAGGCACAAAACTTTTGCTTTAGAACAAGTGCCACCTGTGAACACACCGGGGTGGGACTCGGGAACTGAAGCTCAGAGGTTCCCCTTTTGCCCGGCCTGGCGGTCTGAAAAGACCCCTGGCTTTCTGAGTCACTGATGCGTCTGTGGGCGAATCAACATTTCCTCCCCTCCCCATCCCTTGCAGAACTCTGCTCTCCTTTAGGAAGCGAATTCTGGACGGAGGCTCCTTGCAGTTAAACAGCCTGCCTGGTGACCCACTGACCCAGCAAAGACACTCAGGGCACAGCAGCCCTGGAAGTAGCCACCGGGTTTGTCATGAGGGGCAAAAGCAATTTAGGGTGGATGAGGCGAAGCTAGAGTACTGCATTCAAGCATCACAATGCCCTAAAAGAGAGGGGGCTGGTAAAGGTACTTGCAGGCTGCCCTTCAGTCCCAGGTCAGTAACTGCAATCGCAGTGACTATGATGGCACCCAGGGCAGCATAGGTGGGCCCTGTTTTGCAATTAGTTTTGCAGGTAAGTCATGGCTGACGTGCTGCACTCGCATTCATGTTACTTTCCCTCTTTTAACTGGGTATTGCCCCATCACAGCCATATAAATAACAGCTTTGTGGCAAACAACTGAAGACAGGGACACAGTCCCTTTTTATAGTCCCTCCCCGCCCCCACCCACTGTGAGTGGAAACGCAGGTTAGGAGGCTGGGCAAAGCAGCTGTCTTCTGGGAAGCCCAGCCCGGCCTGTACAGATCTGAGCACCTGGCATGGAGACAGGCTCGGGCTGGCCAGCAGATGTCTCTAGCGCACCAGCTCTGTCTGGGAAGAAGCCCTGTCTGGGTGCTTTCCAGCCCCAGGCCGGAGGGGCCTCTGATTACAGGGACCGCAGCCATCACATCCGTGCTGACACTAGGCCCAGCTCCTCCCACCAGAGCTGCACTCAGGCTGCCTGCCTCCTCTTATCACTCTCCCGCTCTGCTGGGCAGTGAAACAGCCAAGAGACACATTGCGGGAGAAGGGCCAGGGGCAGCTTAACAACCTCTAAACTGGATAATCCTGGAAAAAAGTGATTTCACTGAATAACTAATTGCCCTGATCCTAAAATGCTCCCCCAACAGAACTTGCAGCAGAACTCTGAGTCAGCAGTATGGATTTCTGAGCTGCTGACAGTGACAGGAAAACTCTTTCCCCCTCCCTGATGACTCAGTATGAAGACACCAGCTAACACAGCCTTGCAGATAAGTTAACATAATTCACCAGCCCGCTCTTTCTGTCAATCAAATGAATGGCATATGTGCCTTTTTCTCGTTTACAGAAACAACAACTTCTCCCGGGGTGGAGTAAAAGGAGGCGACTTCCCAGACTTAGCCATAAGGGGTGTTCCTGAGTATCTCCAGGAGCAAGTAAGAGTAGATGGGAGGAAAAGAAGAGGAAAAGGGTAAAATGGCAGGAAGGATAAGTCCACAGATGAGAGAGACACGAAGGGTGACCAAAGATAGGTATCTTCTTCAGAAATGAAGGGTGGAGGAGGAGAGATAAGAAGATTGCTTCTCCATACCCTGGAGTGGGCCCCCCATTGTCCAGGTTGAAAACTTGTTTGGGGTTGAGCAGATAGTGGAATTTCCGAAGGATTCTATGGGAAAAAAAAAGAAAGAGGGAGAGAAAGAGAAACAGAGAAGAAGAATGTCATTGTGAGAAGTCACAGTAGGGCAAACACCTCTGGAGCCCACCCGTGGTGGGAATCTGGGTCCACTTAAACCCAAGAGGGGAGAAGACTGCATACAGGCCCTGCAGACCCTGAAGTCCCAGGTCCAGCCAGCATCATCCACACTCTCACGCCTTGGCTCAAGGCCTCCCCACCACGCAAGATCGTAGCATTCAACCCCAGACCTCTTGCCGAGAATAAAACCTCTATTCTTCTTAAAGCTTTATCCTTCTCCCAAACATTCTGGATGTTCTAGGTAGTGTGATTCTGCTCTTTGTGGACTACACAGGGGTATCAAGGAGCTCTCTATGGAAAGCTCCCCCAAATCTTCGGATCAGGAGGACATGCAGGAGGTGGGGCTGGGCAGGGAAAGGCTGGGGGCAGGGGCAGTGACCACCTCTGGGCTGGGTGTCAAGGCTGCAGCGAATCAGGTCAGCTCAGCAGATGCCTTGCTCCTTGGACTAGGTAGAGGTTCTCGCAGTTCTTGCTTCAACCCTACTTATTGTTTTTGTAAACCTGGATTCCAGATCACTGCATGGTCTGTCCATCATCTTGAGCTGAACAGGACAGGGCGGCAGAGCTGCCTCGCCCCTTTTCCCTCTCTCCTCTCACTCCCTTAGTGCTTCCGGGAGACTGGGCATTTTCTTCACTGATGAGGTGGTGCCCTGTTTTCTCAGGAGATGGACAGGCCAGGAGGTCCCAGTCAAGGGAGTCCCGCCACACCTCTTAAATCAAGAAAGGACCTGGGAGGCTGAGAAGGAAACAGGCGTCTCAGAACTTGGTCCGACCCTGGGACCCATGGGAATGGCTGTGATGGGCCCTCGGCCAAGCATATGTCTACTTTAATCCTCACAAGTGACAGGAGAAATTATTATCTCCAGTTACAGAGGAGGGAACCAAGGCACAGGGATGTTAAGCAGTCGGTTGAACCAGGTCATAAAGTGGTAAGTGGTAGGGCTGGGACTGAAACCCAGATCTGGCGGTCTCTGCAGTCCACCCTGTTGAGGGGAAGAAAAACCCTGAGTGAGGTGGTCTCAGCCTCTCCATTTTGAAAAAGAAGAGAACATACCTTTCTCCTTGTCTCCCTCCACTCTTGGGGTTCACCAAGACCAGCAGGGGGTGGGTACCCGGGGTGGGGATGATCTTATACTTAAAAGGTAAAAGAAAAAGAAATTAGCTCTTTTTCAGCCAGCAGGATGAATGAGAGGAGAGTTGACGCTAAGATGGCTTCCAGGAAAGGTGGATGGGAAGCACTTCCAGCATGGAGGAGAGGTAGTTGGGAGGTAGGTCTTTGTCCACTGGCTGAGTTTTCCGAGGGGTGAAGCAGTTAAGTGTCTTTGACTCGAGTAGCCTTGAGTAGTGTTAATGGCGACAAGAGTTGGAGGCTGGGATCAGAGATGTGGCAATGGCACTGTAACTTCAGATCATTGAACGATGATATGGTATTGTGGCTATAAACACAAGATGATATATAGTTTTTCATTTATTTTTTAAGTAGGCTCTATGCCTAATGTGGGGCTTGAAATCACAACCCTGAGATCAAGAGTCGCACACTTCACTGACTGAGCCAGCCAGGCGCCCTACAAGCACAAGATTATATTTTGTGATGGATACAACTGAATATAATTTTAGAAGTTGTGGTCCTCTGGTCCTATTGTCAATCAAATAACACTCATGAAGTTAACCATCATTTCCACCAGCACCTTCCAAATCCACATTTCCAGCCCCAGTTTTCCTCTTGAGCCCTAGTTCTACATTTCCTACTGTCCAATGGGTACCTTCAACCAAATGTCTCACCATCACTGCAAACTCACATGCCGGAACCTGACCTATCTTCCTTCCCCACAGAACTAGTCCTCTCTCCTGGCTCACTGTTTCTCTTAAACATACTATTACCATTAATCTAGTCATCTAGGGAAGACCCTGCCCTGCCAATTATTTCCCTGGCTGTCCTTTTATCTCTGGCAGCTGCCATGGTACCCACCCAGCCCAGACCTTTCCCATCTCAGGTAAGTCCCATACGTGGTTTCCTTCCTGGGGCATCAGTCATGCCACTCCTGCTCGGAAACCTTTAATGACACCTTGTTTCCCAGAGGATATAATCCAAATTTCCCAACCCGGCATCCAAGACATTTCAGCATAGCCCCAATCTACCGTTGCCCCCTATAACCCTCAGCTGTGTCCCAGCCAAGCCTGGCTTTTATCCTCCAGTGAGTGTATCTCCTGACTTCCCACTCTGTGGGGCTGCTCACTCTGGTTTCTCCTCCTCCTTGGTGTCCCGAAGAGCCCACTTCCTTCTTAAAAAGAACTTTTCATTCTCGGGGCCCAATTCAAGAGCTACTTCCTCTATGAAGCTTTCCTCGATCATTGCAACTGAAACCATTGCACTTGAAGTATGTAGTATCATCTGGGCTTCTCTTGTTGCCCATTCACATGGGTTTTGTTTCATGTTTTCTTAGATAAATGTCTCAAAATATCAACTGGATTTGAAATGTCTCAGGAGCAGGGTGTGTGTGTGTATAACCCTCCCACCAAGCTCCCCATGACATCAGATATGGGAATGGGTACTTAATAAACGTTTGTGGATTCAGCTGAAGGACAGACTGATATGGAGATGTAGCCATATTCCATATTCAATGTGTGATATCTACTTTTCCAGATCTCAAGCTAAAATTTCAGCAAACACAGCACCATGTTGTTTCAAATGGACAGTAGCATTCTTAGGATTTTTAAGAATCTTATCATCTGCCCAGGTGACTGTATGATACCCAGAAGCATCTTGGAGCCTGAGGAGTAATTCTTTACCTCCGGGGATGATATTCAAAATACTTAACAACTTGTACAGCATGGGCATTCCCAATCAAAGCAGATGCAGGGTAACAAGATGGACGCCAGCTGTAAACAACTGGCTCACCTGCATTGTGTGTGTGTGTGTGTGTGTGTGTGTGTGTGTGCGCGCGCGCGTGTGCGTGCACTCCAGCTGCCTTTCTAGGCATCTACAGCTCTCCCATTTATTAAAGTTTCTCCATCATTATTGTTTATCTTTTAATTTTCAAGACACATGAATCTGCATGTTCTCATTTAATCTTAGAGCATCTTTAGGAGGTGGGCAGTGCAGGGATTGCTACGCCCCTCCCTTTTCAAGGATAAAGAAGATCTTCTGAATCTGGTTAACTTTGTCTTGGCAGATCACATTCTAGACACAGCTTGAAAGTCTTGGAAAACCCACTGTATATTTCTTGGTCCACATTGCTGTTAGTATTGAGGTGTGCATATTGAAGTTTTATATAACTTTTTCCTAAAAGGGTGATAAAATTTATTTGACCAGCAGTAGGATCAACCAACCTCCCCTTTTCACCACTTGCCAACAGTATGGTACTCAAAGATATTTACAGAAGCTGGAAATAAAGTGTCCTCCTGTGTGATGTAATAGATCAGATGAGAAAGAAAATGTTGAGATATATTTCTCTAGAATGCAAACCCTGTCCTCCCCCATCTCCCCAACAGCCTTGAACCCACTCAGAATGAGAGATGGGACTTGAGGCTTGTGGAGGTACCTGCATCACAAGTTCACCCTTGGCTGACACGCTGCCATCAGACTTCCCACCTTGCCTGTCCTGTGATGAGAGGAAAGACAAACACATTTTGAAAAAAAAAAGTCAAATATAAAAAAAAAAGTGATCAGAAGAAAAACAAATAGTTAATATAAAGAGAGAATACAAAACCAGTATAGAGTAGGGAGGAGTTTTTCAAAACAGGGCTTTGGATCGAAAAAAAAGAAATGCTTCCCTACGGGATTCTCTAAGACTCCCCAGGCCTCTATCATCGTTTGTTCTGACTTTAACTTCAAAACACTGGAACAGACCTAGGGAGAAGAAACGCTGAAATTGGCAGAAATCTGCTTTGTTGATTTAGACGCTTGAGCTCTGGGAAGCAAGGTCTTAGATCTGGCTTCTCTGCTCAGCACTATCTAACTGATGTGATACCGAAGTAAGTTGTTTTGCTTAGTTTTGTATATCCTGGTTTTTTTTGTTTTCTTCAGTGTTTATTATTTATTTTATGGAGGTTTATTTCGTATGATATAGTAAAATGTTCCAATCTAAATCTCCGGCTTGATGAATTTCTGCATCCTTACATGCCTTGAGAACTACTGCCTCTTCAGGCATCACTCCTGCCTTTTAAATTTCATAAATGAAATCCTAGGGAGTGTCTTTTTTTGAGTCTAGCCTCTTTTGTTCAGCATTGTATCTTTGAGATTATCCATGTTTTTGCACCTCAGCAGAGCTCTTCCCCACTGCAATGCAGTATTCCATTACACCGATATGCCTCAAACCCCTCTGTCAGCAGTCATTTAGATGGTTTCTAGTTTTTGACTGTTACGAACAAAACCAATATGAACATTCTTGTGCAGGTCTTTTGGTGGAATAAATGCTCATCTTCCGTTCTTCCTCCCTCCCTTTCTTCGAGCAAGTGGTGCAATTGGGTGGAGGAAGGGCAGAAGAGGGAGAGAGAATCCCGGGCAGGCTCCACAACCAGCACCGAGCCTGACCAGGGGCTTGATCTCATGACCATGAGATCATGACCTGAGCCAAAATCAAGAGTTGGACGCTTAACCGACTGAGCCACCTAGGTGCCCCTAAATGCGCACATTTCTCAGGCAGATACACAGGAGGACATGTTGGGTCACAGAGTTTGTGTATTTCCAACCTACAAGATACTGCCAACTGGTTTTCCAAAGTGGTGTTTTTCCTTCAGCCTTTTAATGAAAAAGGAGTAGCAAGTCAAGTCAAGGATGAAATATGAGGGATCGGTGAGCCTCGGCAACATCTTCAAGACAGAAGGGGACAGTTACGGTTTTTGGGATTTGGTTTGGAAAGAGGAGTCTTCAACATAAGAGACAAAGTTTCAGATGGAGATAAATGGACTTGAATTTTCCTGCTTTCATCTCCAAACAGGGTTGGGCCCCCCAAGTAGGAATCCTCAAGGCAGAGGAATTTCCATGTTTAGACATAAGAGACAGGCTGACAGGGGGACCCAGGAGGCCTCGCCATGTGCAGGTGGTGGCAGAAAGTCCTGTAACTGTGCTCTGCTGGAAAGGTGCTTAGAATGCATGTGCTTCCCTTGATGGGCCATTTCAGAGCATTCTAGGTGGCCAAGTTGCTTGGAACCAGTCAGAGGAGTTTTCTCTCACAATCTGATGAGTGTGGCAATGACCTTTCAAACTTGTAGTGAAAACACAAACCCTAGGAGTTGCAAGGAAGCCCTCGGAGGGATGCGACCCGCCTGAATGCCACCTACATCTGAAATGTGAACCCAGAGAAACCTGCTGGGGCAGCAACACTTACCCGGGTGACAGGGCATATTGAAGTGGGCAGCAAAATATGGTCTCTCAGTTCCCCACCATCACACAACGTTGATAATTCACATTTGCGGTGAAACTAGAGGGGACAATGAAGATGAGAGTGAATGAAAGTGATCAAGGAAATGTCAAGGGTGAGGGTTCAGAGGTTTGCTGGGGAGGCAGTTATGCAACACTCCCCCAAATCCTTATGCACTGCTGGCTTTGGCAGTATAGGGGTGTGTGTGTGTGTGTGTGTGTGTGTGTGTGTGTGTGTGTGGCCAGGGGTGCCAAGCTGGCTACAGGCAGAGAAAGAAGACCAAGTGTTATCCACAACTGCTGGAGTGAAATGGTCATGGGCAGGCCTGTGACCCTTCAGCAGGGCACCACTGTGTGGATTTCAGAACCCCCCTTGGACATTTGCTCCCCAGGCTCTGAGACTCTGTAAGGAAGGAGATCTTACTGAACAAACTCCCAGGAGCCTGGAAGTAAAACCCAAGATTCAACCTGTGTATTGTAAGAGATCTGCAGTCTGGTTTGGAGGCACATCCTTTTTGAGGCTGATACCTGGTCAAGGGGACAAGACATGGCACAGAGTTTGCTTTGGCAGACAGGTCAGGCAGCTTGGGCAGCTCCAGGTGTCCAGAAGTTTGCGGACAATTGTGACCGGCAGAAGCAGGTGCAGGACCGTGGCCCCAGCAGTGGGGCTGCTGTAAGGAGTGTGCCATTCTCTGATGTATTGAGGAGCAGGGGCTCTGCTGTCTCATTCCACCCCTACTCTGTGCTCCCAGCCCCAGATGATACCCAGAGGAAAATGTTAATGGTCTGGCTTGCTGCTCACAGCTGCCTGCTTCTTCCTAAGCAGCTTTTGCTTCCCTGGTTCTGTGGTTGGCCTCTCTCTGGGAAGCTTGGTGATTCACTGGAGGCACTGTTAGAGCATTGAACGGGGGCTCTGGGCCCCCCAGTCTTGCTCCCCTAGCTCTGCTCATGCCCTCTGGCGGGATGCCCACTGCTCCCTGGCCGCGGCTTGAGCAAAAACACACTGGAAAGAAACAGGGCCACCCTGCTCACCAACCCACCGTCATCCGGCACCACACGCAGTGCCGCGCGGTGACGCTCTGGTAGCACTTGATACTTTTGTGGCACCGGTCACACTTGACAGAAGAGTTCCCTTCCACCCACGCGTGCTGCATCACCTGCAGGAGGGAAGGGAAGGATACCAGGGAAGGCTGCAGAGCCACATCCCTGGGCCCTGAGCCTGAGGAGAAGGGTCTGGGAGGAGTGGGGACAGGGCGGAGGGGTTGCTTTCCCTTCAGTGGATGCACTTAGTGGATATGGGGCTGCTCTGCTGAAGTGCACTGACGTGGTCCCTCCCTGCCTAACCACCATCATCCTAATCAAAGTAGACAAAAAGCACTTGGCCTGCACTTTGAATAGCTCATTCACCCTGGTAGGCTAGCCTCTGAGCAGCATCCTGTCTGGCAGTCCATCTGTCTGTCTTGCAGAATGGTCTGCAAGTGTGATGTGCTTGTGCGCGCCCTCTTCTGGAAGGCAGTGTGATGCAGGGACTCGTGAAAGGGCTTGGGCTGCAGACAGAACTGGTTGGAGTCACCGATCTTCCACTTTGCAGCCAGGTGACCTTGGGCCAGTTCCTGCACCTCTCTGAGTCTCAGGACCCTCATCTGTAGAATTTGGCATGATAAGCCCACCTCTGGGTTTGCTGGGAGCATTTAAAAAGATAGCACACTTGGAAGAGCCTCTCTGGCACAATTCTGGCCCTTTGGAGGTGTTCAGTGAAGGATAAGACTCCCTCCCCCCTCCAGTCTTCTATAAGCCAGTGGCTCTCAGCTCATTAGAACCACCTGGGAGTTTCTAGAAGTCCTACTTACCCGCCCTCACTCCAGACCAAATCAATCAGAGTCTCTGAAGACTGGATTCATCAGTTTATTTTAAAGCACCCTGAATGATTATGAATAATGTGCAGCTAAGGTTGAGAAGCACTCTAGAAGGAAGTTAGAGAAAAGTCCAAAGAAATTAGTGTGGTTCAGCAGCCAGCGGCTTGCACATCTGTTTCCTGGACAGCTGGCTGTACCTGCACGCTGACCAGGAAATGCCACTAGGGCAACCCAGGAACGTGGGAAGCAGGTGGGGAAAATACGTGTTTGTGTGTGGATGTAAGTGGAGCCACAGTGGCCTATGACACCAGATTCTGGGAGCCTAAGCCCTCAGTTATCTCTGTCCAGCATTTCTACAGAGCTTCTCAAAATTGTCCTCGAGGGCACTCCAAACAGCAGATGTGGCCTCTGGAGGAATGTGAGGGCATAGCCTGAAGTGCCAACTACAAACAATATTAAAAACACATGGCGTATCTGCATGATACCATCCATACCTGCACTAAATAAAAGTTTTAAATTCCCTATCAATTAAGTTACTACATCCTCCCCCCCAAAAAAGGTTTTTGGTAAAATTGTTGCTCTAGAAGCTATGTCATGTTTATTCTATAGCCTCTCACCTGCCACTGTGTACCCCTGAAGGTATAAAGAACTCAGTTTGCTAATCAATTTGTCATCTATCTGGTCACACTGAATTTGCTCTCAGAGTCCTATGACCTCCATTTTGGAGAGAAACGTATGAGGCTTCAGAGAGGTTAAGGGACCGGCCTTAGGTTCCAAGGCTGGTAAGTGGCCAAGTAGGGACTCACGGCCAGGTCTTCTGACTCCAAGCCCACGGCTGTGTCCCATCACTACGCTGCCTTCTCCATCCTCTGCTGGGATCAGAAGAGTTGGCAATCTGGGTTGCCCTGGAGACTCAGGAGTTTGTGACTATGCCCTACTGGCCCGTCAGGGGCCTCCCTCTGTTTCGTATGTGGCAAGTGGCCAGAGTGTAGGCGTAGGGCATGAGCCCAGGAGGTACACAGTGCATCCTGGTGAAAGGTATGAACATGAAAAGGGAGTGGTGTATGGAGTAGACAAGAGACCATGCGGTGTCTCATGGGGCATGCATGTGTATCCTAGAGGTGCCCTTCTCTCTCCTGAGTCCTTTTGTGGAGGGCTGGATGCCACTCCCTGCTGCTAATCATCTCCTGACTCAGGTTCAATGGTCTCTTTCCTCTACAGGAACTTAGAGTGCCCTTCCCCTACTAATACTAAGGGGAGTGTATTTCTACACTCTGTGAATGGCATCACCCAATGGCCAAGCTCAAAACTGGGAAGCCACTTCTGACCTCTTCTTCTCTCCCTCTCATCCCCTACATCCCCATCACCAAGTCCTGGTGGTGGTACCCCAAAATTATGTCTCAAACTCTCCCTTCATCTCCTCTACCTTAGCCAGGGAGACAGTCAAAATATCCAATAATCGGCATAACCAGGGGATACTCAGTAGAGACAGCCACCACGGTGCGACTGCGAATGTACTGAGTGTAGTGAGTACGGAGTGCCCCCCACACCCTGTCAGGCCCTCAGCGAGGCACTGCCTCTTGCCTGAACTGTTGGAGGAGCTCTTTTCCCTCCTCTGATGTCTCTCTTGCACCATGGTCAGAGCAATTAACCTAATTCGCAAACCCAATCATTTCTTCATGTGCTTAAAGCTCTTCAGTGGCCCCTTCATTGTGTAAGAGACCCCTTTCCAACTCCTCGGTTGGCCTCATAAGAACTTGCCCAGGCTGGACCTACCACTTTCAGAGCCCATCTCCTACCACGTCCCTACAAGCATCCTCTGTCCCAGTCCCACCAAACTGACTACAGGGTCTGGAATATGCCATGTCTCCATGCCTTGCACTCGAGGCTTCTTCTGCCTAGGGTGCCTTGAACTCCTTGATGCCTTGTGAAGTCCTCCTGATGTGGGCTCAAGACACAACTCAAATGCCACTTCCTTTGTGGAAACTCCCCTGACCTCCTCCTTGGTGCCTCCACTGTATGTCCCATATGGACCTACCGTTATCATATAGCTCACTTCTTTGTACTTTGCTTACATGTCTGTCCCTCTCCCACTAGCCTCCACAGTTCTGGAACAGGCTGGGGACCATCTTGTAACCTGCGAACCCCCTAGCACAGTGCTTGGAACATGGTGGGCACTGTGGAGATGCTGATGGATTGATGGACGAATGGGATGATGTAAGGGTGGTCCTTGAGTCAGAGAAGGGACTTGATAAAGCTTCCTGCTCAGGAATCTGTGGTGATGGACGTGTTGGCCAGGATGCAGCATGCAGTAGAACAACGGGTATCACTAACCTCACCGCCCTTTTTGGTTTTTGAGTATGTTTTGACACATCCAGGAATGTTTTTGGACACACAGCGTTCGTGGACAGTGTATTTACAATCTGAAAACAAAAAAACAAAAAGGAAAGTGCTTGTGAGTGTCCACTTTAGGGACGTCTAGCCATCTGCCCACCTCCACTCCAGCCCAGGCCCATGCCTCCCTCTGAGTGGCCAGTCAGAGGCAGGGGACATATGGAGTTGGCCTTCCTCATGGAAATCTGGAATAGTCTCCAGTTGCTTATTGAGAAGAGAGTCCACGTTTCTCTCCCAGACGTGTTTCTATACCCTCTATTCCAACACACTGCTTTCCACTGCAGAGAGTGAACACAGCAAGAAAACATTCTCAGAAAGGCATTTTCCGCTAAGGAGAACATGAGGAGTCCACCTTCTCAGTATGCCAATGCCATGTATGTTGGGGGTGCTGGAGAGGAAAGAGAAAGGCTGGGGTGTTCTAATTTTGGAGATTTGGAGTTAGGCAGGCCTGGGCCTGAACTCTGGCTCTGCCATTGATAACCACACACATAATCTTGGGTAACTTTCAACACGTGTCTGAAATTCAGGGTTTGGGGGACAAAACTGCCTTTCTCTTTGCAAGGCTTTTACAGCATTAACTGAGATAAGGTGTGTAAAGCACTACGTGTCTTGGTCAGAATAGCTATTCCACACATTATTATTGTGGTTGTTACTACTCTTTACTACTATGCAAACCGTAGAGGCCCAGAGGCCTCGAACCCACCAGGAATAAGATGGGGTTCTTCTGTAAGAAGAGTGTCAGAGCTGGAAGGCCTGGGGGCCCCTCCACTAGCCCACTGATGCTGGCTCTCAGTTGGCACAGGGCCCTGCTTTGCTAAGGTGACTTTTGTGGCTGGGTCACTTGCTGCCTAGTTCATGTGTGCATGTTTAGATGAAACAGTTTGGTGGCCCGAACAGCACCCAAGCGGCAGCTCACCAGGCTCTTGTGGGTCCAGGAGGAGTGTTCGCTACCTGTATGGTAAGGTGGCTGCACCCACAGGCCCTGGCCCCAAAAAGCCTTTGTACTGTAGCCTCTTCCCCTCTCCCTCTGCTCCCCTACTCCCTGTCTCCCTTCTCCTTCCTCCATCACCCCTTCTCCCTCCTTCCCCTCCATCTTTCTCCACTTCTTCTCTCCAGTCCCCTCCCCTCTTTTTTCGCCTTTGTTTTTTTCTCCTCTCCTGACTTTACTAAATGGATTATAAAGACAAACCGAAGGAGAGTCGTAAGTTCCATGCATTTACACAATACAGTCTTATGCTGTTTACTAATGACCACCCCCTAGCTTCAGCAAAATAAACATTCACTAGCAAAACCCAATTAAAATCACTATGAGATGTTTTAAAATTGTGCGTGAACATTAATGATTTTTTTCTAGGGCTCAGTGGCCCATGACAGGACTCCACTAACAGTACATTATTTGTTCATTTGACTTGGGTAAGATGGAAATAGGACACAGAGCTCTTGCTTTATTTCCTGCTGTTGGACAATATAGGTGGTCCCTCAAGCCGGGAGGCAGAAGCACCTAGACTCTGCCTGGAATGGCTCAAGACGCTTCCTGGGGAAAGGGGCTTGAAGGAAGTTTACTCACAAACACAGCACAGGCCTTGCTTCCGAACGCCCATCAGCATGATGTGGCAGAAGTTGCAGTAGGTGGGTTTCTTGAAGTGTTTCATGGTCCAGGCATGTCTCCCGTCCCCCTTGGAGCCCTGCAGGGATACGAGGAATGAGATGCTGAGCAGGCAGCTCCGTGCGAATGGAAGCCAGGGAGCAGCTCCTGTAGGTTTTTCTTTTTTCTAAGACTCTTCTCCTGTATGGGAAACAAGCTATTCACTTGTTTAACTGTTTTAGGGACTCTTTCAAAAGAAGCACAAATCAAAACAAAGTCCTTTGTTTTTAAAATGAGCAAATATTACACATTAGGAATGTGTGACTAGGAGTGCATGTATGGGGGATAAAATAAGACCTCTCCTACATGGTTGGCAGAAGTGTAAGTCAGAAGAGACTTTTTATCTGTCTTCTATCTCTCCCTCTCTATCCATCCATCCATCCATCCATCTATCCATCCATCATCATCCTTTAAATGTTTGTAACTTTTGACTTAAAAATTCCCCTTCTTGAGTTTTATCCTAAAGAAATAATTTTTGAAAGTCAGATGAACATTTTTGTGCTCTGCCAGATGTTTAATCCAGCAGTATTGGAAATTGGGGGCGGCTGGGGAGCTCTGTCCGTTAAGCGTCCAACTCCTGATTTCAACTCATGTCGTGATCTCACGGTTCATGAGATTGGGCCCCATGTAGGGCTCTGTGCTGACAGTGTGGAGCCTGCTTGGGATTCCCTCTCTCCTTCTCTCTCTCTCTCAAAATAAATAAATAAGCATTAAAAAAAATCTTTAATGAAAAATCGGAAATATCCTGAAGGTCTCAAAATTATCTGGAGGTTAGTTGTACATCCATACCATTTATCAGCCATCAAAAAGATACTAGTAAGAGTATCTAATGACATGGGAATGCGCTCATGATACAATGCTAAATGAAGAAACTAGAATGCAAATTGGACAATATAATCTCAGTTTTATACAACAAGATCTTTGATGGGAAGAAATGTCACTGGGCTGTCAACAGAGGTTAGCCACTGTTAGTACTACAGGTTTATTTTAATCTCTAATTTCTCCTCTCTTCTGCATTTTTCACATTTTCTACCATGAGCATGCACCAGTTTTATAATCAGGCAAAAGTAGCTTAGTGAAAACAACATACTTCTCTCAACTTTCTGTACACAGATAAAATAGTAAAGAGACAGAAATAGAGAGGGTTAAACCACTTCCTCCTGAACGGACAAATCCATCCTTATCCACTAGATAAGCCGAGCCTCACACAATCACACACCCTCCCTGAGACACCAGTTCTTCCAGCTTCTAGCTCTAGGAGCACAGTCTCATTGGAGGCCGTGGCTTCAGGAGTATGCCTCCATGTATGCTGTCCCTAAACTTTTCTCATGGGCTCCATCAAAAGACTAACACCCCTGGGCTGGTCTTAAGGGGCAGTCAGAACTACTGTTATAAGGTCGGGAGGACGGGCAGTCAGGGTGCCAGACTCATACCCCAGTTCCTACTTCCGGGCACCTCTGGTTTGGGCTGGTCACAGCAGCCAGATTCATTCCTGTGCCCAGATTGTGCTCCTTATGGTCCCTAGAAAAGCCCATCTGCCTTTCCAAATGCTGGTCTCCTCCTGGGGGAAGGCTAAGCATTTTTCATCTCACCACCTCAAAATCCTGCTTGTTTCAAGATCTGAGTTTTACAGAATTACAGTCTTTTTATCTAATGATTTCCACTTTTAGTAAACAGTTTTACTAATTGATTAAATGTTTCATAAAAAGATTGATTCATCCGCTCATTTGATAAACATCTAATTCAGAGAATTTTTGTAAGAATTAAATGAAATAATGTAAGTAAAGCTACTAATCCAGTGCTTGCCACAGTGTGAATTAAAACTTTTATTAAGGGGTGCCTGGGTGGCTCAGCTGGTTAAGTGTCCGACTTCGGCTCAGGTCATGATCTCGCAGTCTGTGGGTTCAAACCCTGTGTCGGGCTCTGTGCTAACAGCTCAGAGCCCAGAGCCTGCTTCGGATTCTATGTCTCCTCCTCTCTCTGCCCCTCCCATGCTCATGCTCTGTCTCTCTCTGTCTCTCAATAATAAATAAACGTTAGGGGCACCTGGGTGGCTCAGTCGGTTAAGCGGCCGACTTCGGCTCAGGTCATGATCTCGAGGTCCATGAGTTTGAGCCCCGCGTCGGGCTCTGTGCTGACAGCTCAGAGCCTGGAGCCTGTTTCAGATTCTGTGTCTCCCTCTCTCTGACCCTCCCCCGTTCATGCTCTGTCTCTCTCTGTCTCAAAAAAAATAAACGTTAAATTTAAAAAAATAAATAAATAAATAAATAAACGTTAAAAAAATTTAAAAAACCCTTTTATTGAGTTTCTCTCAGTGTTAGACACTAGGGAACACAAAACAAGTGAAGTATCCGTTTACCTGTCAGGAGGTAGACTTCTACCTATACAAGAAAGAAGAGAAAGAAAAAGAAAAGAAAGAAAAGAAAGAAAGAGGGCCTTGGAGAAGTTATATAAATAATCCAAGACCATAAAATAACAAGCAACTGATTTAATAACTGGAGGTCTTGCTGGCCTGAGCCCTTTAATCCCTCTCCCCTGCCTCTACAATCCAGGGTTTTCTTTCCTGGACAGAAAGGAGATTACAGCACTCTTCAGCAGACCCCACTGCGCCTTCCTGTAGCCTGAATGATGGTCATTTTACCTGAAAATACCTTCATTAACTAAGCCAGCTGACTTTCCTTTTCTTAGATACTATTTTCCTAGATACAGGGTTAGAAGCGAAAGGACGCAGAGGAAGGCTAAAGCAACATTTTTGCTTGGGTTATAGCACCATCATGTGGCCTCTTCATTTCTACAGGCTGTGGGAGTAACCTCCCCGCGGTGAACCAGGGGCGAGGGTGCGGCTGCAACTTCCCCCGGACACAGCCTCTTTCTCATATGCATGTGTGCCATTCGGACATTTTCAGTGTCCACAAGTGGGTTTGGAAAGAGCCAAAGGAGCAATGTGATTTTTAAGACATTGAGGGATGCTTTCTTCAGAGTCCTGAGTATTAGATGCAAAAACTTACAATTTAGTGCATGTTTAGAATGAAATGCATAAAACTGTTGATCAATAAAAACCACATTGGCATTTGCTTTTGTCTGTCACTTTATTGATGTAAATTATGGTCTTCTACCTGGCTGTTTTGGCATTTGGGGGAGATACTGGGGAGAGTGTTGAAGAAATAGTCTGTCTCTCCCTCTTCCAGCCATAAGACAGAGGCTCCATGCAAAGAGTCGTGTGGTGCCTTGGACTTACCAAGTCCAAAACAGAATAGAGAACAGAAATTGCTTCCTTGTGATTAAAGTGTTTCATTTTCACTCCCACATTTCAGAGAAAAACCCAGGTATGCTGGAACGACACCCAAGCGGGACTTCTACTTTGATCCAAGTATTGATAGCAGAAAGTATGTCTTCCTTATCTGAGCACCTCATGTCCTAGCTCACGTGGGTTCTTGCCCATGGAATGTTCTTGGTAAAGAGTCACTGAATGACGTGTGCTCCTCCGAAATACGGAGGTTAGCCTCTGATATTAACTAGGTGTGTGTCCTTGGCAAAATCCCTTTACCTCTCTGGCCCTCAGTTTGTAAAATGAAGGGATTAGACCACGGATCACCAGGATCTTCTCCAGCTCTGACTTTTTGGGTCCTAAGGAATAAGAAGGGAGTTGCGTAGCTCCTGGGTCCTTGATTTCTAGTTAGCACTTGGAAAGACCTGGACGTGCCAAGATGACTGCAGGATTCTTTGTCCTTGAGTGTTGGGAACAGAGGCTCGGGTTCTGAACTGCAGTCCTGAATTGCAGAACTGTCACCTGGAGACATTATAGGTAGTGGCAGCCAGCTATAGGCTGACCCAGCTGAATGGGCCATTCTTATCTCTGACATTTCAATAACCTCCAAGAAGTGTTGTCCACAACTGATGCGATGGTCCTGGTAAATGCTCAATGTCACGATGTGTACTTCTGGTTTTTATCCTTCCTACCTTGTGTATGGGTATCCTTCCTACCTTTTGCATTTCCCTTGCAAAATAAGCAGACTAGGTCAGATGCAGGCATACATTATGCCTCTGTATGTATCCCCTACTCAGATCAAACTGGGAGGTTTCTCGAATACACTCTGAACTTTGTCATTTAGGTCTTTGACCAAGCTTTTCTCCCAGCCATAAACTCTCTCTTCTATCATCTTCCGTCTGTCAAATCATATCCATCCTTGAGAACCAGATCCAACATCCTCTAAAGTCTTTCTACCTGATCTTTACACTCAAGGATGAGATACCAGAATCCCACATGTACTTCCGGCCAGGGCAAACAACCTCCAAGGCTTCTCCCTCTTTCTCACTTCTAAGTGTGGGAGGTTTAGCAAGCGTGGGATCTTTGGAGTCAAGTGCAAATAAATTCTGCCTCCTCCTTTGCTCTTTAGGCCCCAAATCTCACTTTTCCATCTACATAAATTGGGGGAAAATATCTATCTTATCTGGTTGATTTGGTGGTTGAATAAGATACCATCACTGAATGTCCTCCACCTTCTGACAGATCGGTAGTTTTCCTTCCCTTCCTTCTCCCTTTCTTCCTTCCTCAACTCTCTTAGCATGTTTTAACCTAACTTGTGGAAAAGACGGTATTATCCCTTGATTTTTTTCCCCCCTCTTCCCGGTTGGGTATAAGCTTCTGGTAGATGCATACTGTATCTGTGTCCCCTCCCAGCACTCAGAACAGTATCTTTACTTAGTTATAATTTAGAAAATGCCCTCTGTGAAATGAATGAATTATATGCCAGACACTAATCAGTAAAAAGAGAGGACTTTTGGGCTGGCCTAGAGTATCTGGTGCGTCCATTGGGAAGTCTGGGGCAGAAGCCAAGGCCGTATACAGATGTTAACTTCCACGTGGAGCCTGATGCTTCTGAAAGGCAAGAGCTCTTTGAGCTCAGGCTTGCTGACTTACAGAGTCATCCATGCCCAGCAGGACCAGCAGTGGGATGGTGGTCATCCCTCCGTGGACCCATTCCTCTAGAGACACAAAGCCGTCCCGGTCGTAGTCCATTCCTTGCAACATCTCCTTCAGTATCTGCAGAACCCAGAGAGCAACAATTGTCCACTTTCATCCTGCACTTCCCTGCCTCCCTCTGTCTCCTTCTTTCTCTTTTGCTCTGCCTTATCTTTGCCCTCTAATTCACAGTGAGCAGAGCAGTGAGGGGGCAAAGAGGGGTGAGGAGGCCAGTGTTCAGTGCCTGGCCCTGCCCTGCCCTGACTGTGTGGCCTTGGGCAAGCCACTCCTCTCTGGGTTCTGCTTTGCTCATCTGTAAAATGAAAATAGCATTGCTATGCTTGGAGCACTGTAGTGAGGGCAAGAGAAAATGAATATAAAATGTCTAATCTAATAACTGACTCATAGGAACCCCCCCCAGTGTAATTATTATTATTAATATTACCTAGTGATTGAGAAAATCTTTAAAATTCTTTCTAGCTCTAAATTCCTTGAACTCCTGTTATAAAAATTTAACTCCGGTGGAAAGGTTAGGGAGTATTATTAGGTATTACTATTTGAATTATGTCTTCAATTTTTCCTGTCAGAGAAGTGGAAGGTCAAGGTATAGGACCCTAGAGAAGTTGCCTATAAGAAACTAAGTCTGGGAGAGCATGCACAGTAAACACTTGTATCCAAGTCCTGAATCCTGCTTTTCATTTTGGAGGCTCACGTGGACGTCACCCCTTGCTTCTGGAAACTCACAGGCCTCAGCTCCATGGGATCCCACTCCAGATACTGGGCAACGTGAAGCATCTGGTTGACAATACGATCCATCTCCTGGAAAACATCAAGAGGAGAGAACCACTGAAGATGTGTTTTCAAGAGCAATTCTCAAAATCCAACCCCCAGTGAAGCTCCTGGGCAGGGGCGGAGCACAAGAAGCAACAGTGTAACTGTTCTGCTCTTTATGCCTTGACTACAAAGGTCTATGGAGAGTAGATGCTCAAAGAAGCACAGAACATGGATAAGTCAGAGGTATGGAGACAGCTCACTGAACACCAACCTCCTCCTGGACCCACCTGGACTCACCTTTTTCCCCAATCCTGCGCTTTGACCCAGCATAGAGGGTACCCATGTTTTCCCCTTCTTTGTGACTGTAGCTCCCTAAATATTTATAAGCCAACACAATTCTCTCCTGTCTATTTTATCCCTCCTCATTCCCATAGGTTAAAAAAAAATTTTTTTAACGTTTATTTATTTTTGAGACAGAGAGAGACAGAGCATGAACAGGGGAGGGGCAGAGAGAGAGGGAGACACAGAATCTGAAGCAGGCTCCAGGCTCTGAGCTGTCAGCACAGAGCCCGACGCGGGGCTCGAACTCACGGACCGTGAGATCATGACCTGAGCCGAAGTCAGACGCTTAACTGACCAAGCCACCCAGGCGCCCATCCCATAGCTTTAGCAACTTGGGATCCATCTATACCCCTCAAGGGTCGGTTTCAGTTGGATACAGGGCCACTATGTTGGTTGTAGCTCAGGCACTATGATTTAGGTCACTTGGGGCATCTCTGTTTCCTTTGCATCACATCCAGTCCTAAGCCCAGGGCTCTGTGAATAGGAAATTTATAAGGGCTACATTTGCCTGGTGAGTGAGCCTTTTGTTTAGTACCAAGACCAGGCTTTATTTAAAACCTCACAGAATTGTTGGACGCTAATGAATCAGTACACCCAGTGTTGCACAGAAACACAGTGGACTGAGGAGGGGTTTGCATCTCTTGGGCACCATCGAAGATGTTCAAAGTAAGATTGATCTAGGGAGACACACTGGTGAACCGAAGCAAAGTTCACAAGTGTTACCTCTAGGGGCGCCTGGGTGGCTCAGTCATTTAAGTGTCTGACTTCAGCTCAGGTCATGATCTCATGGTTCTTGAGTTTGAACCCCACTTCAGGCTCTGGGCTGACAGCTCAGAGCCTGGAGCCTGCTTCAGATTCTGTGTGTCTCTCTCTCTTTGCCCCTCCCCTACTCGTTCTCACTCTCTCTCACACACACAAATAAACATAAAAAAAAAAAATAAATAAAACTGCTACCTCCACCAGGTAGAATGCTGGGTCAAAATAAGCCATCTAAAGCCCAGCAGGGTTTTTAAAAATTGTATTTTATTTAAATTAAAAAAAATCCATCACAAAACTGCAGATGAGGCAGTAAACTGGGATAAGAAAGTGGGCAGAACAGTGGAGACAGGGCTCAGCAAAATTTCCAAAGAAAAAGAGCTTGCAGATCTAGCTGGCTCCAAGATTCATTGATTAATAAAACAATGTGATTCAAGAACAGAGAATTAGATTCAGTCTCGGCCTGTGTGAATGGGTGGGCATTTTCAGGAAGCATAGTAGGTAGATTTTAGGAAGACCTTGTTCCCCTGATGTCTACCCTGGTCAGGCCACATGTGGATACTTAAAGAGTCATGGAGGAGTGGGTTAAGTTCTGTGCCACATTTTAAGAAAGGCACTGAGAGAGGCACCTGGGTGGCTCAGTCAGTTGGGCATCTGACTTCGGCTTAGGTCATGATCTTGCAGTTCACAAGTTTGAGCCCCGTGTCAGGCTCCGTGCTTACAGCTCAGAGCCTGGAGCCTGCTTTGGATTTGTTGTTCCCCTCTCTCTTTCCCCCTCCCCCACCTGTCCGCTCTCTGTCTTTCTCTCTCAAAGATAAATAAACATTAAAAAAAAAAAAATGAATAGCACTGACAAACCAGAGCTTGGTCAGAGTGGTTATTTAAGCCTGCCTTATGAGAAACAGTGTGGAAATTGTGGAATTTGAGCTTAGAGAAGATCTTCGGGTAGATGTGACAGTATCTTCAGAAACTGAAAGGCCTATTGTATAGGACTGGTATTCCACTGGTCAGCTGTCTTGGTCAGCTACCCAGGGCAGAAGTAAGCAGAGGGCTGTAGGGAAGGAGTTGAAGGCTGGCCTGTTTTGACCTCCCTGCTGGGTTGGGGGAAGGGGAACGGAGCAAAGAATCCCGTTTTGTGTAGAAAATTTCTCTGGCAGACTAGAGGTGCCTTTTGTGCAGAAAGGACGCCCTCTCTAACAGTGCCCCCAGCAGTGCAATGGCTGTCCCAAGGGGAAGGTGAACTCGCCATTCCTCTGAGCTTTCACACACAGCCCGAGGATCCATCTTCCAAGGATCCTCCGTGGGAAGTTGAATCAGATATTTCTATTGGGACTCACTTCCATCTACCGATGCTGCCTTCTAAATAGATCTGGAACTTCACCACTTCTTACCAGCTGCAATGCTTCTACCCTGGTGCAAGCTACCATCATTTCTTGTCTTGTCTATTCCAACAGCCTCCTCACTGATATCTCTGCTTGAGTCCATACAGTCCGGTCTCAACAGAGCAGCTGGAGTGACCTGGTAAAACTGAAGTCATGTCACCCCTCTGCTCAAAATCTCCAGTGGTTCTCCACTTCTCCAGAGTAAAAGACAAACTTCCCCAGTCACCTATATGGCTTGGTATGTTTTACAGACTCTCCCCGCAAGCACCCCTGGCCATCACTTGTCTGATCTCACCCCCTACTACTTCTCACTTTGACCTCCTCACTCTTCTGCTCCATCACTCTGGCCTCCTCATTAACCCACCCACATTCCAAGCCCCCCCCCCCCCCCAGGACCCCTGCACTGAGGCTCCCTCTGCCTGGAAGGTGCTTCATCTGGATATCCCCAGGACTTACTTCCTCACCTCCTACCAGTCCCTGTTCAAATGTCCCCTGGTGGAGACCTTCCTTGGCTCCTCAAGCTAAACCTGCAGCCCCTTCCCCCCCAGCACTTCCTTCCCTCCTTTATCTGTCTTCCAGTACACACATCTCTCTAACACGTATCTTGCTATGCTTTGTAGTGCATGTGCTTGCACGATGATGAAAGTTTCACGAGGGCATGGATTTCCGTCCATTGCCTTCACTGATGTATCCCCGGTGCTCGACGTGTGGCAGACACTCAACAAACATGTGTCGATCCAATGCCTGAGTGTCTATGATTCTCTGGCTGTTCCCTGGCAGGACACAACCCACAGCATTGCGATGTGGCTGCAGGAATGTCTTAAAGGCACCCTGGGGTTTAGAGGACGTTAGGATGATTTAGGTGGTCTAACGGACTTGTTTCCTTCCTTCCCCGCGGGACTGGTCTGACTCAGCCCCATGCCCCTCGCCCTCACAGCCTTTCTGTTAAGGAGTCCTGTCTCTGACACTGCTGGCCGTAAGCACGAGGCCTGTCTGATTCTTTTTGCCTTCTCCCCTCTCTGCTTTCTTCCTTCCCCATCCTTCCTTTCACCCCATGATCCTGTCCTATCCCTGCCTATTCCCGAGGGAGAGTGGGGGCGGGCCTCAGGCTTTCCCAAGTTCAATGGGATGGGACCATGTGCTCCGAGCAGGAAGAACCAGACTCGTTGAGCTAATACCCCGAGCACAAGAGGAAGACTAGGAAGTTAAACTAGATAAGACACTAAAGCATCTCCCCATTTTGAGATTTTGTGATCCTGGGCTTCTAAGGTGAAAAGGCTAGGTAGAGTTCACTCCCCCTCAGGCTGGTGCTATTCGAAGTGGTAGTGTGTGGGGGGGAGGAGTTCTACCATGACTTCTGTAGCCCATATTGACACACTGCTATTTCCATAAATATGGAACTGGGAATTTTTACTCTTCCTCTACTCGCTCCCCTCTCCCCGAGATTTTCTTGGTTTCAGGAGGGACATTTGGAGGGAGAACTTACCGCCTGGTCCAGGAGACCGTTCTCATCTGAATCATAGAGACGAAACATGACTGCAAGAGACACAGAGGTGAGGCTCGAGGTGTCCTCTGGGCACCAGGGACGAGCTGAGACTCTGATGCTGTCAGTCTTTAGATGAGTTCCGTCACTGAGGCGAAGGCTATTGCAGCCACGTTACCCACCCTCCCAGGCGCATAGTTTGACTTCTTACAGACAGGGTGGGAAGAGGGTGGAGAACCAAGCCATCTGGCTTCCGGACCTGTCTAACCAATAACTGTGGCTGATGAGATCCAGGTCACGGTATGATTCCTGGTCGAGCATGCGTATCTCGCAGTATCACTGGAACATGACTCAAAGCAAATGCCCAGCTGATGGTGGGTAGAGGCACCCAAATTATAAATGGGATACTGCTTCCGTTGCACACGGAAAGGGTGTGGGTTTAGGCAGACTCACATCTTGGCCTTGTCCTACCATCCCGGGCATCAAACAAGTCATTTAACTTTGTTTGGCCATGTTTCTTTATCTGTAAGATGGAGACTGTGATGTTTTCTTTCTCCTAGGTGGTTTTTTTTTTTTTTAAATGAGGATTAACATGTAAATGATAGGCCAATTTTTTGTCTCCATAATAATTTTTAGTTTTTCTAAATAAGATATAAACATAAAGTGTAAAGATATGTATAAAACAATAAATATCTTAAAACCTTTAAAATGTTCATAAAAGAAACATGCCAAGTAGGACTACATACATAAAGTAAATATTTTTGCTGGCCTTTTCAATACTTAGAAAGGCTTTAGGATAAGATTTTTGACAACCTAGCTCTCCTTAAAAAGATACCCAGAGAAGTTTAAATTGATGTGTTCTTTCTCTTAACATCCCCATAGCAAGCAGAGAAGTTCAACATTATTTCATTAACCTCATGATTTCAGGCCAGCTATGATTACTCCAAAAATCGATATTATGACATCTAAATGTTTTTGACCTCATTAAAGATTTTAGAAAGATTGAGCTTATATAATACAGACTTCTATTCCTGTGCCCTATTCCTAAGTCTCACAGTGCTTGGAATGTAGAAAGCACTCAACAGATATTATTCATTTTTCTTTCAATAATGAACATTTATATATGGCATTTAATAAGTACGATGTACTCTCCTATGCAATTTATCATTACTACTCATTTAATCCTCATTACCACCACTACAGAAGCTACTGTATTTATTTTTCTGAAACATCAACATGTTATTCAGAAACATCCTCTATCATGTTCTAGCTGTAGGGAGGTGATGCAGGATAAGGAAAATCTGAGAGAGAAATTTGGGCAAAGTACTACATTTTCATTTCTGGGACCTGGGAACTTGCATTTTGGTCATCTAAAAGGTAGGGATCCTGTCTGTGATCTCAGAAGTAAGCAGAGTGGGGAGCACAGCTGAACACATCTTCATTTTCCTCCAGTTCTAACTTCATCAGGCCTGCTTTCTCTGTGGAGCCTCCCCTAACTGCCCCTTCCCCCACATACCCACTCTGGACCTCTCAGCATGTACCCAAAGGTGACAACACTCCTGCTAAGTTGCCCGTGTGTTGCTACATCTTTCTGTATGTTTTAATATCCCTGCACCTTGTGCTTGTTCAGCTGTGTGATCCTGGTAGGAGCTGAGGTTCTTTAAAAGTAGGATCGTGGCCGTGGGATTCTCCGTGAAACTTCAGAATGTCCTGGTCAGAGGAACTCGGCATATGAGGCTGACTCACCAAGCAGATAAAGAAGGACAGACAGATCTTCCCGCGACTGTTGCTCCCAGACCCTGGGCCGGGGCAACTCTTAACACAGAGCTCTCTTGGTCCTAATATGCACTGATAGAACTAGAAAGTGTAAGCACTCAGTTTTTCAGCAGCATGGCCTTGGGCAAGTCATTTACACTTTCTGCGCTTTCTGACACGTCAAATGAAAACAATCACACTGACCTTCTAGGGTTATTGTGAGGTTAAAATGAGATCATGTATTTAAAGTGATTAGCAGAGGGGTGCCTGAGCGGCTCAGTCAGTTAAGCATCTGACTTGAACTCAGGTCATGATATCATGGTTGGTGGGTTTGAGCCCCGTGTCTCAGGCTCAGTGCTGACAGCTCAGAGCCTGGAGCCTGCTTCCAATTCTGTGTCTCCCTCTCTGCCCCTCTCCCACTCATGCTGTCTCTCTCTCTCTCTCTGTGTCTCAAAAATAAATAAATGTTAAAAAAATTAAAAAAAAATAAAGTGATTAACAGATATAAGGTGTTCAACAATGAGAATTATTATTGTTAATGTATTGATAAAAGGTATGAGTTCAGGCTATAATTTCCAAAAAGATACATGTTTGGTTATTAAAAAGGAAAGTGTAAGTTGTTTTCAGTCATTAAAATCAGGGGAAGATTTGAATTTATTTGGTTTCATTAACAAACACAAGTAAGATTAAAAACTCAACAGGCCAAATGATCTGCAACAAAAAATTACAAGGAAAAAAATAAGCAGAAGATTAAAATAGAAGAAACATAAGAAGCAATGGCAATGTATAGACCAAGTTTGGATCCTGAGTCAAACAACTAAAAATATATAAGATAACTGGGAAAATGTGAACACTGGCAATATTTGATATATAAACGGTGAAATGAAATCAAGTCACTTATGTCAAGGGGTTTTAAAATGGAGTTGGGAGCTTATCAAGTAGATGGGCCTTACCCACATCCTAACTGGGTGGAGCTGTGAACTCTGACTTGGGCCAAACTTCAAATATTCCAAGGACTCAATTCTAATACCTGTAACTTGCTACAGTAAGAGTCTGCTTAGCGACAGCCTTAGTAACCAATTATATTCAGTCAAGATTCGTCTTCTGCCATCAACACCAATAAAAAAATTCTCTGTAAACAACATATACAAGCATTCCCTTTTGTCTTTAAAAACCCTCAACTTCTGTTCCCTCGGAAGGGCACTATTTGGCTTGCTGCCCAAATCTGTGTTCCCTGAACTGCTATTCTGAGGCCCTAAATAAGTGCTTTTGCTCTTATACTGGCTCCGCCTCTTTTCTCTCTGAACAGACAATAGTAAGGAGTCATCGTCTTTCAATGTGATAATGGTGCTGTGGTTATATTTAAGAAAAAGTCGTATTTTTTGAATACTGAAATATTTATAGGTGAAATTACATGATGTCTGAAATTTGCTTCAACATATCCTGGGGCAGAGGGAATGCATGGGAGGTATAAATAAAGCATGATTGATTATAAGTCAGTAATTACTGAAGGTAGCTGATGGGTATATGGAAGTTCATTGTACTTTATACTTTTATCTACGTTGGAAATTTTCTATAATAAAAAGTTTTTTAAAATGCAGTTTCTTGGGGTGCCTGGGTGGCTCAGTTGGTTAAGCGTCTGACTTTGGCTCAGGTCATGATCTCACTGTGTCCGAGTTCCAGCCTTGCAATGGGCTCTGTGCTGACAGCTCAGAGCCTGGAGCCTGCTTTGGATCCTGTGTCTCCCTCTCTCTCTGCCCCTCCTACACTCATGCTCTGTCTCTATCACACTCAAAAATAAGTAAATATAAAATAAAATAAAATAAAATAAAATAAAATAAAATAAAATAAAATAATAAAATGCAGTTTCTTTCTATTGCCATTACAAAGACCCAGTCTGAGAGCCACTAATATGAAAACATCTTTCACATCCTCTCTGGTAATTATGAACAAATATAAGGCTTCAAACTCAAAGTCCAGCTGAATCTCAGAAATAATTTGACATTTCACTTTAAACACTAGCCAAAAGAGACATAAATCTGCTATATTTGCTACCAAATTGGCACGTAAGGCTTGCAATTGTTAACACCTCAAAACTGTGGGTGGTTAGTGAACTGTTTCACTTTGGTTTGAGCGAGGGTTAACCTTTGCCAGATACTTCCTTGTTAATGTTTGAGTTTTGTTGACTCATCTTATTATTAACTGGAATTTTGACTTTTGCTATGATGTGTTATGTTTTTCCCTTTAATGTCTACTAAAGTCCCAAAAAGAGCCAAAACAATACATCTTTTTTAACGAGGTCCTATTGTCTTCTGTTTTTAAAAGTTTGTCTGTAGGCTGATGGAGGCCAGTGAGCCCAACCCTGCAGTGAGTCTTACTAGGAGCCCGCAGGCTGTTTCAGCTGCTGTGGGCTTTCCTTTCTGCCACCAGATATTATTCCCTCCCTGAAACCAACTTTAAGGAGCATTGTGAAACCAAGATCAACTCCCTTACCTAACTAGCTGTTTCTCTCTAGAGGCCAAAAAATGTGGCGTAGGGGTGGGTGAAGAAATGAAAATAAGTTTTAATGAGATAGAGACTGATTAATTCTCAAGAAAGAAAGAAAAAAAAGATTCCCTCATAGTTAAAGAGTTGTTTGGGCACAGAACAGGAGAAGGAAGACAAATACTGAATATCCTCCCTTGAAAAATAAGAGAAGGTGGCAGCTTTTTGGTTGGAGGCTTTCAGGAAGTTCCTTCAGCAAAGAAGGGGAGTCTTGACCCCTTGTAGAGACTTCTCCCCTTTCCAAATCCTGGTTCTCAATACCAAGGTCTCAGATGCGCTTCCCACTCTCCATACAACTGGTTCTGGTCCCAACGTGGATTCCAGGAAATGTTCAGATCACTGTTGGTGACAGGACAGAAACACCTTCCCCAAGCAGGCATCACCAGTACCCATGATCCCAGATCAATCTCCGTCTGACATGTTTAGAAGGAAGAACAAGACACTACATCTTCCTCTAGGAAAAACTTGAAGCCCCTTGACAGGGTGGACACTTACATTCCAGCTTATCCTGAGGTCTCCCCGTCTCTAGCAGGGACAGGTAACACACGACATCCTTCAGGTACACTATAGGGGATTCTGAGCCTGGAGATGGAACAACAGGATTTCCCAGGAGGGTTGCAGCCACTTGGTCTTTTGCTGGCACCTGCTTCTCGGTGATCTTTGATTCTGCAATAGGCAAAAGGAAACCATCCAACGGCACTTAATGTTTAGTAAATATTAAACCTTGTTTGTTGCTCCATCATTTTCTTGGTAGAGAGTGTTGGTTACTTAAATATGATCAAATCAGTGGTCCTAGAAATCCAGTTTGTAGCATTCATACTCTCTGAATGGAGCCCATTCTGACACTTTTAAGAATCTCTATCATTGTAAGAAATTCACCTATACCCTGTGAATTTTCAGAAAAGATGAGAATGGTTTTTAGTAATATCAATACCCAACAGGTAAATGTCATTTTGCCTAATTTTTTGGAAACACTTACTCAATTTATAAAGTTACTTTTGGCTGGGATTCCAAAATCCAGACAATTGGTCATGTACCAGTACACCTTTTTTTCAATTTTCTTCTCAAATACATTCAAAGAAAAAGAAAAAGATGAACATTCAAAAGAGAAAACTGGGATCAACAATCGACAAATTTCCAGGCACTTGGAAGAATTCTGACTAGCCGCCAAGCCTCATCTATTGGATTAAGAAAATACAGAAAGTGGTTTATCATACCATAGGAATACAGTAAGTATCCCTCTGGAATTTTCCTTCTTTTAGGTTGGAAAACTCCGTCTTTCTTGTCTTCTAATCCAGAAATATGAGGTTATTGCTAATGAGAAAACTGGGCACCTATATGTGAATTATACTTTTCTCGAGGCACTTTAAGGGATATCTCTCTTCCCCCCAGCCTCTCTAGATCCATGCCCATAAGAAATGATCTCTTAATAATTTCCAGAACGAGGGTAAATTTGCAGAAAACACAGGTAAAAGTAAGAGGAAGACTGGTAGTGAAAAATCCACTTAGGTGTTCTGCCACTAAGTGGTGGAGGTCTGAAGATATAGACAGAGGGAGAGACAGCCCTGATGTAATGGCTGCTTCCAGTAATGGAAGGCAGTGCAACCGGTATACTTTTTATTCAGAAAGCCAAAGTGCCAAGCAAAGGCAAACAGTTCCTATCCTATCTGTCCAGTAGAGCTGTGCAACATGAAAGCCTACCTTATGAAACAGAGCTATAAAACAAGGACAGGAAGCTCCATCCTGAAACCTCAGAAAACCAGATCTTTGGAAATAATTTCCTACTGGACAAGACCCTCAGGAGGTTGAGAGAAGATATGTTAAATTGGAGCAGAGAGCCTCAGGGGTGAGCAAGTTGGGATAAAAATACAATAGGGTGAAATAAAAATAAGGATAGTAAGATGGGGGAAACTGCAATAAAATTACATATGCAACACAAGTATTAAAATCAGCACTGGAGGAAAAGTTATGAAAAAACATAATCTATAAGACAACTGTGAGAAATCCTTTGCACTAGGTAGCCCATTATACCTCAAGTTACTGTTACATCCTCAGATTATCCATCCATGAAAACACTATTATAATGACTTCTGTTTTGACTAAATTGGAGTAACACGACCAGATTTATCCTTCTACTGAAACAAAAAACTGGACAAAAGATATGAAACAATGGACACTGAATGTGGTAGCACCAAATGGTGATCCCAAGAGACAGAATACAAATGAGATGATACCCATAATTGCCACATCATACTGTTCAGAAAGAGTTTCTAGGCTGTAGCACTGGTAGGTGGAACCCAGGAAGATTCTGGAAGTCTCTCTGAGCTGAAGAGATAGAGCTTGAAGCCTGGGGAGCCCAAGGTGGCTAGAGTTCACAGAGCAGAGCACCAAAGAGGAGGAAGCTGCACAGAGAGAACTCCAGAGGTCTACAAATGGTACTCTGTGAATAATCAGTGGAGAGTTCTGTTCTATTATTCAGCTGAGTAACAATGAGTACAGGTGTGTGAGGAGACTACTGGAGGCTGGGGAAAGAATCAGTATTAGAGGGAACAGTCCCTGGAATGCACAGAGAGCCAGGAATAGTGTCTATTCTCACCAACTAAGGTAGAAACCCCCATAACTCATGAATCATTGAGTACAGTACTCAGAAGAGTTTTGTTTTGATTGTTGGGTAAAATTAGCAAATGCCTTTCTGGTCCTGGCTAACAAACCTTTAAAAGCTTGACCTGAAAAAGGTCAAACTATTTCCAAGTAGCCTAACTGTGCCCCAAAACAAAGCTCAAGAATTTTTATAGGAATATCAAAATATCCAATACCCAATGATGTAACATTTTCAATGGCTGGCATTTAATAAAAAACTGACAGGTATTCAGAGAAGAAAGGAAATATAAACAATAATAATGAGAAAAAGCAATTAAAATGACCCAGAAATGACACAGATGATATAAGACAAAAGCTTTAAAATAATTATTACAACTGTATTCCATATGTCCAAGAGGCTAGAGGAAAGATAGTACACTTTAAGTAGGAATATAAAAGATATTTAAAAATGCCTGTCTATATCAAGTGTCTAGATATGATGCGTGAAATGAAAAAAAAAATGCACTGAATAGGACTTAGAGTGGATTAGACATTGCAGAAGAAAAGATTAGTCAATTTGAAGCACAGCAAAAGAAACCATCCAAAAAGACTAAAAAAAGAAAGAAAAAGAGCATCATATTGTGAGCTGTGGGACAACTTCAAGTAGTCAAATAAACATGTAGTTGGAATACCTAAAGAGGAAAGAAAGAAGTAGGAAAAAATTGAAGAAATAATAGCTGAAATTTTTCCAAATGTGTCGATATTTGATAAAAGCAATAGAACCTCAGATCCAAGATTCTCAATGAACCCCAAACACAATAAATATAAATAAAACTACATCAAGGTGGGGTGCCTAGGTGGCCCAGTTGGTTAAATGTCTGACTCTTGAACTTAACTTAGGTCTTGATCTCATGGTCGTGAGTTCAAGCCCTGTGTTGAGCTCTGCACTGAGCATAAAGCCTACTTTAAAAACAACAACAACAAAAACCCCCAAAGCTACACCAAAAACATCATAATCAAACTGATTAAGATCAATGATAAAAAAAAATCATAAAGGAAGCCAGAGGAAAAAAGGCACATTATGTAGAGAGAAACAAAGATAAGAATGACAGTAATTTTCTCATTGGAAAGAAAGTAAGCTGAAAGTCAGTGGAACAACATCTTTAAAATACTAAAGGAAAAAAAATTGTCAACCTAAAATTCCTTACTCAGTGAAATATCTTTAGAAAAAAAAGGCAAAATAAAATTTTTTCATATGTACAAAACTGTATAGAGCTGCACTACAAGAAGTGGTAAAGAACATCTTTTTTGTAGAATTATATCATACAGAAACACACAAGAATAAAGAGCACTGAAACTGGTAACCGCATGGGAAAATATAAAAAAATATTTTTCTTATTAGTTAAATCTCCTTAAAGATAATTAACTATTAAAGCAAAAATAATAACAATGTGTTGTGCAGTTTATAATTTAACATATGCAGAAGTAAAATGCATGACAACAATAGCACAAAGGCCTAGATAAGAAAAGGACATATACTGCAGTACATTTCTTATAGTATACACAAAGTGGAATAATATTATTTGAATGTAGACTATGATAGTTAAAACAGTCACTAAAATAATATAACAAAGTTATAGCTAATAAGATCGAAAAGGAGGCAAAATGAAATCATAAATAATTCAATTAATTAAAAGAAAACAGAAAAAGAACAAAAGGGGAAGAAAGGACAGGAAAAAAAGAAAACAGATAGCAAGATGGTCCCTTTAAACCTAACCATATCAATTATCACAGTAAATGTAAACATTCTAAAACTCTAACTAAAAGGCAGAGATTGTCAGATTAGATAAACAACAACAACAAGAAGAACAACAACAAGACCCAACTACATGCTTCCAATAAGAAAGGCAGTTAGTTTCAATATAAAGCCAGGGGCACCTGGGTGGCTCAGTGGGTAAAGCATCCGACTTCAGCTCAGGTCATGATCTTATGGCTTGTGAGTTTAAGCCTGGTGTCAGGCTCTGTGCTGACAGCTTAGAGCCTGGAGCCTGTTTTGGATTCTGTGTCTCCCTTTCTCTCTCTGACCCTTCCCCACTCATGCTCTGTCTCTCTCTCAAAAATAAATAAACATTAAAAAAATTTTAAGTATAAAGACACAAATACATGAAAAGAATGGAGAAAGATACCATTTTAACTCTAGTTAACTAGAGTTGCTACGTCAATTATGAACATAATTCGAATAAAGTAGATTTCAAAGTGAAGAGTATTACCAGGAATAAAGAGAATCATTTCATAATGCAGAAGTCAAATTATGATGAGAACATAACAATCCTAAACATTCCACTCCTAGATCTTTACCTAAAAGGAATGAAAGCTGCCCACACAAAGACTTGTACAAGAATATTCATGTTGTATATGAAATAGTCTCAAACTGGAATCAACCCAAATGTCCATCAATAGATGAATGGATAAACAAATTGTGGAATATCTACTTATATACTAAAATACTAATCAGCATTAAAAATGTGTTAATTGTTGATGCACATGACAACATGGATACATTTAAAAATTATTACGCTGAGTGAAAGAAGCCACACCAAAAAGTGTACACACTGTATGATTCTATGTATATAAAATATGGAAAATGCAGTCTGATCTATGGTGACAGCAAGCAGATCAGATTGTATGGATCTAGGGGTGGGTGGCTAGGGAGGGTGGGAGAAACAGACTATAAAGAAACTTCTGGGGATGATGGGTGTCTTCATTATATTGACGTGGTACTGGTTTTATAGATGTATACATATGCAAAAACTTACTAATTATACACTTGAAACATGTGCAATTAATTTTATGCCCATTATACCTCACCAAAGCTGTTTTAAAACATTATTACAGCCTTTTACAAAGATCTTTGGGTTACTAGGACTGTGACTGGATCTTGAGCCACTGTTCTAGTCTATGAGGTGTACTGTTCATTCCAGTCATGGAAATGCTGGGGAGCAGAACGACCGAGAGGCACACAGTCCTACTAATGTTTTCCTCCTCAAGCTACCTTATATGAAATACCCCTAACCCACAGTCATCTAAGTACATCCCTCAAGGGCCATCAGTAGTCAAAGACTAACACCCTCTTCCGGATTACATAGGTTCCGTCTAGGTGCCATGGCATAAACCCTTTTGCTTGAGTGTTCTTAGGCAGACCTGACTTATTCCACCTTTTGCCTTAGTCTCTGTATTACTTCTTGCCTTCCAGTTGGGCATAGTGGAAAGAACACCAACCTAGAGGCGGAGGACTAGGTTTCTCGCTCTGGGTTTGTGTTAATGGGTGTGTAACCTTGCACAAGTGGGCTTACTCCCCACATCCAACCTCAGATTTTCATCTGTTGAAAGAGGGACTTGTATTAAAATGGGTGTTTACCAAAAGTCTTGAATGACATGAAAAATGTTTGTGAGTATAATGGTAAGTAAAAAACAAAGCTGGTTCCAAAATTATATATATAGTCTCATTCCAATTCTGTAAAAAATTATAGAAAAAAACACATGTGTGTGTATGCATGTGTGTAATTGCACTGGTAAGTTATGGATGGTTTTGTTGTTTCCTTCTTTTTTTTGTATTCTTCAATTTTTTTTTTTTTTTACAATATGAATGTATTACTTTTATAAACGGGAAAAACTAAGAAAAAAATTGAAGGACAATATTCTGAGTTGCTGAAACATCTTAGGAGCCTGAGGAACTAAATTAAAACCAGGAGACTAAAGTTCACGTTGTTTATCCCATTTAGTCCTGGCCATTCATGGAAAGGTGCATTCAGGCCTTCCTAGCTGACATCCTGACAATGACAGACAGATTGCTCAAGGTTCGGAGTCCATATCTGGACTCAGTGAAAGCCCCTCTCTGCTGTGTTTACAGACCCAACCATTAATCCACCTGGCTATGGAAATGAATAACTTGAAGTGGGCTGTTCGAGATCCAAGCTTGGATATTGCTCTGATAAGCCTAAATAGGCCATATCAAATCAGAATTTAGTTTCCTCTGGCTTCTGCCTGGGCAACAGGAAAAGGCTGGGATTTTCAACAGATGGCCTGATCTAAGGTGATGCCAGAACTTGGCTCTTCCTTACTGGCAGAGGCTTCTCTCTGTGGTATCTGTCTGTCCCTACATTCCTGTTTCTCGTGAACAGGGGCATCTAATTAAGACATCCACGCAAAGTAGCCCCATAGGAAACGGATTTTCTACTTTAAATCTCAAGTCACTAAAAAAGATGAAAAGATGCTATATACCTCCTTGGGCCAGCAGTCAGATCATTACCCTTTCATTATTTGACCATAGGAAACTGATACTCTCCATAAACAAGGAAAGTGGTACATCATAAATCACTTCTCCAGGCATAAATCTCTGGAAGTTGCTCTCAGACCCAGAATGATACAAATGTTGCAAATAAACATGGTGGTCAAATAAGACAGCCAAGTTCCATTATTACCACCTTTTCTCAAATATCATATAATGACAGTAGCTCTTAATACATCCTTCCTTGGGGCCTCAGAAACCTCAGCCACTAAAACAAATCCCGTCCAGACAATTTGGAACCTCAGAAAATGAAGTATAGCTTCTCTCAGGTTCATCTTGAAGTTCCAGATACTCAGATTAAGAAAGCCTCTGGGTAAAGAGTTTGGGTCCAAACGCTTTTCATGGTTGTTTTTGCTGCTCAGAGTTTAGAATCCCAAGGTTTCCCCCTTCTTTCCCCGTCATGAGAATAAGCTATGTCATAACATGCCCCTGCTATTCCACATAAGATTTAAGACTTATTTATAACTTAAACCAAGTATAACTTTTACCAAGGGGCCATGAACCTAGCATGGCTGGGTGAGATGCTGGGGAGGGAGGGTGGGTGAGCCATACTTTGCAGAGTCTTGCCCTGATGCTGCCCCTGAAGGCCTCAGGAAGGCACCGACGCTTGTCATCCTTGCTTTGTGCAGTTCTGGGAAGACTGGAATTTGCTGAACTTACGGTCCAACGGCAACTCTCCTTTCCCAACCACGTTCTGCTTTTTATCCACAGTAAATTTTTGATCTCACCAGTCCTTCAGTTACACACTGAAAAATCCTTAATCCTTCTAGTTGCCCTTCTTGCCATGACTGGAAAAAAGATTAGAACTACATCTAATTCTCTCAAACTACATTTGAAATTCTCTCATCGTACCAAGTCCCTGGGAAATAAATCAAACTAATTTTAGCCGGCTTCCCCTTGCTCCTCCTCCTGACTTCCTTAAGCCGGTGCGCACAAATACCTCCAATTCTCCCATCCAGGCCTTTGTGCTACAGTTATACATTTGATTTCTACATAAGTTATAAACTGCACAACACAATGTCATTTAGTTTTTTTTGCTTCAATAGTTAATTACCTTTTAAGGAGATTTAACTAAGAAGACACATATTCTTTACATTTACCCATGTGGTTACCAGTTTCTCTTCATTCTCATGTGTAAACCCAGGTTTCCATCTGGAATAATTCTGCTAAAAAGATGTTCTTTGCCATTTCTTATAGTCCATCTGGGCACACCCTTACCATCCACTGGTAGAGTCATCTGTACCTCAGCCCTACAGCTGCCTCTTTATACACACACACACACACACACACACACACACACACACACACTCTCAAACCCTCATCATATACTTTCTCCTGAGAAGGCTCCCCTTCTCCCCCTTCTGGCCAGGCAGACCCATCAGAAGTAAATATTGAATGAGCTTTCCTGTTTCAGGGCTAGTGAAGCATGAACCCGCATCAAGACTCAGAATCCCAGCACAGTTGAGTGGTGGGGGCCCCCGAGATGGAGGCAGACAAGATCTGCTCAAAGGACATACAATGACATGGAGACATGCTGCTGGGTATATCTCTCCCTCCTCCCAAGGATGAGGTATTCCCCACTCCCCCTCAACACTGCAAATCATGTATTACAGAGACTTACCTGTATCAGGGGCACACGCCTCATCTGCTTTGGCACCATTATCCACATTCTGTATGTTGGCATCTGGGGAGTAAAAACAAGATTTAAGGACCAGCCTACGTTCTCCAGCTTCTTACAGAGGCAGGCAGGGGACCTTCCCATGGGGCCTGGATCACTAGACTTGTGTGTCTCTTTGAGTATCAGCTGGGTTCATGCTGATTTGTTGGGGCTGACTGTGTCTCCCTCACTATAGCCCAAACTCCAAGAAGACAGTGACCACAATTTACCTTCCTCTGGTCTCTGACACTCCTGGGTTCTTCCAGCCTGGGTACATGAGCTGAATATGCTCCATCCAAAGGCTTCTTGCAGCCTTTGCAGAAGACTCTCTACCCCCTGCCACACATTATTTTATGCCTCCTCTCCCCGCCTCCACCCTCTGTTTTGAGCCTGGGTGCAGGAATTCTGCTCTTCTTTATTCCTCTGAGAGAGCCATCAGACAGCACTTCCTGTGAGACCCCATGGGGAAAGGAGTCCTGGTCCCCTGGTTCTCATTTCCACCCCGTAAGGAAGTTACTCTGCACAGGGTACCCCCTAGGAGTTCAGCCTGTGGCTGTGGCAAGTGCATTACAGCTGCAGCATCTCCCTTCCATCTTAGGGAATGTTGGTCTGTGTACCTGGGCCACTGGCCTCATTGCTGGCCCCCTCCGTTGGGTGGTCAGGGGTCTCCTGTCTGGGCTTCTGGCTGAAGGCCAGGAAGAGGTGCGTACTCAGTGGCTGAGGAAGGTCCACCTCCAGGTATGCCCTCATGAACAGCTTGAAGACATCATAGCTAATTGGCTGAGGAAGAACAAAGAGGGAAAAAGTCAGTGCAGAGAAGCAAAGGGACAGAGAAGAAGGAGAGAAGAGAAACTTGGGGTGTGTGTGTGGGGGGTGCTGGCAGGTGAAAGAAATGAAAGGAAAGCAGAAAGAAGTGCAGTGATGGGTAAATGCTGGAATGAAAAGGTCAGTAGGTGATGGAGGATGACAGGCACAGGGAGCAGGGAACAGGATACAAGAAAGAGAAAACACTGATGGTTGCATGTTGGTGCTCACAGGAGGCTTCTATAACAAGATGTGTCTAAAACTAAGTAGAAAGGGGTGATGGGGAGCAAGCACTGGGTGTGGAGGGTTCTTCCCCCAAGCCGGACTTGGTCAGTGCCCTGGAATCCTAGTTAAGATGAAGGATGTAGCTGAAAACACGGTAGAAAGATGGGTCTTCTGTGGTATTTCCATTTCTGTTTGTGTTGTGAGGGATGGGATTCCTGAGTATTTGAGTCTCAGAAAACAGGAAAAGACAGGCTCCATCCTTCATTAGTTTCATAACTGACCTTCCCTGGATGAACCTCAAGATTAACAGGAGAGGGTATGTGTCTGGCTCAACTGCTCTCTAAACATGTCCTTGCGAAGGTTTTAGGCACTAGGAGAAGAGCAGGAAGCCAAGGACAGAAGGTAGAATCAAGAAATGTGCCAAAAACTAGAAGCTCTCCCTGCTGTATCTCTCCCACTACTGCCTGGCTTATGGTCCCAGGCTGGAAGCAACCATGCCAGAAAGGGCTGCTGTGCTCAGCAAACACTCAACAAAGACAGTTTGCAGTGAATCATCACTGGCTTGTGCCCTGATGGCATCAGATTCTTCATCAAATCGGCAGATGCTCCTGGAAATCACTGAGGAAGCTCTACTCTAAGATCTGCTGTGCAGGCTTTTGTAAATAACAACAGCCATGAGAATAAAATCCCTTTCTGGGAGCCTATTTGGTTCTCCTTTCAAAATGTTGATAGCATTTAACCCTTTGTCTCTTCTAGAAAATCTGAGAGCCTTCCCAGAACTACGAGCCACCTTGAATATACACAATTAGGTTTGGGATACAAAGTTTTGGCCCTAAAAACAGGGGATGCTCTCCTGGTCCCAATGGGAGGGAGCTCACACAGCAGTTTCTACTTGTCCCAGGTGGGGCTGTTCTACACATCTTCTTTACAGAGTGGAGGAAGCCTGATTTGGCCGGACAGAGGAAAACGCAGGCTCTTAGCAAGTTAAGGGATCTCAAATCAAATGGTGAACTCACATTTCTTGTGACAACTACCAATCAGTCTCTATCTCTCTGTCTTTTCTGCCCCTGAGTCTCTGGGCCTCTCTTTTATACTTTTTTGGTCCCTCTCTGTCTCCACAGCATCACCTCAGAATGTCTCTTCCTCACACATCCTCCTCTTTTTTACCAGTCTGTGACAGCAAAATCTTTTCCTCCTACTTTCCAAGTGGAGCCCACCCACTATGACCCTTGATTCCAGCCTCCCTGCATCTGAAGGCATCTCCCAGCATCTGCTTCTCTACCTGCAAGCATGTTCAAGGGCACTGCTCCAAAGAAATGGTTGGTTACTCGAGTTACTATCCTGTCCTTCTTCCTTTCCCCTTCACCGTTCTCCAGCCAGACCACACTAGCCTCATCACCTCCTTAGTCCCATTTGCTCTGGGCTCTAGCCCATCACCTCTGAACCCACTCTCTTGAAGGTCATAGGTTCAATCGTCTCTTTTCAGACTTGCTCATCTTTGGCTTCTCTGTAGCATTCCATCCTCTTCTTAAAACTTTCTGTTTTCTGTAGTGTTGTGCTATTTTGGTTCTCCTCATTCTCTGCTTTGATTTGACTATTTGCTGATGTTACTGTCCTTATTTTAAAAGGCTCTTTTTGCACTGTCTTTTCCTTCATACTATTTTAATTGACAAGTACTGTTTCCAACATCCAGTTGACCCTTGAGCAACACAGGTTTGAACTGTGCAAGCCCACTTACATGCAGAATTTTTTCAATAAATACAGAACAATACTGTAAATGTATTTTCTCTTCCTTATGATTTCCTTAATGACATCTTCCATTCTTTAGCTTCCTTTATTGTACAATATAATACACTATATACAATACAAATAACATAGAAAATGTGTGTTAATCAATGTTTATGTTAAAAGTAGGGCTTCCAGTCAACAGGAGGCTATTTATAGTTAAGCTTTCAGGGAGTCAAAAGTTATACATGGATTTTCAACTGTGTGTGTGGGGGGGGTCAGTGACCCTAACCCCCACATTACTCAAGGGTTAACTGTAGTTTTGAGCTCCAAAGTATCCTGTTAATCTTTTTTGGTTAGCATCAAACTGAGAATTATCAACATAAAATATTTCTGGAAAACAGACTATCCTAAATGATTTTTAAAAAGAGAAAGTTTAACTAAACAAAGTCTAACATAATGCTATTAAAAAACCAAAGCTGAAAGGTCATCAAACAAGATCAGAGTGGGATTTAGGAGACTTCGTGACTGGTCTCAGCTCTACCACATTTCCTCTGCTTTGTGAACCTCAGTTTCTTTGACAGCAAATTGTGAGGGATGAACTAAAAGGTCTCAAGTTCTAAACTTTTATTATATTCCTCTCTGAACCGGCTCCTCTTCCTAACCCTGCTGTTTGTTAATGTCAACAATACCATCATTCTCCCGATATTCCAGGCTCAGCTTTGAACCCCCAGTCATCTGAGATTAGGTCTTGTCCCTTACTTCTGTTCACGGTTCTTTTGTAATATTGGTCACATTCAGTCTTTTCTGTGTGTCCACTGCCCATCTGCCACCACTCTGACAAGAAGGCCATTGAAGGCCCAATGTTCCTGGTTTCAGACTTCTGTTTCCTGCATCCTGCCTGGACCACTGTAATACTTCTCGAAGGCTTCCTTGCTTCCACCCCATCTGTCAGTCCTCTCATCTTATCCATCCTTGCCAAACTGATCTTACCAAAGCACAGTTCTGATCAGATTGATTCTCTATTCAAAAACTTTCCATGGCTTCTTATCACCACAGGAGAGGTTAGATCAGTTTTAAAATCATGTGCCCTTCTATAACATTTAAACATGCATTCCCATTTATCTTTACTTATAAATTATATACATGTACTATTGTGTTCCTCTAAAACATTATAAAACATACACAAAAGAAGAAATTAGAAAATAGAAGCTAGATGAGATAAAAATCAATGCAAATAGAAAATATAATTTGTAGTGTTCCCACATTCCAGTGGATCATCCTGTATACTCCTTGAGTCCTCTGGGATTCACAGCCCTCCCATAATTCCACTCCAACCTAGATATGTAGCTACTTTAAGTACTGAGACCATTCTGGTATGTTCTCCTATAATTCCCTACGTGTACCTCCACATTCTGTCCACACTGATCTCCATGTTCTTTCCTGATCAAGCATCCATGCATAACACATAAACTGCTTCCTTCTCTACCCTTTAAGAGGTTAACATTCTAGCTACCCTTTAAGGTCCTGCCCACATGTCACCTCCTCTAGGAAGCCTAGTATGATCTCCTATACCTGAATTTCTGTACTTTTCCACTTTGGTTCCTATCCTATCACACTTATATCTGCTGCCCTCTATTAATATATAGTTGTTTGTAACATACATATCCTTAGTCCCTCAACTAGATCTGGAGCTCTAGGAAGGTAGTAAAATATCTTATTTCATCTAAGTATCCGCCACACCATCTACAATAGTGTTGCCTGAGAGGTATTTTAGTGGATGTTGGGTTTCTCATTGGTACACTTGGCTGTCACCAATTATTGTGGGTTCTATTCAGTAATTATATATATATATATATATATATATATATATATATATATGCCTTTTAGATACAAGAAACACCTTGGGGAACACACCAAAGAAACGCACATGGGTCCATACCTTCAAAGAGACTCAGGTATTAAAATAATTCTAGTATAGAATCAATAGTGGTGAGTGCCATAGGAAAAGAAAAAACTGTTATGAGAACTTAGAAAACAATGATTAAACACATGTCCAACCATTCATGATCATATTCTGGGCAACAGGATGGCACAGAATAAGCCCAGAAACAAAGGTCATTCATACCAGAACAGCCTAGATGTCCTCATGTCACTGAGGCTCTGAAAGTTCAGGGACTTGCCCCAGCCACCTAGCAGTAAAGGAAAACCAGAAGCCCAATCTTCTGACTCCCAGTCTAGAGCTCCTGTTACCATATCTGTTCTGGGTCCCAGTGTTAACATACGGCTCCCTGCCACCCTCTCCGGGAACCTCAAGTACAGTAGGCAAAGAAATGTGACTATGTGCCACTCTTAAAGTTATATCTGGGTTATGAGTAAGTTCTTTATGAGCATAAGCCAGGCTCGTAGTTGCTAGTGAATGTGTGACAGGTAGAAAGTGGTGTTCTATGTCAAAACCAGATAAACAAACACTATGAGGCAGGTTAGCAATTCTCTGAGCTCTGGAATAACATGCTAGGCACTGTCATGGCACAGGCCTGGGTTTTTTCCCCCCAGAAACTGCAACTTTCATGTAGGAGATAGCTGGACAATTGCTGTTTCTGTAATCTGTTTAAAGTGTTAATTCCTATACAGGTTAAGAAGGGAGGGGAACTATATGGACAGCTTACTCTGTATTGGGCAGTTTACGTACATGATCTCAAGTCTTAAAATAACAGTATGAGGTGGGACTATTACTGCCATTTTGTGGATGAAAAAAATTCTGAAAAGATAAATAACTTGTTCAAAGTCATAAAGCAAGTGATAGAGCTGGGTTTTGTGCTTAGATGTGTCTTGAGTCTAAGATCATAGGGCCACCAAGCCACCTTGCCCCTTCTGTTCCACTGTTCTTGTCCACTTTCTGGCTGTCTTCTGCTATACTCAGTTCTCCAGAGAATCACTCAGTGCTGATGGGCAAGGGCATGGCCAGATGCAGTGCTCCACTCTGCAAACTTTTTTTAAAAAAAATGTTTATTTGAGAGAGAGAGAGAGAGCAGAGGAGGGGCAGAGAAAGAGGGAGGGAAAGAATCCCAAGCAGCCTCTGTGCTGACTTGGGGCTCAATCCCACAAACCGTGAGATCATGACCTGAGCCGAAATCAAGAGTACGATGCTTAACCGACTGAGCCAGCCAGGTGCCCCCCCGTCCCCCAACTCTGCAAACTTTTATACCTCGCCTTGCTTTCCTAGCCACCTGCCCCTTCCCACAACTAACTCATTCCTCCTTGAGACATTTTGGCAGCAGCAGGCCATCAAGCTCAAGAGAAATTAAATTCTTTTTGTTTCCCCAACCCCGTGCCGGGACATTACACCTACTAGAAGCCAGCCGTACTGTGAGGGAGAATAAAATCAGAATGACAGAACTTCCCTGGGACACAGCAGTGCCTGGCATACAAAGAGTGGGGGCCAGCATGATGGAGGCGGGGGTGGCAGCAGACTCCTAACAGCCAAACAGCTCTCTGCTTCTGAAAGCTCCCTGTGGCCTTCACACCCTCTGTGGCCCTGACCAAATTGTTCCCCTCCCACTCTTCAGCCACGTGGCTGATGGGCTGATTAGCAGCCCCCACCCTTCTTTGTTCCTGTGTTTTGGAGCTGGGGGCTGGGGAGGCGGGTGGGAGGGGCAAGGAGTTTTTTGCTGGCTCCACCATCTTCTCCTCAGGAATGTTCTTTGAAAGGGCTCATTCTCAGTCTAGCCCCTGTGCTGGCAACCTTCTTCCTGCTTCATTCTCCTAATGATTGGTGCATTTTATCCAAAGCCCCTGCTCTGGTATACTTTGAGGACATGTACTTTGTTGATTCACTGCCAGTGCCCAGCAGAGAAGGGGTTGACTCAAGGTTTGTTGAAAGGATGACAATACAAATAAGTAAGTGGCCAGCATCATCCCAAGTTTGTCCTGCTGATCAGTCATTTTTATGCAATTAGCCTTCATAAAAGGACCCAGGAGCAGGGAAAAGGAAGTTGAGTTTAAAACATTCTGGGGAAAGGAGCCAGAAAGGAAATAATAGTAAGTACCCTTTTTTAAGTGTCCCATAAAGTATTAGATATTTCGCAAAAATTATCTCATTCAATCCACTCTTCTGTAAACTTCAACATTTTTGTTTGGTTGTTGTTATCTTCAGGTCACAGAAAAGGAAACTAAGGTTCAGAAACGTGAAATATTATTTCAGGCCACATTACTGGTTGGCAGCAAAGGTAGACATCTAACCTAAGACCATGTAACTCCAGGGTCATGGCTCTTAAACTTGAGCCTGCCAATAGGAAGTAAGTTCTGGAGGGCAGTAATCATGCTTTCTCATCTTTGTATCTTCTATAGTGCCCAACACAGTGCCTGGATGCTCAAGAAACATTAGATGAGTTGAATTTGAAAGTTGGGGATGTCTTCCATTCATTTGCTCATTCAACAAATATTTCTTCAGTGCCTGCTATGAGCCAGATATTCTTCTGGGCACTGGGGATACTGAAATGAACAAAAGTGCTCTAATGGGAGAAACAGACAATTAAAAAGTTATATAGCATGACAGATGGCGAGAAATACTAAGAAAGACAATAACATAGAATGGAAAGATAAGAAAGGAAAGAGGGCTTAAATTTTAAATACAGTAGGTGACATTCATTAAGAAGGTGACTTGAGCAAACGCTTGAAGGAGGTGAGGAAATAACGCGGATACTGAGGGAGAAACATTCCAGGAAAAGGCAAAGGCAAATGCAAAAGTACTGAGGTTACAGCAACCTTGGCTTGTTTGACAGCATCAAAGAGGCTAATATGGCTGGAAACCAATGAGGAGGAGAATAGCAAGAGATGAGGTTAGATGGTAATGACCTTGATTTTAACTCTGAGTAGGGGGTAGAGGGACCATGAGGGATTGTAGAGCAGAGCAGTGAGATGATCTGACTTAAGTGCTAACAGATTGCTCAGGATGTGTGCAAAGAATAGACTTTAAAGGTCAAGAGCAGAAGCAGGGAGCCTAGTTAGGTGACTATTACAATAATCTGGGCAAAATATGGTGGTCTCTCAGGTAAGTGGTGAGATGTGACTAGATTTTGGATATATTTTGAAGGTAGAAGTTAGGGTTTGCTGATAAACTGGATGTGGGATGTGAGAGGAAGTCAATGATGACTCCATAGTTTTAGACTGAAGAACTTGAAGAATGGAGTTATTTGCTGAAATGGGGAAGACTGCTGGCAAAATCAGCTTTACAGGGTAAGATCAACAGGCTCGGTTTAGCTCATGTTATTCTGAGATACCGATTTGATTGTTAAGTGGAAATGTCAAGTCAGAGGAGTAAAGGGAGAACCAGTGTCCTGAAATCCAAGTGAAGAAAGTGGAGGAGGATATGACCAACTGTGTCCAAATGCTGTTAGGTAAAATGACTATTGAGTTTTAGCCACATGGAGATCCTTCGCTATCTTCAGTAGTGGTTTTAGTGGAGAAGTGGGGGTTACACTCTGATTGAAGGGCTCTCAAAAAGTGGGAAGAAGAGAAATTGGAGGCAGTGACTATAGACAAATGTCTCCAGTTGGAGAGAGAACTGGAGTCGGAAAAATATTTTTTATATTGCACAAATAACAGTATGTTTATATGTTGATGAGAAAAACCTAACGAATAGTGGAAAGTTGATGTGAACAAGATATATAAACAGAGAAAGCAATGCCTGTCAATAGACCAGAAAAGGATGGGAATTAGTGTACACATGGAGGAGCTGAACTTAACTAAGAGCATGGAGAATTCATCCGTAGTTTCAGGAAAAAAGATACAGAGGTAGGTGAGGGTCTCATGGAAGATCTCTTCTGATTGTTTCTATTTTCTCAGTGAAGGAGAAAGCATGGTTGATAACTGACAATGAAGACAGGAAAGTGGAAAGATTTGAAGAGAGAGGAGAAAGTATGAGGTAGTCTTCTAGGACAATGAGAGGGTGATTAAACTTGGCAAACATATAATTCCAGGGAGCACCAATACCTCACTTAAGATTTAAGATAAAATATGTTGACAAGCAAGTTCTTCAAGATGAGCTAAACTTCTAAGAGGGGAACAAATTATGGAAAGGCTGGAAAATAGAGCTAAAGGCTTGAAATGCAAACATTCTTACCTCATGTGGATCATATTGTTTGAGGCTCCCACCCTCATTAAACTCAGCCAAGACATCCTTTATCTTCTTGGAAGAATCTGGAGAGACATAATCCACATGTGAAATATTGGGAGCTGGGCCAAGTAAATTCTCTCTGTCTAACCTTGGTTATGATGGAGTAATCCCTCATTCCCAGGACTATACGGAAAAATGTCACCCTTATCTGTCTTTCTGCCCTCTTACTTCTTTTTTTCAGTATAGTCTCTCTCCTGCTGTATGAATTATCTTTCTAAAACACAAATGTGATCAGATCATGTTCCTGTTCAACATACTTCAGTGACTCTCAATTTTCCCAGGATTAAGCTTAACTCCCTTAGCTTGGTATACAAGTATGTAGGGATCTGTCTTAGTCTATTCTTTATCTCTTACTTTAACCTTCCACTCACCCCAATTTTCAAACACAAAACCACATTTCCAGAAATCCTTGAATACACTATGTACTCACTCATTCATTCTTGGAGTCTTTTCTCTATACTGTAAACTTCTTGGTACCCAGCTCAAATGTCAGATCCTCTGTAAAGTCTTCCTTTATCAGTTAGAATTGATTATTCCCTCTCCAGGCTCCCACATGACTTATACATAATTCTGTAATAGTACTTGTCATATACTGTTCTATTATTTATTAACTTGCCTTTCTTATACATCTCCTGCCTCAGTTCTGCCTTGAGAGCTGTATTTGGCTAGTGAGTCTTTCTACATCACACAATGTATTACACATAACTAGTGTTCAGAAAACCAATATACTAGATGATTGCATAAAATCTGAGCAGAAATTTTAAAACATTTAAAATTTTGTTGATTATAGAGGGTGAGATGGGCATGAAGCCCAGTGATGCTCTGTCCTTGGTGCTGAAACAGAGACTCGGGATTCATGAAGCACGGTGATTTAGAAAATTCTGCTTTCCATAGGAAACAATAAACTCCCAAAGAAAATTTTGGCTTCTTCTTATTCTTTTGGGCTTTATTAGGAAATTGGGAGTCTAGAGAATGTAGTCAATAACTGTCATTATAAACACATTCTGAGTGTATCCTGTGTAGTTACCAGAAGTCAAGACATCAGAGAAACTAGGGTCTCTGTGCTCTCCTCGTCTTGCAGTATTGTGGATAATGAAGAGCTTCCCAAGCTCCATTACTGCCACAATTTGAACATATGAGCAAAGGGCAATGTCATTAAAAACTGACATAATGTTCCGCGGTGTTCAGACTCTAGGTACAGAGGGCTACACTCTCATAGGCCTATGTAAAGTAGATATGCTCATGCGCTGGGCTGTTCTCCGTGGCTCTGCTGACTTGGATTCAATCAAGCACAAGTCATAATCATTTCAGGACTGAGAAACACTGAAATTCCACAGGAAAATGTTGATGCTGCCTAAAAATGGACATTTCTTCCTGAAATTCAAAACAGATGTTGAAAAACTAATAGCTCAGTGAGATCCAGGCAGCAGATGTCATCAATTTGGGCTGTTTCCATTCAATTCAGAAAATGCTGTGGAGGGTGAGATGTTGCAAGGTACTGCAGATGAACTAGCTGGGGAGATGATCTGAATAATTGTGGTAATGATAGCTACTTCTTATTAGAAGCCTTTACTGCACATTCTCATATTCTCCCCTGCCAATCCATGCACATTTGGTTAAATTTTCTTCAGTTTACACATAAAGAAGCTGAAATTCAGAAAAATTAAGTGACTTGCCTAAGAGGGTTTTAATTCAGGTCTAGTTTGGTCCAAAGTCTATATTACTTTCCCTTAAGCACTATTTACTATTACTCCCCAAACACTTGCTAACACAAGGAAACGTGTAATTAATGCTGTAGCAGTAATACGAAGCTCTAGAAGGCAGAGAGAAGAGAAGTAGAATGAGCAGGAAAAAAGCAAAATTAGGATAACAGTAAGTTTGGGTGGGGACCAGGGATGTCCCATACAGAAGGCAGCATCTAATCTGTGGTGTAAAGAATGAGTTGGGGCGCCTGGGTGGCGCAGTCGGTTAAGCGTCCGACTTCAGCCAGGTCACGATCTCGCGGTCCGTGGGTTCGAGCCCCGCGTCAGGCTCTGGGCTGATGGCTCAGAGCCTGGAGCCTGTTTCTGATTCTGTGTCTCCCTCTCTCTCTGCCCCTCCCCCGTTCATGCTCTGTCTCTCTCTGTCCCAAAAAATAAATAAACGTTGAAAAAAAAATTAAAAAAAAAAAAAAGAATGAGTGAGGTTTTGAAAGGCAGACATGAAATGAAAAGGATATTTTAAGAAGGGACAGGGTGAACAAAGATGCAGAGATGGGCATCACAAGACATGCAGGAAAAGTCAGAACCAGAGAGTAGTTTGGGGCCAGATTTGTGGGAATCTTGAGTGCCAAGCTAAAGACATTGATTTGAAATTGTTGAAGATTTTCTGAATAGTGGAGTAACATAACCAAGTCTCTGTTTTCCTAAAGGCCACTCTGGCAACAGAATGGAAGAGAGCTTAGAGTTAAGCCAGAGCTCAGTTAACATTACCCATAAATTATATTCAAACATCCTATGGGCAGCTCAATTATTTAGAAAATACTACATTTTAGAATCTATTTTAATGGTAGATTTTCAGGTCAGCTAGAGTGGCCAAATCTGGGTTGCACTTCAAAGTGCAAATTGGGAAGCGTGGGTATCCCTGGTGTGGCTTATGCAAGAGTAGTATAGAGCCAGCATTTTGATTGAGAATCAGGGGGATGATTTCACTTGAATGTATACTCTTGGTATTATTGTCACATTTTGGAGATTCCACAGTTCACCCTAACAGAAATCCTTTGGTTCTAAAGTGCTATGGATCTATTTAGCAAACCCTGATTTATATTTAAATGAATGCTATACACACACACACACGTATATATACATGTATTTTCATCATATGTTCACATTCAAATAGACAGGTTTTAAAAAGAAAAACAGAGAAAGCATTTATTTTAAAATCTCTGATTAATAGCCTAAAATTAAATAGAAAAAAACAATCCAAGAGATTACTGGTTCTTAGATTTCCATGGCAAGTGTTCTTTACCACACATTTACTTCAATTTTTCCATGGGCTTTAATGAGCTCATAGTGTCAACACCTGTCCTGTTTTAAAAAGGGACACAATCTAATTCTCAAAGTTGAGACCCATTACTTTCTCCTGGGATGTCCTTTGATATTTTATTAGTCTTATTCTCTACAGGCTTCTGGGCTGGGTTTCTATTTGCCTGAGGACCAAAAGGCTACTGCTCCATTCTGTTTCACCTTAAGACAGCTAAGAACAATGACAGACCTCTTCAGGGCATTCCTTGATCTTACTTTAGGCACCATCTGTGGGTCCAACTGCACAGCCTCAGGAGAGAGCTCCCTGTCAAAGCCTGTATGGTAACACTACCACCTGACTCAGGAGATCCAGTTCTGTTCCTAGTGTCTTTAATAGGGCCATGTCCACAATTCTTTGCAAGAACTCCTATTTTGTTGAGTGCTGACTGCATGTTAGGCACTGCTGTAGTCATCTTATGTGTTTTATTTAAATCTCCACAACTATCCTCAAACGTAGTAATGGTCCTTATTTTAGAGAAGAAAAAACTGAGTCTTAAAAAATTTTAAAGATTCTTTGAAGGGCACACAGCTAGTGAGTGAGTGACTCTGATATTTAGCATATCTGATAATGTGACACAGCTATTAGATTCACTGGCTACATGAACACTGGTAAATCAGAAGATAAGGCCCTCCATGACAATGATTATCAAACCTGGCTACATGTCAGAATCACCTGAGGAGCCCTATATACATTGAAACACAGGCCTCACCTCAAACCAATTAAATCAGTATCTCTTTGGAAACTGAGAAATCAATACATTTTAAAGCTTCCTGGGGGTTCAAATGTACAGTCAAGGTTAAGAACTACTGTTCCATGAACGTAATTCTATTGTTAGAAATGAAGATTACCTTAAGACGCAGCTAAACTCATTGGATAATTATTGCAAAAGGAAAAAAGTTTGTAACTCTGCTAAATCTGAAATCACCACACTTGGCAGACATTCTCCATTGTTCAAGTGGACAATGCTAAAGAACTTTACCCAACAGGTCAAGTTCTTCAGCTTCATGGCAAGGTAGGGATGCCTTTTGCATTAACCCACACTGGCAGAACCATCAGCATGCAGTTTTACCCCAAGTCAGGGGTTAAGAAGGCTCTTTTCTGTGATCAAGGTCGTTAGTAGTAACAACTACCCTAAAAAAGTTTCAATCCAAAATTGTCTCTTCATGCTTTATGTGCCAGAAGTTCTGGGACCATAACCAAACACTTGTTCCTAGTGTTTGAGCACATTCGAAGTCTTTTTAAGGAGAAAATTTGGCCCAACTCACAGGCACCTTCACTGCCACATTTGTGTGGGAGAGGATGCCCTCCAACAGAACAAGCAGACAAATTAGGAGCTTTAGTGTTTACAGCAGGACGTCAGCTGTGCTGCCTGAACCAGAACCCAAAGTTTATGGACCATCTTCTCTTTAAGAACACTGAGTATTTGAAAACTAGTCAGGCTATTAAAGTTTGAAATAACTATGAATCAACATTTTCAACTGTGAATCTGAAAACCCATAGATGAGAGTGAAATTCTGAGGTGCATAATAACTTTCCATTCCTCAAAGTTCCCTAAGAGCATCTCAGACTGAAAATGCATAGGAACTGCCTGGGGATCTGATTCAGTAGGTCTGAGTCAGGGCCCAAAATTATACATTTCAAATAATACTCTAAGTGACACCAATTATGCAGATGCACGGACCTCACTTTTGAAGAGCAGGCCTTAAGCAACATTCTTGTATATTTGTGGCTAACTGGTCAGGCTTGCCTGTCACAACATAGACAAAAACATGATGCTGAACCTAGAGGAATATATTCCATAGATTCAGAAGACCTACATGACTCAACCCAGGGAAGGAAAGACACAGAGAGGGGAAAAGGGAAAGTTGGCAAATGAAAAGGAAAAAAAAACCCAACAACCTAAATTTTCCTTCTTTCGAAGAAGGCAGGGATGTATGAGTAAGTTTTCTAAGTATTTCAAGGAGTCAAGAATACAGTGAGATGAACAAAAGCAAGAGCGGAGTTTCCCAAGCGTTCTGGAAAGACGGAGGATGATATCAGAACAGATATGTCAGATCCAGGAGCATTGTATCAAAAGGCCCCCATTTTTAGACAAGAGGAACCAGGCCCCAAAATAGAATGTGAGAAGCATGTGTAAGAAGCCCAGCTTCCTAAACATTGACAATCTCCCGGCTATACTTCTTCTCCTGTGCACTGTTTCTGCCCAGCATATAGCCCACTGCCTGGCATAAAATCAATGTTCAATACAGATTCATTGAATAAAGGAAGACTAGGAAAGGGATTAGGGTTATTGTGCTTGTCCCATACATCCCATATTTCTAGGGGAATATGGAGAAAAGCTAGACCAGTGGTTGTCAGCCCTGGCTGCATGGTGGAATCACCTGGGGAGCTTTAAACACTACTGATGCCCAGATCCTGGGATGGGGTATAGGTGGACAGGGCACTGGAAGAGTTCAAAGTCTCCCAAATATTTCCATTGTGCAACCCAGGCTGAGGACCCCTGAGGCCCACCAAGCCAACTACTGAGGGGAACCAGTGGAAGTGATAACTCTGCTACAGTGCTACATACAGAATAAGAGAAACAGACTTTACATTGAAGCAGAGGGAATTTGGGTGATATCAGAAAACCAGCTTTAGGATACGGAGATTTTCTGACATCATAAATGATCTGAATGACTGGTATGGCTTAGTTGTATAAGTAAAGTTGGTATTGCTAGCAAAACTTACCATTTTTTCTCTAAGTAATTTGGCCTCATAAGTCATAGCCCAAATGAAGGTGGAGGAATGGATCAGACAGCCTGTACCTTCTTAACTAAAGGTACTAGAAGTGTGGTCCCTGGACCAGCAGCATCAGCATCACCTGAAAACTTGTCAGAAACCCAGCATGTCTGAACTACCCTAGACCGGCTGAGTCAGAATTGGCATTTTAAGAAGATCCCCAGGAGATTCAGGTGCATATTTGAATCTGAGAGCCATTGTTCCACAGAAGTCTCTCCCTATCCATAATTCTGTGACTGCTTGTGGGTAGAATCTCAGTCATCATGAGGAAAAGAAGGCCAGTTATGCTGCAAGAGATGTGGGTAAGAAATAGCTGTGGTTTTCCTTCCAAGATGGAAGCAATGAGACATGACCCTCTACGGGCCCAGGACTCCATGAACATTTGATTAACTTTCACTCCTGCAGCCCATGTAAATAGTAAGGTTTCAATGAAGCTTACTTAGAGCCTTACATTGTTCTATAAACCAGCCCTAAACATTTTCTCTGACTCCCACATTAACACTGACAGATTTGAATTTTGAGCTATAATTTACCTACATCTTAAAGTCAGAAACTTTGAGTTGATCTGATTCTAATAAAATATATTTCTGAAGAGCACAATTTACTGATTCATTCTCTTTAAATGTACTTATTTTTTCTTTAAATGTACTTTAAAATTATATACCTTGGGCAAGTCACTGAGCTCTTCTGGACTCAGTGTGCTCATTCATAAAATGGGTAGGAGTTGCATTTGAGAATGGCTTAAAATTTCTCCCAGGTATAAAAAGTCTACAACATCTAACAACCACGGGCTGATGTCTAAACTTTTTGGTATGATTTCTTGAAGAATTAAAAGTTAAAATTGATAGTTTAATTTTTTTTCCTTTTTTCCCTTTCTGAAAAAGCTGACAGCTTCTGTCCTTGACAAATCATGGAAAAATAATTGCCTCTCCCCAAATATCAGATTAAAAGGACAATAAGCCCATTATTATCTCTAGCTGAAGTTGTTAGGGGTCAGTAGGAGGCCTCCCCACATGCTCATGCCCTCTGAGGTTGAGAAGAAACCTGTTTCAACAGAGACTAAGTATTAGAAGGGCTAATGATGGTCATTTAATCAAGTGGACATCCAGGGAAAGGAAACCCAATTGCTTTATTCCATTTTGGGCAGGTTTGACCATTAGCCATCAATAAATTCCTTGCTTTAAGTCTTTCTTTGATAAATTTCTTTCCATTAGTCCTAGGGCTACTTTTGGAAGCCATTCAAGACTAAACACCTCCTCCCCACAACAGCACTTTTTATTTATTTTATTTCTTCCCTTCTCCTGCAAATAGGCATAGTACCTTCAGACATTTCTTCATAACCCTGCTGGGAGGCCCCTCACCATGCTGGCGCCACTTCTCAAATAAGTTCCGGTTCGTCCATATATCCATTGTAAACTGTGATGCCCAGGCATAAATTCAGCTCTCAAAGAGGTCTGATCAGGGTAGGATAGAATGTGGGTATCAGTTTTGCCTTACTAGAAACTGTGAGTCTATTAGTACATTTTAAATTCACCATCAGTGGTTTGGTTAAATAAAATAATGTGTCAAAAGAAATCTCTGCAACCCCTGAAAACCATGCTTCTGAAAAGTACTGAACAATACGGGAACACCCCATGGCATACTGTGTGCTGGCTAGTGTCCAACAATCTCCCTGCTCCCGTGTGAACCACTCTCCCATGAGGCATGCAGTCCATTTCCCGGCCCTATTGCATCTGGGACAGGCCTGGGACTGCTCTGACCAATGGAATGTGGAGACAGCTCTGTTCTAGGACCTCGGAGTCCAGGTGTTAAGAAGACCTTGGAGTGCTTTTATGCTCTTGGAGTCCTGGGCCACATGTAAGAAGTTCAGGCCAGCCTGCTGGAAAAAGAGGCCACATGGAGAGGCCCTGGGAGAGGACAAAGCACTTGGAGGAAGAAATCGCATGGGGGAACACTGAGGTCACAGTATGGGAGTGAATACGCCATGCTGGATCATGTGAGGCATCCCACCTGAAGCCCCAAACATCAGGGAGCAGGGACCAGTTATCCCAGCTGTGCCCTGTCCAGATTCCTGAGTCACAGAATGGGAAAAATAAACTGGCTGCTTCAACCCACCAAGTTTTGAGGTTGTTTTGATATAGCAGTAGATAACAGCACTGGATAGATCATTGTTAGGGTGAAGAGAACAGCATATGAAATAGGCTACCATGTCTGTTTTACACACACACACACACACACACACACACACACACACACACACGAGTAGTGGTTATCATTGGGAGACAGAATCATGGGTAGCTTTAAATTTCATCGTTTTGTTTTCATTTTTATGCTTGTTCTTATTTCATAACAAAAATAGTCTTATCACATTGTTTTTTTACAAGCACTTTACACTATTGACTCACATTAATCTTACTATAGATATGTTTCAACTATGTATGTGTGTGCCTGTGCACATATAAAATAAATATATACATATTCAAGGGCAGTTGTAACCTGGCTTCACCCCAGAAGAAGGCCACCAGGGAAGGTACAGGGTTTATGTTGTATAAACAGAATATACAGGAGCCTCTCCTCCTGAAATCCTTGGCCTCTCGTACCTGGTAACCCCACTGGGGAAAGTTCTGAATTCTCAGGCTATGCACTTCAGATATTCCACCACTGCAAAGCTCCTGTTTATGTAGTTATGGAAGAGCAGTTGCTATGGCGATGTGATCTGACTGAACACCAGCATGTATCTAAAATTGGTAGAAGTGCCTTTTTCAGGGTTTCCTCTGAGGATTAATCATTTTCCAAGAACTGTGGCTTTTTTCCCCTCTCCTGTTAGAACAACAGTGCCAGAGCACCTTGTCCGGTCCTGGCACAGGAACAAAAGGAGGAAGGGTCAAAGAAGGACAAAGCGATGGTTGGGAAAAAAAGACCCAAACCACAAAGGAACCCCTTCCTACTAAACACTCTGGTGTCTTTTTACCCCCTGCCTCCCCTACTGCTTTGCCACATGTGGACTCCTCTGTCCCTCAACTCCCTCCACCCACTACTCTTTTCATCTAGTCATCTTTCCAGTTCTTCTGCCTTCTTCTGACTCCTTTCCCTTCTCTGACCCCTGGTTGTAGGCAGACCCAAGGCCCTGTTTCCCACCTTCTCACCTCTCTCCTCATGTTCTTGCTCTCTGAAGTGCCTTCACTCCTGTTGCTGCCTCCACACGATGACTCCAAGTCAGAGCTGTAGCCCAGCCCTCCTTCCCACTCGCTTCCCACTACCTCCCCTCCCAGGCCCACGGGACACTGCACTTGGAAAGCACTGTCCTCCATGATGGGGTCTTATTTACCATTCCAGTTCTTGCCCCGAATCCTCTCTCACCACCACCACCACCACCATGTGCTCTAGGTTCCCACTGTGGGAACTTGCTTGCCGTTCTGTGAAGCTCCCATGATGACTCTCTCTCCTCCCTGCCTTCTCCCAAGCCACTTCCCCTGCCTGCAATGCCCTCCCCTTCCTCTCTCCTGCTAGTGTTTCTGGTGTTGGGAAACAGCACCTGCATCGGGAAGCCTCCCACCAGGCTAGGCTAGGTCTACTCCTCTGTGCTCCCCCCTGCTTAGCACCTGTCATACAGAATATCATTGTTTCAGGCCTACCTATCTTTCCCTCCTAGGCTGGGAGCTCTTTGAGGGCCAGGATTGTGTCTCACTCATTTGCTGGTTCCCTGCAGCCTAGCATGTATGAATACAAAAGTGGATGCGTCATCACCATCCCCAAATCACACTCCCCAACTGTCCCCACTAGCCTTGAATATGAATTCTGGTATTTTCCACAGATTCACAGTCTTCAGGGGTATCTTTTCTGGCTTCCTTTCATTCTGTAAATTTTGGTGATACCTTCTACCACAGTTTTCTACAGATCAGCATTTGTTCGTTGCCACATTCACTATCTGAGCCCCACTCCTTAGCTCAGACAAGATTTCCTCCAGAGGACCCTCCCCTATCTCCCTGATCTGGCAGATTCTATATTCAGGCTACCCCTCACACAGCCACCAGATTCATGCTCTAAATGTTGCCACCTTGGATCAAAACCCACACTCTGACCCAAGGCCTCCTGCTATCCCCATCCTTCCTATGGCCTCCTCCCCACCTTCCTCTCCTTCTTTCCATGTGGTCCAGAAGTTCTCCTTACCACCCACACACACTTTCTCTCTTTGTGCCTCTCCCCTTCTGTTTCCATTGTTTCTACATCCTCCCTCACCATCTACTACTCACATTTTATTTTATTTTTTTAATGTTTATTTATTTTTGAGACAGAGAGAGATGGAGCATGAACAGGGGAGGGCCAGAGAGAGAGGGAGACACAGAATCCGAGGCAGGCTCCAGGCTCTGAGCTGTCAGCACAGAGCCTGATGTGGGGCTTGAACTCACGGATGGTGAGATCATGACCTGAGCCAAAGTTGGGTGCACAACCGACTGAGCCACCCAGGCGCCCCTACTACTCACATTTTAAAACTTCTGTCCTCCACAGAGTCCACCCAGCTAAATCCTCTGTGTGGGTTAAATTGTATCCCCCCCCCAGATTCATATGTTGAAGTCTTGACCCCCAGCACCTCAAAATGTGACCTTATCTGAAAATAACTACAGATGTAGTTAGTTAAAATGAAGTCATACTGGAATGGGGCAGGTCCAATCCAAGATGACTATGTCCATAAAAAAAGGAAATTTAGATATGGAGACACACACACAGGGAGAACATCATGGAAAGACAGAGAGAAGACAGCTTTCTGCAAGCCAAGGAAAGAAGCCTAGAACACATTCTTCCCTCACAGCCCTCAGGAGGAATCAACCCTGCTGATATCTTGATTTTGCACTTGCAGCCTCCAGAACCATTAGGCACTTTCCATTGTCCTAAGCCACCCAGATTGTGGTACTCTGTCACAGTAGCCTAGCAAACTAATACGCTCCCCATACCACTTTCCCCTAGCTTTAAATTCCCTTTTCATTTATACACTCAGTTCAGCCAGCTCTGCACCAGAGGTATTTGCCTGCTGCCCTAAACCTGCTCTCTGTTTGTGTTATGAGCACATTACTGATTCTCTAACAAGATTCTTATTCCTCAAAAGAAAGCCTTTTCTTTGCGCTTCTTTTTCATTCCTGACAGGGCTGGTACTTTGCTGACCTACAGAACATGCTGAATTAAATGGAATGTACTCTGGAAGGTGATTCCTTGCTCCTTGTCAATACATTACAGAGTTTCTCTAAATCCACCAAGGTCAGACAAGAGGCCAGCAGGGCCTCCAGGGAGCCAGGTGGGAGACTGACCAGCAGTCCTACGGGGCCCCTGTTGGCCGTGGGGAACACATAGAGTCATGGGTGTTAGGCGTAGGAGGAACAACAGGAAGAGATCGTCTAGTCCAACCCTCTGATTTTAACGAAGAAGATACAGGCTCTGGGGGTTAAGGGCTGTCACATCAGAGAGAGCAAGAGACAGAGCTGGCACTTGAGCCCAACTTGTAGACTCCCAGACCAGTGCTGTGGGCCAGGGCTGCTTGCCCTGTTGGGGGGGGGGAGGGCAGGCTGCCAAAGGACATACAAGGGCTACCCGGGAAAATCCTGTAGGGCAGGTCAACCTGCCATTGGCCTAGTGATTTACAAAAGCAGCCAATTAATAAATGTGAAGGGAGAGGTGACTGGAACAAAGGGGCAGGGCAGGTAGCACAGCCGAGAGTTCTGCAAAGCAAAGGGTCCTGTACAAAGCTGGTGCCACTGCATAATCACCATGGTGGTCATGTGTGTACAGAGCACAGTGGTCAGTTGATGCTCCAGCCTCGGCAAATCCCTGTCATGTCAGGATTAGGAGTGGCCTCTGGAGGGCACAGCCCACACGTGAGCATGAGTCTCACTACCAATGTATCTTGATGCATTCTAATTGTTCCTGGATGTAACTAATGAGAACCCAAGAACCCCAGTTAGTTGCAAGGCTAGGCTTATGCAGAACAAAGTCAGGAAAGAGACACACGTTGGAGTTCTGCATCTTACTGGAAAAAGGCACTGGGTCCAAACACAAGAGCACGTTAGGGCCAGTGATCAAGTAACACTGTAACCATACAGCCTGCGGCCTTTCAAAAATTATGCTACAACCAGGTTTTAATCACTTGAGAAAATACAGTATTATGTTAAGCAGAAAATGTAGGGTAAAAAAAAAAAAGTTACTGTACACTCAGGAACTCAACCACGTAAAGCAATATGCACAGGAGGGGATTGTTCCAAAATGTTCATAGAGTTTGGCTGTGATTTTTAACCTACTCTTTATTTTTTCCCCTGTATATTCCAAATTTCTATGGCGAGTGTGTATCATTTATAGAGTGTAAAGATAATTGTTTTTATGTTTAAAGACACTGATCCTGTGTTTATAAGGAAATATAATCTGTCAGGCCCACTCTCATTCTCTGTGGCTTTGCAATGATTACACCACTCTGCCCTCCAGAAATGGTCTCCCCAACCAAGAGGAAATCCTGCCCCGAGTGGGTCCATCCATTTACTCACATTCTGAGTATTTCTGGAGTTGGTCGAATTCTTCTGGAGTAAGGGAGACCCACCGTTCTTCACTCATCTTTAACCTGGGTGTGAGTGCTTGAGGCCAGGGATGGAGTTTTGTTCACCAGGGTGAAGCTGAGGCCCAGCCCAGGGCCTGGTTCACTGCAGGTACACGGTGGACAGGCCCTTCAGGAACCACGGAGAATGCACGTGTCTATGGCAGTAGTGGGCACGTTGGAGCAGATGAGAGAAGGCCTGTGCTACTCTTCCAACAGCATGCTTCTATCTGTAGTTAAGGTCTTCAGAAATCCTTGCTCCTCCTGGGCAGAAGTAGAAAAGACATCGTGAATGGGAGGGAATATGTAAGTTGCCCTTTCTTATAAAAGAAATCCCCAGTTGTTCTCTGGGGAAAGACCTATGAGAGGCAGTGGTTCCCACGGTGGGGTGGGGGTGGATGTCTCCTCAGGGAAGTCTGAAGAGGGCTTACAGACCAGACCAGCATAACTCCAGTTGGGTGGTCTGTGTGGACAGATGGCCATACCCTCAACTCAGGAAATTTTAAATGTCTCCCAAGAGAGGCAATAGTAGGACCCCCTGAGGGCATCCTCAAGGCATGAAAACGCCTCAGGCTGTCAGATGCCTCATGAGCAAGTAGGGACAGTACATACGTGCATGATTTGAAAGGTAACTAGCCTCTCCACCATTACTGTGGACATTGAAATATCCCCACAGCTGGCTAACATCCTAGTAACTAAAGTGGTTTTCTTTCCTCTCAGAACCATACAAAAGTGATTAGAGAGAAGACCTGCCACTGGCCCCTGTGCAGGGGAGCCTGAAGGAGGGAAAAGGGATGGGTTCAGGCAGACACTTAACATGTTTTCCTTTGGGCCCCTCCTAGCACGGTTGCTCTGGCAGTCATAACACCAGCCTCTAAGTCAGTTCAGCAGGTTGTGAAATTAATGCGATGGGCGAAGGCCAGCATTTAAAAACACAAAATAGAATAGGATAGAGTAGAATGGCAGGAAATGGAGCTGAAAACAGGAGTGTCTCCTTTCAGTTATACGTACACGTATACTGAGTTTAAAAAATGTTGGAAAGCCACCAACCTAATAGGAGGAGAAATACAGATTGATGCTACCAAAGAAGAAGCTCAGTTTTTGGTTTTTTTTTTTTCAACGTTTTTTATTTATTTTGGGGACAGAGAGAGACAGAGCATGAACGGGGGAAGGGCAGAGAGAGAGGGAGACACAGAATCAGAAACAGGCTCCAGGCTCCGAGCCATCAGCCCAGAGCCTGACGCGGGGCTCGAACTCACGGACCGCGAGATCGTGACCTGGCTGAAGTCGGACGCTTAACCGACTGCGCCACCCAGGCGCCCCAGAAGCTCAGTTTTAATAAAACTGGATCCATGGTGAAGGACTGGACATTGAGGCAAGTCTGGAAGCCTGGAGCTTATGAGGGATGGTGGAGGGTCTGGATGAGATGACCCAGTGAGGAGGTGGGCTTGTGCACCTCTCTGGAGAAACCTATAGACTGGGTTGGTGTGGACTGGAGGGCTAGCCAGGAACTAAGGGAAGACACCGGAAGGAGATTGTGGCTCTGGAAGGATGACCTTCCACCAATCAGAGCTCTCCACCAGTAGGTCGGCAGGCATGGCAAGGAAGTAAGATGCCTGCATCCCCAGGAGCATCCAAGTTCTAGCTTCTCTCCTTAAAACATCCAATTCTCTCCTTAATCAATCCACTGCTCAACTAGATTCTGCTCCTTGGCACCTGCTCTTGCTAGGGTCCCTAGTAACACAATTGTTAAATCCACCAGTCATTTTTCAGGCCTTCCTTGCTTCATCCGCTTCTCTTTGCAGCCTTCGCCATGGCAGGAAACAGCCCCCTGGAAACAATCTTATCTTTCTGAGTCTTCCTCCTCAGTCTCCTTCCACTTCTCTTGCCGTTGTTAAATACTGGCGTTTCCAAAATCCCAACCTCAGCCGTCTCCTTGTTCTGTACCCCTTCCAGGAGGTACCCATTGCTGTGGCTTCAGTGACCACAGGCATGCTGCTCCAGCCCTACACTCTCCCCGCAATCCAGATCTGAATATCCAGCTGTCTACTGTGACTCCCTCATGTGTCCCAAACCACCCCAAATCAGCACTTTCCCATGCCCCCAACTTGCCCTTCCTCTATATTCTGGTCATGCCCTGAGAGGAGCCAGAACACAGGCCAGAAGCCTGGGGCTCAGCCTAAGCTTCTTCCCCATCCTCTCCTGCCAAACCCAGGTGCCGCGCTCAAGTGTGACTGTCCATTGTGTGTCCCCTCCCCTCTGTCAGGCCAGCTTCATTAACTCAGACCCTCATTTTCTCTGGCCCAGTCTCTACCAACAGCCTCCTGATGGACGCCGTGGTTTGGGTTTTACTCTCCTGCCCTTGGTACGCGCTAAATTGTCAACCAGATCACATCTCTCCCAGTAATAGAATTCTTCAGTGGCTTTCTATTGCCTATAGAATAAAACATGATCTTCTTTTTATGATACACAAAGCTTTTTATGATCTGCCCTCTGATTATCAGTTCAGTCCAAACGTGAGGGGTCACCTTTAGAAACATTTTCCATAACACCAGGGAGTTCAGTGTTACAACTGGTGTTACTACTGCTGCGGTTGTCATTTAGTGGACGCTTACTCCACGCTATATGCTTTACATGTATTTGCCCATTTAGCCCTCCTAACAACCATGTAAATTAAGCATTGCCTTCCCTATTTTTAGAGGGGGAAAAATGAGACCAGGTGTTCAGTAATAAATATGGTGAGAAGAAAGAAGGAACCCCCAAGGCTTTTAAGAATGCCTCTCTGGCCGTACCATTCTGCACACTTCTAGAAGCACAGAGTTAGCTCTAAGAGGATCAAGAGACACGCTGCCCAATAGAACACCGTGGAACTCCAAGTCAGAAGGCAGGGCTTTGAATCTTGCTCCTCCTCCTATCAGCTATTTGACATTAGACAAATTTTGTGTTTCTTGACCCCTCGTTCCTTCACCTCAAAAATGGGGGTACTAATAAAAATCTCACTGAGCTAGTGTTAGGACTGAGTTGATATATGCAAAAACCAAACAAACAGAACATCCCAAAACCTCACCTAACACAATGCCTAACACACAGTGAACTCTCAATATTTGGTTAGCATTATCCTGTTGCAAATACAACACTTAGTAATATGATTTAAACAATCAGCTGATAGTAGTTGGGTACAAAGTCCTTGTGTTGTGCCATAGATTTCTGAGCTTGGCTTCTGATCTTCTCCTGCTTGAAGCTGTTGTAATTTTGTAATAACTCATCAAACTTTTACCCACTAGTTTGAGCATCCACTGATGATTCCTGCCTGAATTAATTATTATTATGATAGAAAACTTCTAATTCTATCATTCCTACTATATTTATTAGTTTGGATTCTACTATAAAGAAGAGCTTTCTCTTCTCTATTTCTTCATACCAGTTTACTTATAGATATTTATTTATAATACAAACAATATAAATATATATAATATAAATATGTAAATATTTATATAAATAACTTTAAATGTATGTTATATTTACATATAATACAAACTTGTTTATATTAATGGATTCTTATTTTATTCAGAGGGTTATAATCCATTACAATCCTTATTTGTTTTGATTCAAATTGTCCCAGATTTGGCCAGTAGAGACTCATTCAAGTTGATTCCCTGTTCTTTAGACATAGTCCCATCATTCTTTGAGCACATCTTTATTTTCTGTTACTACAAAATGTTTCAGTCTCACCCTGTACTAACTGAGTTCTCGTCCTGAAATCAGTCTCCAAAGTACGTACTTCTCCAAAGTACGGATTCCTTTCAGAGGAGAATGGAATTTGAAGCCAAATTTTGGGCACTAAGTGTGCTCATTGCTACTGGGGTGTCTTTGCTTTTAGGCTTTATCAGGGCCAGGGCCAAGAAATATATGCAGGTATATATACATATCTCATCTCAGGCCGGCCGGCTGGCTGGCTGGCCATCCATATTAAAAAACCCAAGTTGATCCTCAGACCTCCAACTATAGTCCAATTTTACATTATCAACTGTAGCCTCCCTCTCATTCTGTATTTTTGAGCTCCCTTCTCCAACAAACTTTGTTTCCGTTATCTACAATATATTTATTTGCTCACTCTAAAAATACACAGAAAGTGGTTTCAGAATGTTGGCTACAACACTGTGAAAAACAAAAAAGAATTCAAGATTTCTTGACAGTTCTTTTCAGCCAACAGAGCACGTCCTCAAAATACTATTTTCAAAAGTTACTTAGATTAGTTCTTACACACTCCTATTCGTTTTTGTTTGTATTTCACTCTAAGGTTTTTTTCCTCCATTCCCAATTGATTCTTTGTTTCCAAAGTCAGAATTACATAAAAGGTATCTTCAGAGAAGCCTTGCTTCCCCCATTTCTTTTACTGTATCCATCCCTCTCCTTTCCCTCTTATTCCCACTCAACCCCTTACAGTTTCTAGTTCATCCTTCCTGTTTATTTTTGCACCGGTGAGCAGATACGTGGATATTTTTTATTGCCCCTTCTTTATTACACAAAAGGTAGCATGTTAACAATTGCCTTTTGCACACTTTTTTTTTTTCACTTAACAATATATCCCATGAATCATCCCATATCTGGTCATAGAGAGTTTCCTCATTTAGAACCAAATTTGATCCCAACACTTCACTTGCCTGAAAACCTTTGGTGGCTTCTCTTGGGCCCTTTTGGGTAGGCTTTTCAGCCAGCTCCAGAAAAACCTTTATCTGTGGTACAGCTCACCTCCTCATCTTCACTCGAATTCTCTCCTGTCCCACATGCTCCATGTTCCTTCCAGCAAAATCAGCCTGTGTCCTCCTAGCACCTAGCAAAGTACCCGGCACGTGGCAGCATCTCATAAATATTAGTTAATGGACTGACAAACACACCATGCCTTTAATCTACCTGGAATGACCCTCTTTCCTTCCCATAACAAACTACTACCCATACCCGGTTCTAGATTAAAAGTTCCCTTCTCTTCTATAGCTTTTTCTGACTCTTTGAGCAAACTCCGCTGTTCTTCCAGCTGTGTTCCCTTAGAAAACGCAGGTCCTCTAACTTCTCTGTTGTGGTGGCTGGTGGGCCCGTGCAGGAGACAGACACTCAAACAGATAATTAACACACATGATGGGAAGTGTAGTGGTACGGACATGTACAAGGAACCGGGGAGCCATCTGGTAGTAGGCATGCCAGGTGGGGGTGGAAGAGACTCCTGAAGGAGCTGAGGAGGAGCAACGAGACAAAGGTGTATTTTGCAACAATTCCACAAATACTCATTATCACTGCTGTTCCACCGTAGCTCAGCGCTTGGCTTCGTGGTGGAAGAAGCTGTACCATTTACCTCCACCAGGAGAAGTCAGGGGCCTGGCACGTGGCCTGACTCCCCAGACGGTCACTGCTGACCACCACATTCGCTCAGGACGGCTCCCCTCTGGCTTTCTGCCTTTGGCAGAGATGGCCGCTCCCTCACGTGAGGTTTGCTCCAGCTGACATCGCTCAGCATTTTCCTTTCAGCAGCCCACTCAACACGCCCCTCTCAGAGGCTCTTTACAGTATGCACAGTCTTCTTATTACCACCCTGAATATCCTTCCTGACAGGAAAAGAAAAGGTACTAGGGTTTTCTAAATAATGCTCAGATTGGATGTTGTCAGCCTTGGATGGGAGAGGAGTGTGTTTTATGTCCCGGTGGCTATGCCACTCTGAGCGCTTGCTTCGGCTCCCCGGGCCTCAGTTACCTTGTCTGTAAAATGAGGGGGTGGGGATAACACACCTTCTAGCTCTGCAATGTCAGATCTCGGATCAAATTCTATTTGTTCTGTACAGATGTCAGCATGGAAATCACAAGTCAGAAGGAAGACCGCACATTCAATGGGTGTTGACTTGCACCCCAGGTCTCTCTATTCATCAGAATGAATCAGCCATAGCCAATTACCCAGAACAAACACCTCTTCATCTCCTCCCTGCTCTCATAAAAGCATTAATTCATGAATATGGCATCAGATTGGGGGAGCTTATTTATGTGCACACGATGAGTTATAAGAAAACCATAATGAGTACTTTTTTCTAAGGGAAGAATGACTAAAAGCTAGAAAGATAAGAACTCCTCTCTCTTCCCAGACTTGTGACGAGTCACATTTTGATAACTGTCCTATGTCTGGGCTTGTGCGCCTGCAGATCCTTCTTAAACTCTGTGACTCCTACGCTTCCTCTGGAGTTCAGTTCTAGTGTCACCTGCTCTAAGAAGCTCCCTTTAACTGCCTGGCCTGGGCTTGGCATGTCTTCTCTGCCCTTCCAGTAGCTCCTCGGGCTTTTCTCCATGATGGCACTTGTCACACTGCAGTAGACTTGCCAACCCTTCCCTGTGAGACTCTGAGTTCCATCAGGGCATAAACAGTGTCTGCCTGCCAGCTTTGTGGCTCTAGCTACTGTAAGATTTCTTGGGGCTCATTTCTTGACCAGTAGAAAAGATATTCTCAACCTTTTTTGACTGAGACCATTTGCACAGAGCAAAAGATCCTACCATACCTGTTTGCATTCCCAATGGGAAAATAATTTTAATATTGAAATTCTAATTTTAATATTGAAATCGCAATTTCAATATTAAACTCTAAATTCAATATTAAAATTCTAATTTCAATATTAAAATTCTAAATTCAATATTGAAATTCTAATTTTAATATTAAAATTCTAAATTCAATATTAAAGTTCTAATTTTAATACTAAATAATGCATGCAATTTTCATCTTAAAATAATGACCTGTAAATTTGTAACTATAATCTATAAACTTACAATAGTCACTTTATTCAGCCTAGCCAATTTAGGAGGTTTTTTTTTTTAACATTTATTTATTTTTGAGAGAGAGAGAGGATGGTGGAGAGAGAGAGAGAGAGAGAGAGCGAGCGAGCAGAGGAGGGGCAGAAAGAGAAGGAGGCACAGAATCCGAAGCAGGTTCCAGGCTCTGAGCTGTCAGCACAGAGCCCGACATAGGGTTCGAAATCACAAACTATGAGATCATGACCTGAGTCGCAGTCAGATGCTTGATGGACTGAGTCACCCATGTTAGGAAGCTTTTAAAGTTGTTTGAATTCATTAATGAATTGCCACTTTCACAGTATAGTTTATCACATGGGGGTCCCTCCAAAACTCATGCCCATTTTGGTCCCTTCTCCTTGAGTCTGGGCTGTGCCTACGATTTGCTCTAACCGAAGGAATGCAGAAGCGACATTGTGCCAGAGTCAGGTCCAAGCCTGAAGAAGGCCCAACAAGCTTCCGCTTTTGTGTGCTTGGGAGCATTGAACACTGTGCTTGGGAGCACAGTGGAAGGCTTCACATTACCTGGAGGAGAAGTGAGCCACCTAGCTGATGGTAAAAACTAAAGCCCCCTCTGGGCGATCCCATTGAAGCCATTCCAGCCAGCATGCAGTCACTTACGCTGTCCTTGCTGTGCTGCCGGACATGGAAGACAAGAAGCTGTTTTGGATTTTACTGCCTTAATAGACATGATGTGGAGCAGAGATAAGCTGTCCCTGATGAGCTCTGTCTGAATTCCTGATGCACAGAATCATTCAGAACAGTAAAATGACTCTTGAGCCATTAGATTTGGAGGCAGTTAGTTATGTGGTCACAGATAACCAGGGCAACTACAGAAGCACTTTTGGGTGCAGAGTACATATGTACCTGTTTAGCAAGAGAATACGCATGATTCAAGCTTGAACTGCAACCTGTTCATGTCTTAAAATCTAGTAATTGGGAAATTATAGGCCTAAAATATTTTTGAGGCAAGTGTATGTCACTACATGCTGTGAGGTTAACCAAATATCCTCCAAAAGCTAATATGATAATGATGAAGTTAAATGAACCCTAATTTCTAATTAAAAGGCAAGAATAGCAGTAGCCGAACACCACAACCAACTCAACGCAAGTCTGACACTGCAGGAAAGCAATGTCACTTTCCCGTAGGTCACAGGGTTCTAACCATCAAGCTGAGTGAGGAGGCAGTAAGTCGCTGAGTATTTAGAAGCAGCCAGACTCCACAGATAACTGAATTAGAGCTCCCTGGGGAACATAGTAAGGGGCTAATTTGAGTTTATGAACAGCAAATATGAGTAATCCATAATAACTCATTTAATAAATTACCAGTGTATATTCCTTGTACAAACATAAAAATAGAAGTCTTGGGATTGTGTGCTACCTGTAACAACTTAGAGAGGACTTGCATTTAAGGACTTTGCATCGCATCTGCACCCTCAGACTACACATAAGAATCCCTGCTCTGGGGGCAGTGTGAAAATGTCAAGCTGGACAAAGCTGTCCAGGTGGTGGGGGCCGGGGGGGGGGCTGCCGTGCAGGGTCCTGGGAGAAGCTGAGACCTGATACTCAAGGGGGGCTGCCTTTAGCACAAGCAGGCAGTGTCAGGCTGGGCGGCATTTACAGCCCAGGGGTATCATAGCTTGTGTGTGGGACACTCGTTCATTTAATTGTCCACCCATTCCACACCTCACTCCAATAGTATGCCATAGCAGCAACCTCCATTTATAGACTACCACACATCTGGTGCTTTGCATGCTTCATCCGCAATAGCCACCAAACCCCGTGAGGGAGCTATTTTTTATGCCCATTTTACAGCCCTAACAACAGTCCCAGAGTGATTCTCCCAAGTTCATCCATCAGTAAGTGCCAGAACTATTATTTGTACCCAAGTCTGTTTGGTCCCGAAGCCCATGGTCTGTCCTTTCATTATGAGACAATAAAACAAGTAAGTGCCGGGCCCTGTGTTAGGTGCTGATACCATCAATAAGCCGACTATGGAGGACATAAACCCCCATCCTCAAATTGGAAGGTAAACTGGAAGCCAGAGGAAAAACCTTGGCCTGCTCCTGGGAAGCCAATAAATAGTATTTGAGGAAAATAACTACATTATATTAAACATGAACACAGACTAGAACAGAATGTAAACTATGCAGGAAGCTTGAAGTAAAACATGAGACTTCAAAAAAACTTGCTCTGGCACTTGGGTCATCTCTGTTCTTTCCACATAGGAGAATGTAGTCTTGGCTTTGCTGCTGGGGGAGCTACAGTGGAAATGCTGAAGAAATGGCCTCGCAAATAGCAACACCAAGACCTGATGTAGCTCCAGAGCTAAGGGATGTGAGGGGTGCTGGGGTGACGCAGGGAAAGGATCATGAGGGGAAATTACTACTTAGGGAAAATGACTCCTATCCGGTCTCAGGGGGCCTTCTTCCCAAAGCATTAAACACAAGTATGGCATTGAAATTAGACCAGAATTTAAATCCTGGCTCTACCACTTGCAATTATGTGACATTAAACAAGTTGTTCTTCATTTCTAAATGAAAATAATAGGGGCGCCTGGGTGGCTCAATTGGTTAAGCATCCAACTTCAGGTCAGGTCACAATTTCATGGCTTGTGAGTTTGAGTACCACGTTGGGCTCTGTGCTGACAGCTCAGAGCCTGGAGTCTGCTTTGGATTCTGTCTCCCTCTCTCTCTGCCCCTCCCCCACTCACACTCTGCCTCTCTCTCTCCCTCTCTCTCTCTCAAAAATAAACAAACATTTTAAAGAAAGAAAATAATAGTAATAGTAACACATGTTTCACAGGGGGTTGGTATGAGAATTATTTGTATAATGTTTACGAGAGTCATAGCAAGTACAATTTCCTAATAGTGGTTCTTCAGGCATGATCCTCACACAAGCAGTTACTGGCACTGCTGGGAACACGTAAGAAAAGAAAATTATTCGCACATACCATAGACCTACAGAAATTTAGGGTGGCCCCGTAATCTGTGTTTTACAGAACCCTGGAGATTCTGACACATGCCAGTGTTTTGTAACCACTGCTTTAATGTAATGGACAGGACTGAGAGGAGAAGCTTGGGATACCAGGAGCTATTCCTTCTTAAGAGGGCCCTAAAGTAAAGCAGTCAGATCTCTCGGTTCTACTTTCCTGAGATAGGAAAACATCATAGGGAAGCCAGAGCCCCATGATTGCCAGATGCCTGTTATCCTGCCTTAGTTACTAAAATTCTCATGTTATGATTTATATTCCCTGCAGAATTTTCCCTTCTTTGCAATCTGGATCTATGTTTCATATTCCTCCATTTTGTGCCAAATGTATCATCTGGAGAGGGCACAGAACAGATAACAGGCGTTCCCTACCATAAAGTGAAGGGCAAAACCCAACAAACAGAAAATCCTGAGAGGGTGAGAATATGACAACTCTATTTCATGGTGCAGTTCACTGCTGTGTCAGAAAGGAAACTGTCAAGAGCTGGGACACCACAAGACATGAGTATGCAGCTTGGCAAGTCTAGAAAAAGACAGCCTGTAAAAACACACTATGGTGTGCTGCATGCTTGTGTTGGTGTGTGTTAACAATAACCACGGACAAAACCACACCAAAGAGACAACATTTGTATTTGGAACAGTGTGTGAAACCACATTTAGCTTGGAAAGGCCCAGCAGACCAGGAGGAACTTGTGGTGAGCTGGGCCATGAGCATCCTCTATTTCATTCTCCTCTCCCTCCTCTGCTGCTTACCGCCTCCCATTCTCTAATTCTCCTTTCTGTTTCTTTCCTCCCACTTCTTGCTCCCCAAGAAGCAAGAAACAACAGCTAAACAACAGCTGAACAACAGCTACTATTTATTGAGAATCTACTGCCTGTTCTACATGAACATAATCATCAAAATAATCTTTCAGAGGAAGAATTAGTATTGCCACCATATGTAGGATCAGACTCCTTGCAGGCAGCTGAGCCACCATTCAAACCCAAGTCGGCCTGAATGCAAAGCACATACTTCTGGTTTTCAGATGTAGGAAGATAATTAAAACCATTTCTAGATTGTAAACTGCCTGAGGATCAATTTCTGGCTCATCTGAGAAGGCCAGGATTTTGTTTGTGGAAGGGTCTTCCTCTACCAACTTCATAGAATAACAATAAATGCATGGATAATCATGCAATAATAATTAAGCACCATGGACAACGGCACCCGGGGGTGCTTACACCTCATTCTGACGCCAGACTACATGTCCCTGCGTGGCCCTCTTCATCCCAGAGGTATCTAGGCCCCAGTTTAAGAAATACCTCATATATAATAGCTAACCTTTACAACATGCCAGACTGTTGCAATTAATTTATGTGAATTATCTGGTTGACTACTCATAACAACCCTATGAGGAAGATACAAATATCTTGCCTATTTTAAAGATGAGGAAACTGAAGCACAGAGTTTTAAGTAGCTTATCCTAGGTCATGTGGTTATTAACTGATGGATGCACGACTCAAATCCAGGTAATTTGATGCTGGAGGTTGTTCTTCACCAGTATGCCACGTGACACAAGATAACAGGGGCACTAAAATCACACAGCAGTACTTGCTGTCAGAGAGTCATCAAGAAAATACAAATACATCTATAACAAATATATTTTAAAATATAAATAGTCTTATTTGAATAAAGCACAGAATCTAAAACATTTCATAGGGGACTCATGAATTCCAGTTTCAGAAATACCACAGTTTGATGGAGTTTTGGAAACTAGGAAGAAAGACACATTAATTTCCCAAGAAAATCAGAGAAGGTGGAGTGGTATAGCCTGGAGCCCTTGGGTCTACCGCTGGTTCTGACATTTAGTAGCCAGGTGACTTTGGTCAACTGACTTCTACTCTCTAGACCTCAAGTTCCTCATCTAGCAATTGCAGATAGTGGAGTCGTAATACTTAGGGTTCCTTCCAAGAGTAACTCCATTTTCCTTCCAGAAATGTTAGACACCAACTCTTTGCCATGACAGCATCTGTTGCCATCATTTTAGGCTGGGAGATGTCACTTGTTTTTTATATCCATTTAAATTATACTTCATTGGATAGACACAATAGTAAGATACTACTGCCACAGTATCAAAACCAGGTAATATCCTTGTTGGTGAGAAAGCAAGAAAATGGAAACTCTCCAGCAGGGTTGGTATGGAAGTAAATTAGCCAATATAGCCCTATGTATCAATAGCCTCAAAATATACATTTCCCTGTAATTTTATTTGTGGCCGAACTGTTCATAATAACAGAAATTCCAAACAATTTAAATGTCTCACAGTATGGGACTGCTAAATACATTTTGGTACATGCATCTAATTAAATACTCTGAAATCACTGAAATGCAGTAAAAAATTTTAAAAAATCAAATCCATGGAGAAATGTCTCATACAGATTAAATATCAACAGCCAAAATTTAGTTAAACTATTAAAACTATAACTATTTGTAATAGATGCTGAGCTGTGCCAACCAGATCTTCTTTCGGGAAGAAGGATTTATTGCCCCAGCTATTTGAGAGTGCTACTGGCACACAGCTCTTAGCTGTCAAACCTTTTTAGGAATTGCCTTAGCTGGAAAGAGTTGCCTTGCCTGAGGTCATGCCCCTCTCTGGACAACCCACATCCAATTCCTGAATGATATGAAGGGGAGGGGTATAAAGGCCCAGTCTTCTCAGCCAAAGGAAAACAACCCAGCAGGGCCTTCCCAGTCCAATTTCTTCCTTTGCCAAATCCTGCTCTGTCCCTTCCCTTCCTCAAGTGGTGATCCCAAGAGCACTCCCTTTGAAACTAATAACCCTCCTGCACTGCAAGCTGCATCTCAGAATCTGTTCCCCAGGAAATTGGATCCACAACAACATGGAAATTAAGGGGAAAAAGCCTACATATTAAGTAACTTCTTGCTTAAAAAGAAAATGAAAACATGGAAGTATTACATGTCAATTTAGGAAATATGCCATTTGGTTATAACAATACTTAAAGGACATGTGTGGCCTTAAATGGATTTCTTATAAAACCAGAAAGATGGAAAAAGGTGAACTAAACCTCAGCCCAAGAAGCCAGAAAAGGAAGAAAAGAAATCTAAATAAAGCTGAGGAGGGCAGTACTAAAGGCTGAAAGTAATGGGCTTGTACCCAAAACAAGACAACTGGACAGTTCGTAAATAAGATCAAGAGTTCTTTGGGGGGCCCTGGGCGGCTCAGTCGGTTAAGCACCTGACTTTGGCTCAGGTCATGATCTTGCGGTCAGTGAGTTCAAGCCCCGCATCAGGCTCTGTGCTGATAGCTCAGAGCCTGGAGCCTGTTTCAGATTCTGTGTCTCCCTCTCTCTGACCCTCCCCTGTTCATGCTCTGTCTCTCTCTATCTCAAAAATAAATAAACGTTAAAAAAATTTAAAAAAAAGCTCTTTTATTGTTTTGAAAAAAACCCAATAAAATAAATAATTCTTTAGGGGGAGAGAAAGAGAGAGGTAGAGAGAGAAAGACTGAGGTAGAGGATGGGGAAGGAGAGGGGAAGGAAGAAAGGGTGGAGAAGAAGGAGAAAAACTGGCAATATTAGGAATGCAAAAGGGGGCATAACTGTAAGTTAAAGAGATTTTATTAAATTATGAAAAAATAAGACAGCAACTTCATAGCACTACATGTGAAAAACAAGATGAGAAAATTCTGAGAAAACATAAATTATCAAAAGTGACTCAAAAAGTAGAAAAACCTGGGGCGCCTGGGTGGCTCTAGTCGGTTAAGCCTCTGACTTTGGCTCAGGTCATGATCTCGCGGTTTGTGAGTTCGAGCCTGTGTCGGGCTCTGTGCTGACAGCTCAGAGCCTGGAGCCTGCTTCAGATTCTGTGTCTCCCTCACTCTCTCCCTTCCCCCCCCCTCAAAAATAAATAAACATTTAAAAATTTTTTTAAAAAAAGAGGTACAAAATCCCGACTAGTCAATAACAGATGAAACTGAATCAATATTCAAAAGTCTACTTGCCCCACTCTCCTGGTCTAGACAATATTACAGGCAAGTTCTAAGAATCATCAAGGAACAGATAATTAATTATCTTACATAAGTTGTTCCAGATGTTAAGTTACAGTTTATTTTATGAGGCCAGTATAACCCAGTTACAAAAATGGAATAAGGAGAGCACAAATAAAAAATAAATTATAGACCAACCTCCTTACTAAATTAAGCAACTCCCACCATAAACCCCCCAGATTTGGTATACTATTAAAAGGACAATACATGGAGTTTATTTCAGGAAAGCAACGAGATAGATCCAAATTATAAAGCCTATATAATTCACTATATTAACACAATGAAAGAGAAATTCATATGAACATCTTAATAAATTCAGAAAAAATATTTGATAAAATTCATTACCTAAGTATGATGGAAAAGCAAACACACACACACACACACACACACACACACACACACACACACAGGAGGCACCTGGGTTGCTCACTCAGTTAAGCGTCTGACTCTTAATTTCAGCTCAGGTTATGATCTCAGGGTCATGAGACTGAGCCCTGTTTGAGATTCTCTCTCTCTCTCTCTCTCTCTCAACCCCTCCCTCTGCCCCTGCCTCTAAAAAAAACAAAGAAAAGGAAAGGAAAGGAAAGGAAAGGAAAGGAAAGGAAAGGAAAAGAAAAAAAGACATCTCTAAGTGCATGAGAAGGTAAATGGAACATCCTTTACTTCACAATAGCTACTACCAAAACCCCACAGCAAACATCATACTTAAATGGCAAAGTATTAGAAGCACTGCCATTAAAATCAAGGACAAGATAAGGATGCACGTTATGATGTCTACTATTCAACAAACTACTAGAGGTCCTAGGCAATGCAATTAAATAAGAAATAAGAGGTGTACATATTAGAACAGAAAAGAGGAAGCTAATTTTTTTTATAAATTTTTTTAATGACATAATTTTTAAATGACAGGATAGTATAAATTTTTAAATGACAGGATAGTATAAATTTTTAATTCATAATTTTTAAATGACAGGATAGTATAAAAACCAAGAGAATGAAACAAACTATTAAGGAATTTCAACAAAGTAATTGTATATAAAATCAATATTTAAAAAATGAATTGCTTTCCGTCACACAAGCAATAGCCATTTAGAAAATATAGCATAATAGAAAAAGATCTCTTTCAAAATTTTAATGAAAAGTGGAATGTTCTCAGAAATTAATAAGAAATGTGCAAGACCTTTATGAAAAAATCTATAAAAATTTACTGAAGGACATAAAGGAAAATCTGAATAAATGGAGAAATCTATTATTCGTAGAAAGGAAGGTTCAAGTTAGATCTGGTACTTACTATGTATGTGACCTTGGAAAAATGTTTAAAACTTAATCTATCTGAGCCCTAGAGTCCGCATGTGTAAAATGAGAATAATGGAATCTCCCTTATAGTTATTGTGACTATCAGAAGTAACAATAGGAGTAAATAGAATTTTAAAAAACTCAGAATCTTCTGCAACATTTTTAATAGTCAAATATATGTATGCAATCTCAAAAAAGCCATATGAAAGGATGCACACAAAATATCATAATTAATACCTCCAAGGAATATATAAAAATTAGAAGTTGAGTTTCCAGTATCTGTAATGTTGTAATTATTTTAAAAAGGGGGATATATTATTTGTATAATTTTTAAAATATAAAGGAGATTCCTCTTTTCCCCACTATTTTGGTCGGCTTCTTTCTCTTTTCTCTGGCATAACCCAAATCAATCTTCTCAAAGTTTTCTTACATTGGTTAGAGATTGAAGAACATTGACTTGAAGATAGATGTACTTGAAGGTATTCATTCATACTACATATGGACTGTATTGTGTGTGGGCTTATAGTATGAACAATGTGCATTGTATGTCTTTTTGTACTTTATGAGTACTGTATGTATATATGTGAATTTCAGTGTTTGTGAACTATGCATAGATGTATATACCACAGTTAAATACCCCTGAAATTTTCCTACACCAGAACTGTTATTCTGTACATCATAGTGTATTGTTTTTCAATTTGAAGTCCTGTTCTATCTTGTATTTATCTTTCTTATAAAGTTTGGTTAAAATAATGATGTTCAAAAGGCAATTATACTTGTACATTCACCCATCTCTTAGTATGTGTAAAATACTCTGCTAGGAGCTGTGGGGGCTTCAGAGATGAATAAGGAGTGATCTCAGTCTTCAGTGAACTGATGGTCCAAGGGGGATGCCACAAAGCTGCCATAAAAGGTATAGTACCAGGCTGTATGAGCTAAGGGCTGTGGAGTTCAGAGACAGAAGAGCTCAGGGTACAATGATGCTCATATGGTTGATTAGGAAGAATGAATGGAGGAAAAGACTCTCATTTACTAAACACATCTGTCATGCTTAGATTGGGGACAGGAATGGCTGAAATCAAAACGTCAAGACTCCTTTTTGTTTGCTCATTTGCTTATTTTTGAGAGGAAGAGAGAGAGAGAGAGGTAGAGGGAGAGGGGAACAGAGGATCTGAAGCAGGCTCTTCACTGACAGCCCAGAGCCCAATGTGGGGCTCATAATCACAAACCGCAAGATCATGACCTGTGCTGAAGCTGGATGCTTAGCCAACTGAGCCACCCAGGCACCGCAAAATGTCAAGACTCCTAAACTAGGTCTAATTTAAGAGTTTCTTCATGCTATGAGATTATTTCTTACATTTTCAATTTCAATAAAAATTACAGTTAATGGATGCCTTAGCTCAAACTAATTAGGAGTGTACCATTTCATTTCCCCCATATCTTCCAAACTCATGAGTTCTCTTCATTTGTGTGTGTGTACGGGTTGGCAGTGGGTGAGATGTCAAGGGGCAAGGCCTGTGGGCTGTAAAGGGCTTCTCCTCCTGTTTTTTCACAATACTGGTTTCTGATGAGGAAAACAACGTGCCAACAGTATCCTACACCTGGAAATCTACATCCGTCAGAAAACAGAAAAGACTATCACCCTGGAGTCCAACAAACCCAAGTCCATACCTCACCCATGACATTTCCTGGATCTGTGGTCTTGAGCACATTAGTTACTCCTCCTTAATCTCTCTGAGCCCAAGTTTTCCCAGCTGGAAAATGGAAATAGTGGTATCACCTTATAGAGTACGATTAGACATCATGAATAGAGACTTCCTAGCACACTGCCTGGCACATAATGCTTGATGGATGCCAACTGCCTTCCCTTCTTTATCAAATGCAGGCAATTGTGCCAACATTCCCTGATATCTTAAAATAAGTGCCCTCATATAGTGGAGAAAGGGGTTTAAGATGAGAGAAGGTATGAATTTAGGGATGGAAGGGAAAGATGATGCTTTCAGAGCTAGCTGTTTTAAAAGATGAAACATTATGGGGCGTCTGGGTGGCTCAGTTGGTTAAGTGTCCAACTCTTGATTCTGGCTCAGGTCATGATCTCACAGTTTGTGAGACTGAGCCCCACATCAGGCTCTGCACTGTTAATGCAGTTAGTGAGTGTTGCTTGGGATTCTCTCTCCCTCTCTCTCTGCCTCTCCCCGACTTGTGTATGCTCACTTGCTCTCTCTCTCTCTATCTCTCTCTCTTTCCCTCTCTCAAAATAAATAAACTTAACAAAAAGATAAAACATTATAAATTTTACCTTCACCACTAAAAGCAATTAGTCAATAAAGCAGAAGACTATGACATAGGAATTTTGTGGCAACTTTTGCTTGCAATGATTAGGAGTGACTGGATACATGAGCTGGATTGGGACACTGGGGGGGTTTGGAGAGAGCACAGAATTAGTCTTTTGGCTGAATGTATTTAATAAATCATCGCCCAATTGGAGAGACTGGCCTCCCTGGGTGAATCACTCAACTAGACAAAAATACCCGACAGAAATCAGCCCCCACTAAAGAAGAAGAAGAAGAAAGAAAAAAATCATTTGATTTGATTGACATTGTTTTGAACAGAGCGTGAAATAACACGCTGAGCTTAGTTTGGTCAGAAAGACATCCTGTTGCTGATGAAATCACATGCATTTATTCAGTCCTCCAACCATTTCCTAGGTGTGACTTTTAAATATATAAATAGATCTACTCTCAAACTTATCTTCCTCCTACCTCCACCTCCAAAATGAAATAACACAGACTTTCTTCACTTTTTCAATGGAAATGTCATTCTCCACATTCAGTGGGCTTGATAATGGGTATTATTTACCTTCGACCTCCTTCCTCCTCCCAAAATTTCAATACCAAATCAGAAACCAACTTAGCAATTCTTTTATATTATTTCTCAGCTCTGTTCCTTTCTTGTGATGGTACCCCCAATTTCTGACTAATTGTCTCCATCTTTGATCTTTATAATTGCCTCCCTCTATTTCAGCCCTCTCTGTGCTTGAGTCCTTTACCCTACAAAACCCACCAGTTTCAATTATCTACTTTCTCAAGAACCAATACTTGCCTCTTACTGACTACCAGTTTGTGTTCAACTGCTTTTTCCAAGCATCCAAAGTCCTTTCTCATCTAATCTGAACTGATCTCCCACTAGTTTTAGGCAGACAGTGAAAAACCTGGGAATAGAGATGATGATGTCATCCACTCTTTCTGCTAACAGTCGGGATTCTGGGACAAAAAGGAAGCAAACAGTGTCAATACTGGCTATCACTTTCTGGGCTACGATTCACCATATGCTCAATCTTCTACCTCCTCAGTGCGGGGGGCATGGATCTCCCTACAGGCTGATGGGGAAGGGGATTGAAGAACCGGGATAATACCATGAATATGTCCAAAGTGTGGAACTACTGGTAAAACAAAAACAAGCAAGAGAGGGGACATGCTTGGTGACAAATACACCAAGTGTTGTACTTGGTGTACTTGTACACCTGTGTTGTATACAACACAGGCACATGTGGTTACAAAGAGTACTAGAAGCTGTATTTATGCACTGACATGTATCCATGGTCACATGGCTTTGGATCCAAAATTGGTTTATAATGGCGATTCATGTCTCTGAAGACAGAGCACCTAGGATATCTCATGACTGAGCAGAAAAGGATGAGGAACATATGTTATATCATTGTGAGGATTTTCGACAGGCCACTTGGCCACAAGAAGGAAATGGAGGGTGCATTCCTAGCCACCACTGTTCTGGCACAAGGGAAGCTGGAGCACAGAAAGGGAACCTGTACTAGCTGAATGTCTGAGGAAAGGCTCATTTGGCTAAAAGCAGAGAATCAGACTGGTGTTTTTTTATTTCCCTTGTTGACATGGAGTAAAGAAATTTAATTGAATAATGTCCTCTGGACCTCATTCTGACCAACAGATTTTCCTCACGTTTTCAACAGAAATGTCATTCACCACATTCAGGGGGCTTGATAATTGGTATTATTTACCTTTGACCTCCTTTCTCCTCCCAAAATTTCAATACCAAATCAGAAACGAACTTGCTAGGTGAAGTAGGCATAAGAGACTTCTTGAGAGAAAGAAATACTCCTAACTCAGAGGTCATGATTGTCAAAGAGAAATCTGGTTGCAAAAAAATTAAAAAAAAAAAAGCCAAGAATGCTAAATTTACACAAGAGGAAAAAGGAATGATTCTTAAATAAATAAAAGTGCCTGTAAGACTAATGCATGGGTTCATATCTGAAAAGGACACTTAGAAATAAAGAAAATGCATACAATCATGGAATATATAGGGGGTAGGAGTCAACATGGGGGAGAAACAGGGGGACCCAAAGTTCCCTCATCCCTCGAACACAGCAGTATTGAGGCCAGAAGACTTGGAATTCTAGGAATCTGGGCTACAGAGTGACAGAAACATCTCTAGGAGCCCACGGGGACAACTTGGGGGGCCACAGGTACATGACTGCAAACTGGGAGAGATAAAACGGGAAGCCTAGGCATGGCAGGGAGGGATCCACTTCTGTGGAGAGACAAAAGGAAGAGAAAGAGAGGCTGTGGAAGGGTAGGATTATATTTGGACAAGAGAAAAATCATGGACTGGGGAATGGAAAAAACGGAGAAAGAACCAATTTCTACCTCATTTTAGGCTTACGAGGCTTTCTCAGGACTGGGGCCAGCCACCCTGTTTGCGTGCCTGGGGAGGAGGGGAGCCAGCCCAGGGCTCAACCAGCGAGCTCAGAGGTGCAGTCAGAGAGAGCAGTCCCCTCCTTTGAGTGTGGTGGGAAGAAGGCATATAGCCGCTCCAAGGACAAAAGACCCTGCAGGTGCCCACCAGCCAGAGGCCCTTTGTCAGCTGGCTGGGTGAAGTGACACTACTCCAGAATTGGGGTGCTCAGAGTGGGATCCTTTAAGACATCCGGATTTGAATCCATCAGAGTGCCTGGGAGGTGCGGGAGACTGTGGACCAGGTAAAACTGGCCCACTCGCGCCTGCGCAGCACTGTGAGGATGGTCTGAAGACAGTGGTATGGGACACCCGATCCGGGTAGGAGAGACTGGGGTGTTGCCAGTTTTCTTCCCATCACCAACAAGGTGGGGCTTCAGGGGACAGGACAATGGTCCACAGTGGAGGCAGAACCTGTCTACACCAAACCACACCCCTCCATGCCTGGTAACTGCTATCTACCAGAACGAGACTGACACTGCCCGAACCAGACAGTCCCTCCTCCAGACCAGCGCAGCCACTGGTTCCTAGGCACCATCAAATATCAGTAAAGCAGTTTCGCATTTTTCTGATTTGGTTCTTGGTCCATTCTTATTTGGTGTGTGTGTGTGTGTGTGTGTGTGTGTGTGTGTGTGTGTGTGTGTGTGTATTCCTTCCCTTTTTTCCTCTCATTTCTTCCCTTCTCTATTCTGGTTGTTTGGTTTGTTTAAGCAGACATTTTTTAATCTATTCTTTTTACCCTTTTTCTGTATCTCTTTCTTCTTTATTTTCCTCTCTCCCTCTCTCTGGATTAAGCAGTATAGTTTCTCTGATTCTCTGCCTGGTCAATTTTTTTTCTTCTTTTCTTTTTTTCCACTCCTGTCATTTTTCCCTTTGTATGGGATAAGGCTTCTTCCACCACCCCCTCCTTCTTATATTTTTTCCAGGGTTACTTCAATGAGCAAATCAAAGCACATCTGGTGGAAGGTCCAAACCACCATTAAGACTAGGGAGATAAAGCAACCAGAGTCACAACAGAGAGCACACAACACATTCCAAAACACCTCCTGAAGGGCCAGGCCCTGGACAGTGTATGACCCCTTTTTAATATAGTAGTGCTCACAGGTGCAAGACACATAACAAGCTATTAAAACACATAAAGGACAGAAAATTAGCCAAAATAACAAAAGGGAAGAATTCTCCTCAAAAGAAATTCCAGGAAGAAACGACAGCTAGAGAGTTGACCAAAACAGATATAAACAATATATCTGATCAAGAATTTAGAATAATGGTCATATGATTAATAACTGGGATTGAAAAAAGCATAGAAGACAACATAGAATCTATTGCTGCAGAGATCAAGGAACTAAGAAATAGTCACAACAAATTAAGAATGCTGTAAATGAGGTGTAAAATAAACTAGATGCAGTGACAGCAAAGATGGAGGAAGCAGGGGGGGAATAAGTGAAATAGAAGATAAAATTATGGAAAATGATGAAGTTGAGAAAAAGATAAGAAAATACTAGACCACAAGAAGAAAATTATAGAACTAAGTGATTCAATAAAATGTAATAATATCTGTATCATAGGAGTTTCAGAAGAAGAAGAAGAAGAGAGAGAAAGAGGCAGAAGGTTTACTTGAACAAATTATAGCTGAGAACTTCCCTAATCTGAGGAAGGAAGCAGACATCCAAATCTGGGAGGCACAGAGAACTCCCTTCAGATTCAACAAAAATAGGTCTTCTCCATGGCATATCATGGTGAAACTGGCAAAAGACAAAGATAAAGAGAAAATTCTGAAAGCAGCTAGGGACAAATGGGCCTTAACCTACAAGGGCAGATACATAAGGGTAGTAGCAGAACTGTCCACTGAAACTTGGCAGGCCAGAACGGAGTGGCAGGAAATCTCCAACGTGTTGAATAGGAAAAATATGCAGCCAAGAATCCTTTAGCCAGCAAGCCCGTCATTCAGAATAGAAGGAGAGATAAAAGCTTTCCCAGACAAACAAAAACTGAAGCAGTTCATGACCACTAAACCAGCCATGCAAGGGACCCTAAGGGAGACTCTGTGAGTGAAATGCTGCAAAGACTACAAAGGTCCAGAGACATCACCACAAACATGAAACGTACAGATAACACAATGACACTAAATCCTTATCTTTCAATAATAACTCTGAATATAAATGGACTAAATGCCCCAACCAAAAGACATAAGGTATTAGAATGGATTAAAAAACAAGATCCAACTATATGCTGTCTACAATAGACTTACTTTAGACCTGACGACAACTTCAGATTGAAAGCGAGGGGATAGAGAACCATTTATCATGTTACTGGAAGTCAAGAGAAAGTTGGAGTAGCCATTTTTATATCAGACAAACTAGATTTTAAAATAAATACTGTAACCAGAGATGAAGAAGGGCATTATATCATAATTAAGGGGTCTATCCCCCAAGAAGAGCTAACAATTGTAAATGTTGAGGACCCCAATGTGGAAGGAAGCATCCAAATGTATAAATCAATTAATCACAAACATCAGCAATCTTATTAATAAGAATATGGTAACTGCAGGGGACTCCATTTACAGCAATGTACAGATCACCTAGGCAGAAAATCAATAAAGAAACAATGGCCTTGAATGATACACTGGACCAGATGGACTTGACAGATATATTCAGAACTTTTCATCCAAAAGCAGCAGAATACACATCCTTCTTGAGTGACATGGAACACTGTCCAACACAGATCACATACTGGGTCACAAAACAGCCCTCAATAAATATAAAAGAATTGAGATCATGCCGTGCATATTTTCAGATCACAATGCAATGAACTTTAAATCAACCACAAGTAAAAATTTGGAAAGCCTCCAAATGCATGGAGGTTAAAGAACATCCTACTAAAGAATGAATGGGCCACCAGGCAATTAAAGAAGAAATTAATAAATATATGGAAGCAAATGAAAATGAAAACATGACAATCCAACCCCTTTGGAATGCAGCAAAGGCAATCCTAAGAGGAAAATACATTGCAATCTAGGCCTATCTCAAGAAACAAGAAAAACCCCAAAACTTAACAGCACACCTAAAGGAACTAGATGAAGAACAGCAAAGAAACCCCAAGGCCAGCAGAAGAAGAGAAATAATAAAGATAAGAGCAGAAACAAACAATATAGAATCTATAAAAACCCCCACAGTAGAACAGATCAATGAAACCAAGAGCTGGTTTTTTGATAAAATAAACAAAATTGATAAACTCCTAGCCAGACCTCTCAAAAAGAAAAGAGAGAGGATGCAAACAGATAAAATCACAAATGAAAATGGACTTATCACAACCATTCCCTCAGAAATACAATAATCAGAGAATACTATGAAAAATTAAATGACAACAAACTGGACAAATTCTTAGACACCTACACACTACCAAAACTCAAATGAGAAGAAATAGGAAATTTTAACAGACCCATAACTAGTGAAGAAATTGAATCAGTTATCAAAAATCTCCCAACAAATGAGTCCTGGGCCAGATGGCTTCCCAGGGGAATTCTACCAGACATTTAAAGCAGAGTTCATACCCCACCCCCTTCTCAAGCTATTCCAAAAAATAGAAACAGAAGGAAAGCTTCCAGACTCATTCTATGAAGCCAATATTACCTTGATTCCCAAACCAGACAGAGACCCCATAAAAAAAGGAGAATTATAGGCCAATATCCCTGATGAACATGGATGCAAAAATTCTCAACAAGATACTAGCAAATCGAATTCAACAGTATATTAAAAGAATTACTCACCATGATCAAGTGGGATTCATTCCTGAGGTGCAGGGCTGGTTCAACATTTGCAAATCAATCAATGTGATACATCACATTAATAGAAGAAAGGATAAGAACCATATGATCCTGTCAATAGATGCAGAAAAAGCATTTGACAAAATACAACATCCTTTCTTAATAAAAACCCTCAAGAAAGTTGGGATAGAAGGAACATACCTTAACATCATAAAAGCCATATATGAAAACCCCATAGCTAATACGATCTTCAATGAGGAAAAACTGAGAGCTTTCACCCTGAGATCAGGAACATGACAGGGATGTCTACTATCACCACTGTTGTTTAACATAGTGTTGGAACTCCTAATCTTGGCAATCAGACAACAAAATGAAATAAAAGGCATCCAAATTGGCAAAGAAGAAATCAACCTTCCACTTTTTGCAGATGACATGATACTTTACATGGAAAACCCGAAAGACTCCATCAAAAAGCTGCTAGAACTGATACATGAATTCAGCAAAGTCACAGGATACAAAATCAATGCACAGAAATCAGTTGCATTTCTATACATCAAAAATGAAGCAACAGAAAGAGAAATCATGAAATTGATCCCATTTACAATTGCACCGAGAACCATAAACTACCTAGGAATAAACCTAACCAAAGATGTAAAATATCTGTATACCGAAAACTGTAGAAAACTTATGAAAGGAATTGAAGAAGACACAAAGAAATAGAAAAACATTCCATGCTCATGGATTGGAAGAACAAATATTGTTAAAATGTCAATGCTACCCAAAGCAATCTACACATTCAACACAATCCCAATCAAAATTGCACTGGCATTTTTCTGAGACCTAGAACAAACAAGCCTAAAATTTGTATGGAATCACAAAAGACCCCGAATAGGCAATGTAATGTTGAAAAAGAAAACCAAAATGGGAGGCATCACAATCCCAGCCTTTAGCCTCTACGACAAAGCTGTAATCATCAAGGCAGTATGGTATTGGCACAAAAACAGACACATAAACCAATGGAATGAGTACAGAACTCACAACTGGACTCACAAATGTATAGCCAACTAATCTTTGACAAAGCAGGAAAGAGTATCCAATGGAAAAAAGACAATCTCTTTAGCAAATGGTGCTGGGAAACTGGACAGCAACATGAAGAAGAATGAAACTGGACCACTTTCTTACACCATACACAAAAGTAAACTCAAAATGGATAAAAGACCTAAATATGAGACAGTAAACCAAACCCTAGAGGAGAAAACAGGCAACAACCTCTTTGACCTCAGCCACAGCAACTTCTTACTTGACATGTCTCCAAAGGCAAGGGAAATAAAAGCAAAAATGAACTATTGGAACCATGTCAAGATAAAAAGCAAAGGAAACAATCAACAAAAATAAAAACAACCAATGGAATGGGAGAAGATATTTGCAAATGACATATTGGATAAAGGGTTAGTATCCAAAATCTATAAAGAACTTACCAAACTCAACACCCAAAAAACAAATAATCCAGTGAAGAAATGGGCAGAAGACATGCATAGACACTTTTCAGAAGAAGATACCCAGATGGCCAACAGACACATGAGAAGATGCTCAACATCACTCATCATCAGGGAAATACAAATCAAAACCACAATGAAATACCACCTCACACCTTTCAGAATGGCTAAAATTGACAACTCAGGAAACGAGATGTTGGCGAGGATGTGGAGAAACAGCAACCCTCTTGCACCGTTGGTGGGAATGCAAACTGGTGCAGCCACTCTGGAGAACAGTGTGGAGGTTCCTCAAAAAATTAAAAATAGAATTACCCTATGACCCAGCAATAGCATTATTAGAAATTTATCCAAAGGATACAGGAATACTGATTTATAGGGGCACATGTACCCCAATGTTTATAGCAGTGCTTTCAATGATAGCCAAATTATGGAAACAGCCCAAATGTCCATCAACTAACGAATAGATAAAGAAGATGTGGTTTATATATACAATGGAATACTACTTGGCAATGAGACAGAATGAAACCTTGCCATTTGCAACAATGTGGATGGAGCTGGAAGGTATTATGCTAAGTGAAGTAAGTCAGAGAAAGACAGATATCATATGTTTTCACTCAAATGTGGAATTTGAGAAACTTAACAGTGTCGCAGACTATGAGTCTGGAGTTCTCTCTTGTCCAGCAAGAGAGCGGACACAGAATTGAATATGAGAGAGCTAATGTCCAGGAGGAGACAAGAGCCCTGAACAGGGGTTTCGTCTCTTTATTGAGCTCAAAAGATATTGCCCACATGGTGAATGTAAAGAAAACAAGACCTTACATACGTGAACGTGGAGACAACAATCAGAGTAATCATTAACTTGTATAAAAAGCAAAAGGTCGGGGGGGACAAGTGGAGTTTGTGATCAAAGTACAATAGTATACTGGCATCAGATGGAAAGTACTTGTGATCCCATTACAATATCTCGCTAGCTAACCTCGGGCGTTTTTGCCCCATGGTGGCAGCTTTCCACCCTAAGCTTTTTTCCAACTCATTTATGTAAGTAGAACCTATTTCCCCCACAAACAGAAGATCATGGGGGAAGGGAAGGGGAAAAAATAGTTTCAAACAGAGTGGAAGGCAAACCATAAGACTCTTAAATATAGAGAACAAACTGAGGGTTGATGGGGCGGCGGGGAGGGTGGGGAAGAGGGGAAAATGGGTGATGGGCATTGAGGAAGGCACTTGTTGGTATGAGCACTGGGTGTTGCATGTAAGCGATGAATCATGGGAAACTACTCCTGAAGCCAAGAGCACACTGTATACACTGTATGTTAGTTAACTTGACAATAAATTAAATTAAAAATAATAAACAATAAAATATATTAAAAATCATGCAATATATAGAAAGATGGCACAAATTTATACAAATTACATCATGAAAAAATAGCTCAGAATGATCTGAAATTACTAATACAAACAGCAACAACAAAAACCACTATATTGGCAAAAAAAAAAAATTTTGGATGAAGTTTGGGAAGTGGACTGAGTGGACTGGTTAATTTCTGAACGATAAGAGCAAAGAACAGTTTGGTCTATTGCTTAGGAACAAGGATGACCAGGAGAACTTTCAGTGGTTACTGAACCACTTTTATTGATCTCTGAAGAATTTTGGAGAACAACAACAGCAATAATAAGAAGCCAAAGGTCTAAAAACAAGCTTATTTAATCTTATTTTCATTAGCAAAAAAGTGGAAGAATACAGATTCTACAAACTACAAATAGTGTGACCATAATATTAATCTTAGCCAAGAATCCAAATCATATTTTAAAATGATTTTAAAATAAAAATCACAAATAATTCCACTACCAACTACAACCAGAATTAACATTTTGCTGTAAATTCTTTCTAGAATTTCCCCATGAATAGATGCATGCCCTTCTTTTGTTTTTAGGTTTTGACCTTTTTATCTCTTTTTTACTCCTTTCACTTAACAGAATATGGTGACTATTATTTGGTGTTACTAAACATTCTCTTACATATAATATCGTTTTCCATGGCTACATAGTACATTCTACACATACATATTTCATTATATAAATGAACCATAATTTATGAATTGTCCCCCATTTTATTTTTATTACTCATTTCTAATATTTAGATACTATGACCGTTATTATTTCTGCTTTGAGGAATTTCCTGAGGTTTTATCTGTAACCTAATATACAACTGACTTTTGTAAATGTTCTTTGAACCCTGAAAAAAATTTTCATTCTCTGTATTTTGGATATTATGCAGCATATATTCAACATTTTTTTCTCCTTAATTTTTTTTTTTTTAATTTTTTTTTTCAACGTTTATTTATTTTTGGGACAGAGAGAGACAGAGCATGAACGGGGGAGGGGCAGAGAGAGAGGGAGAGACAGAATCGGAAACAGGCTCCAGGCTCTGAGCCATCAGCCCAGAGCCTGACGCGGGGCTCGAACTCCCGGACTGCGAGATCGTGACCTGGCTGAAGTCGGACGCTTAACCGACTGCGCCACCCAGGCGCCCCTCTCCTTAATTTTTTTAATGTGTATCTTTGAGAGACAGAGAAAAACAGAGCATAAGCAGGGGAGGGTCAGAGAGAGGGAGACACAGAATCTGAAGCAGGCTCCAGGCTCTGAGCTGTCAGCACAGAGCCCAATGCCAGCCTTGAACTGAAGGACCGCAAGATCATAACCTAAGCCAAAGTCAGACGCTTAACCGACTGAGCCACCCAGGCACCCCTCAATCTCTTTTTTTTTTACATGTTTACTTATTATTATTTTTTTTTTTTTGAGAGAGAGACAGAACACAAGCAGGGGAAGGGTAGAGAGAAAGGGAGACACAGAATCTGAAGCAGGCTCCAGACTCTAAGCTGTCAGCACAGAGCCCAACGTGGTTCTTGAACCTACAAACTGCAAGATTATGACCTGAGCCGAAGTCGGACGCTTAACCCACTGAGCCACCCAGGCACCCTGTAATTATTCAATCTTCATTCGGTATTCATTATATTACACAATTCCTGTATTTATATTATTTCTTGTTTGGTTGGTTGGTATATGAAAGCCTGAGCGTGGCATTTTAAAATCTTTCACCACTAGCATAGTTTGGGTGCAACATCAGTTAATGCAATCAACATTTATTAATGCATATATTTCCATGACAGTATATCTGCACTGCGAATTGGACTCTTTGTTTAGATAAAACAACCCTCATTGCCTTATTTAATGATCCTTGTCTTAGCTGCATTTTGTCTTCTATCAATGTCATGGCTTCTGCTTTCATGTTTGTTGCATCTGCCTGCTACCCTGTCTCAGCATTTTATTTTTAATCTTTGCACGTCATTGTATTTCGGGGATGAACATGGTAAATAAAATATGGTTGAACTTTATTTTCTGATACAAGATGAAGACATTTATTAAAAATGGGTTATTTAGGGGCACCTGGGTGGCTCAGTCAGTTGGGCATCTGACTCTTGATTTCAGCTCAGGTCATGATCCCAGGGTCATAGGATCAAGCTCCCCCATCCCCATTGGACTCCACACTGAGCCTGCTTAAGATTCTCTATCTCCCTCTGCCCAGTTCACACTCTCTTTCTCTAAGAAATTTTTAAAAATATATTTTAAAGCGACCACTTGTAAGCTGTTGTAAATAGGTATTGAAGTTCATCATTTTCATGGCCCTTTTAATTTTCAATGCTTCCTTGCCATCTCCTTTATTTTCTGTCTTGTTTCATATGCACTATGTTTTCTTAGACCCCTGGGTTTGGAAGACAGATTAGTGGAAAAAGAAATTCTAGAACTATTATTTTTTAAAATTAAATGTCTAGGGGCGCCTGGGTGGCGCAGTCAGTTAAGCGTCCGACTTCAGCCAGGTCACGATCTCGCGGTCCGTGAGTTCGAGCCCCGCATCAGGCTCTGGGCTGATGGCTCAGAGCCTGGAGCCTGTTTCCGATTCTGTGTCTCCCTCTCTCTCTGCCCCTCCCCCGTTCATGCTCTGTCTCTCTCTGTCCCGAAAAAAAAAAAAAAGTTGAAAAAAAATAAAATTAAATGTCTAGAACAGAATGACTCTCATAGTTGAACCAAGGATTTCAGAACATTTTATTGTCATTGTCCCATCCTTTTCCATAGACTCCAGACAAACACCAGTCTTTTCAGGCTTTTAAAGTTATCATCTGGGGCTTTAAATCCCAACTTGTTGTCTCATAAATTTTTGTGACAATGCATACCTTCTCTTTGAATATATTTTACTTTTGCATAAAGTTTTATTTTTTCTTTTTTGAGAGACAGCACATGCACGCATTTGAGCGGGTGAGAAGCAGAGGGAGGAGAAAGAGAATATTAAGCAGGCTCCACAACTTGGGCTCGATCTCATGACCATGAGATCATGACCTACACCAAAATCTAGAGTTGGAGGCTTAACTGACTGAGTCACGCAGGCGCCCCTGCGTACAATTTTAAAACTGGATTCACAACAATAATTTAGACATCTCTTTTTAAATTGGCTTCAGTGCTAATTGCCTATCTTTTATAACATTACTTTCTCCAAATACTTGATTTGATTTTCAGTAAAACAAACTGTGCTCATTGGTTGCACCTAGTAGGTTTTAACCTTATTGGGTTTTAGTTTCCTTGCAATCCCTCCATATTTCATTTGCATTTTTGCATACCATATTTCATTTTCATCTCTGCCTGTTCTCATTCTCTTCTGATTTGTAAAAGCCATGGTACCCTGCCCTCTTAAGAGCATTCCAGTCTCCTAAAATATTCTTTTAGATCCAGCTGGAAGAGTTCATTTATTTTCATTCTGTATGCTATTCTTTGCACCCTTCTCTTGCATTTTCCTTAGTTCCTTTCTGTTTTACTCTTTACTCATTCTTAGAGAAGGAAGCATTCTACAGATTTGATGCTTGTCAAATAACAGGTCCTGGATCTTATTCTCACCGAATGCTAAATTAACAGTGGCAGGTAGATATGCACATGTCTCAGGTGACATCAGGTTTCCAGAATACATTATCCTAGGGTAACTCTACTTGAATTTTATTTTCCTCTTAGTGCTAAGACAATTTCTACTTTTTGGAATTATCACAATACTTCACAAAATGATCAAAACTTCTCAACATTTCATAAGCATCTTAATAGATCTATATTCTTTATTCATGAATGTGAAATCCAATATATATCCATTGCATCAATTCCTTATATCCTTAAAATTCTTTACGTGTCACTCAACAAGTGACATACTCACTTGTTGTTGAAGATTGATAGAGATACATTTGCCACTGCAGTTGTTTTGACAATTTTTATTTATTTTAATATTTATGTTTTAGAATAAAAATATTCATGGGTGATATGCCTTCTAACAAATTATATCTCTTAGCGACAGTTAATGCATCATTTAATGTTTCCTGCATTAAATTCTATTTTGTCTAATCTTAATATTGCTCTCCTTTCTTTCTTTGGTTTGCATTTTCCTGTATATTTATACTCTTTCCTTTTTTTTTTTAATCCTTTCTGTCCCACTTTGTCTTAAACAGCATATATTTAGAATCAGTTTTTGCCCGATCCATGTCTCTTTGTCTTTTAATAGAAATGATTAAGCCATTCACACTTAATGTGATAACATATTTGACCTCACTTCCATCATCTTATTTTGTACTTTCTTTTTTTATATACCCTTGCTATTTTCTTTATTAGTTGTCATCTTGGCCATACCATTCCAAATCTTTCTCCTAATTTTAAAGTTAAACACCCCATTTGTAGTCCTATATTCATCTACTCTCTTACTTAAAAATGTATTTAGTAATTGATACCTCTCACAGCACAAAATGAGAACTTTAGTATTTCAAGTGTTTTTTTCCCCCTGGAGTAATCTCAGTTTTTAGACCCAGATTATTACCATTAAATTTTTCATCTATTTTTTAATTAAGAATTATTTTGTATTTTGCATGTTTCATAACCATATTCATAACATTTAAACATTAAATTTGCTCAACTGGTTTCATTATTCACCTCCTATCTTTTATATCACATCAAATCCATCCCCAAATATTAATATTCATTAATTTCCCTGTTGATCAGAATATTTTGAATAAATGCTTTTTTCCCTAAAGGATTTCAGTGGTCTACTTTCTGTGAACTTCTTTTGTCTGACAATATCTTTTTTCCCCTCACATAATACTGACACAGTTCTGGGTCACAATCTTATTACCTCAAAACTCTGTACCTACACATCAACTTCCTTCTGACATTTAGTGTTACAAAATGTTTGACACACGCTTATTTTTTTAAATACTGTTTTTTTTTCTGATTGCATACCAATAGATTTTTTTATCTTATAAGTTAGCAACTTCTACCAGAATATATGTTTAATTTTCCCCAGTACACAATGAATATTTTGAATTGAAATCATAAAAATAGTCTTCTATACTTTTTATAACTCATCTTCCATTTTCTCTTCTCCTGAAAAATTCTATATTTTAATGTTTAATCTGTTGAATTATAGCTTCCATTTTTTTCACTCATTAGTTCGTTTATATGTTTTCTATCAGAAGTAGAAGAATTTACAGTCATCTTTAGTGGTCTGCTTCCAGTTTAATTCTGCAAAACAGTTTTCATTTTATTTTTATTTTTTTAATATTTATTTTATTTTTGAGAGAGAGAGACAGACAGAGTACGAGCGGGGGAGGTGCAGAGAGAGAGGGAGACACAGAATTCGAAGCAGGCTCCAGGCTCCTAGCTGTCAGCACAGAGCCCGACATGAGGCTGGAACTCACAGACTCAGGGACCGTGAGACCATGACCTGAGCCGAAGTCGGCTGCCCACCCAACTGAGCCACCCAGGTGCCTCACATTTTTCATTTTAAAGGAGGAAAAGTTTCCTAATCTCAGATTGCTCTCTTTTGATAGCTCCTGTTACATTCTTTTCAATCTCTAAATAGAACTTGGAACTATTTTAAAAACGTTTTCTCCTATTTTTTCAATAGTGTCTATTTTACATGGAGAAATTAGTTTTACATTCTCAGAGGTTTTCCTTATTCTGAACTGCTAAATACTGTTTTCATGAGCTTTGACCATCTGTTGGCTGCCGAGTGAGTCCCACAGCCCATAGCCATGTGTGCTGGCCAAAGTGTGTCTGAGGAGGCACAGACATGATTGAGATGCTGAGGTGGTGTTTCCCATCACCAACCTGCCTAGTATTAGTATAGTCCCCCGCCACTTAAATATATATGTTTAACTATATTGAGATATAGTATATATTAATATATATTATATACATTGTATATGTATTATGTATATAACATATTATTATATATCTTTTTATTTTTTTAAGTTTCTTTATTTTGAGAGAGTGAGAGGCAGAGAGAGACAGAGAGAGATGGAGAGACAATCCCAAGCAGGCTCCAAGCTGTCAGCACAGAGCCCAACATGGGGCTTGAACCCACAAACCGTGAGATCAAAATCAAAAGTCAGATGCTTAACCGACTGAGCCACCCAGGCACCCCCATATACATATCTTTTTAAATGGTGGTAAAATATACATAACATACAATTTATGTTTATTTCTGGTAGTAAAATACACGTGACATAAAATTTACCATTTAACTATTTTCAGGTATACAGTTCAGGGGCATTAAGTACATTCACACTTTTGTGCAACTACCTCCACCATCCATTCACAGAACTTTTTTCATCTTACAAAACTGAAACTCTGTACCGCTACATGATAACGCCTCATTCTCCCCTCCGCAGCCCATGGAAACTACCATTCTCTGTACTTTTGACTATACTAAATACCTCCTATGAGTGGAAAAGTACAGTATTTGTCCTTTTGTGACTGGTTTATTTCACTTAGCATAATGTCTTCAAGGTTCATCCATGTTGTAGCATACATGAATATTCCATTCCTCTTTAAGGATGAACAACATTCCATTGTAGACACATACAACACTTTGCTTATCCATTTGTTCACTGATAAACACTTGGTTGCTTCCACCTTTTGGCTCGTGTGAACAATGCTGCTATAAATTTAGGTGTGCAAATAACTCTTCATGCCCTTGCTTTCAATTCTTTTAGGTATATATCCAGAAGTGGAAATGATAGCTAAATGGTATTCCTATTTTTAATTTTTTGAAGAATCATCGTACTGTTTTCCATAGTGGTTTCACCATTTTACAATCTCACCAATAGTGCACAAGGGTTCCAATTCTCACATCTTCATCAACATTTGCTATATTCTTTTCTTTTCTTTTTTTTTTTTGACAATAGCTATCCCAATGGATATGAAGTAATATCTCATTATGGTTTGATTTGCATTTTCTTAATGATTGGTGATGTCGAGCATCTTTTCATGTACTTACTGGCCATCTGTGTGTCTCCTTTGGAGAAATGCTTTTCAAATCCTTTTTGAAGCGCATTTTTTAATTGGATTATTTGAGTTTGTGTTGAGTTTGGGGAGTTCTCTATATATTCTGAATATCAACCCACTTTCAGATATGTGATTTGCAAATAATTTTCTCCCATTGTTTATAGTCCCCGTCACTTTACCCTCAAGAGTTGCTATTGAAATTCTTCTACTAGTTTCCTCTTTTTCATCTCCAGGCCAACTTTTCCTTCCACCCTGGTGACTTATGGGTTGGTTGAGCTTTCCCTTGATTCACTCTCACATATACTCTTTATAATGGACTATTGTCACATTTTTTTTAAGTATACTTATTTATTTTGAGAAAGAGAGAGCAAGCACAAGGGAGGGGCAGAAAGCGAGGGAAAGAGAGAATCCCAAGAAGTCTCTGCACTATTGTCACAGAGCCCGACGTGGGGCTCAGTCTCATGAAATGTGAGATCACGACCTGAGCAGAAATCAAGAGTCGGACTCTCAACTGACTGAGCCACCCAGGTGCCAAAATTTTCTGTTGTCAAAATTTTTTTTTTTTTAAAGTTATTTTATTTTTTTTTTATTTTATTTTTTTTTTTAATTTTTTTAATGTTTTTATTTATTTTTGAGACAGAGAGAGACAGAGCATGAACGGGGGAGGGGCAGAGAGAGAGGGAGACACAGAATTGGAAGCAGGCTCCAGGCTCTGAGCCATCAGCCCAGAGCCCGATGCGGGGCTCGAACTCACGGACCGTGAGATCGTGACCTGAGCCGAAGTCGGCCGCCCAACCGACTGAGCCACCCAGGCGCCCCTGTTGTCAAAATTTTTGACATGTGGGTTACCTGGTATCCTTTTTTGGCTGTCGGTACTATAATAAATATCCTCAAGTACTTATATATTAATTTGGTCATTTCAATAAACAATTATGGGAGTAGGTGTGAGTTAAATGGGTATTCTTCATTTCTTATTTTCAAGGCAGTATTTCTCAAAGGTAGTATACCTGCACCAGAATCACTCTGAGCATTGGTAAAAAAAAAAAAAAAAAAAAAAAAAAAAAAATTGCTGGTTCTGGGCCCCTACTCCACATCTCTGAATCAGAATCTCTGATGGATAGTTTCCAGGCAAAAATAAAAATTCAAGAACTGCTAGGTTGACGGCTGCCATGTGAGCACTTGGAAGAGAAAGCAATGATTCCCTGGAACAAACCAAAGTTCACTCAGAAGTCATAGCAGGTGATTCTTACGTCTTTTTGACAGGTATATTAGTTATGCAACTCAAACACAGGAGATTTGACAAAGCTTCCCATGAGCCTTGCAGGCATGAAGGAGAAACTGTTGAATGCAAAGACAGGGGTAATGTGCATGCGAGATCATGACTGGAGTGCAGTGTCCACCTTGGGTTCTGACATGCCAAAGTAGGTTTTTAGAGAAAGTGTAATGTACCACAGGAGGTTTGCCAGAGAAGTTAAGGAGTTAAAAACCCTATAGAAGAATCACTGAGAGAACTTATGGTTTAGCAATGATTCCTAACCCCATTGAACACTCGTGTCACTTGAGGGTCCTTAAAAATACTCAGGCCCAGGTCCTAACCCCAGACCAATTAAATTAACATCTCCAGGAGTAGAACCCAGAACTGACAGGTCTGCAATTCTCTCCAGTTGATTTTAATGTTCAACCGAAGTTGAGAACCACTGATCTAGAGAAAAGGACCTTGATTACAAATTTGTGAAGCTCCAATGTGGAAGAGGAAGACAAAAAAAAAAAAAAAATCCATGCTTGATAATTCACCTGGCAGAAGTGACACTGAGAGTCTAGATGAGTCAGCAAATGGCTACTGGCATAGCTCACCTACCAAGCCCAGACTCTTAGTGCTGTGAGAAACTTCCTTCCCTTATTGAAGAGGCATGGATCTCTTTGACAGGAATCTTTCAGATATTGGCAATACGTATATCAAGATAAATGAAAACCGACTCCCATGATCTCATCAGCTCTTGTGGTTTCACTTGCCACTTATACTGATGATTCCCTAATCTGGGTCTCTATCCACATAGCTCATCTGTCAACTACATCTCCACCTGGATCTCTCACTGACTCTTAAAATGGAACGTGCCCCAAACTGAATCATTATTAACCCTGTCTTTTCCCCTGTTCCTTGGTTCTCATGGTCACTGGAACCACTACCCTTCCAGGCACACAAGGTAGAAGCCTGAGAGCTATGCTTGACTCATGTGCCTCCCTCACTCCCTCCACATCCACTTAATTACAAGTTCTTTCTTGATTCCTTCCTTCCATCTGTCCCACCTTGTTCAGTCCTCATATTACCTAAATTCCCATGGAAGCCTCCCAATGGGCAGCCCTGCTTCCTGTCTTCTCCCCTCCCAACACTGCAGCTAGAAGGATTGCTCTAATGTTAAAATCTGAGCACGTCAGTTCCCACTTAAATTTTCCCAGTGGCCCTCCACTTTCTATGAGAAAAGATCTACATTCTCTTGGTTGACAGACAAGACCCACATGCCCACATTTCCAGTCTCACCTCCCATCACTTCTTGAATCACAGTGTGCTCCAGCAACATGGAGCTGCAGACAAGAACTGCCTCTGAGCCATTGCTTACAGTTTCCTCTATTATCCACATTCACTTCTTCACTTCTACCCATCCTTTGAATTTCAAGTGAAGCTCATCTACTCCAGAGAGTAACGCCTGACCTCCTTGGTCTAATACTTTCCTAGGCTTGGGAGGTGACCCCTCCTCTAGAATCTCATCTAAAGATAATGGTACACAATTTCTGGCTCTGTTCCATCCAGTTCCCAGAAAACTGGTTGGTCTTATCCCCAGAAACTAGTCCTATGCCTAGCACAGAGGGGATGTTCAGTATATATTTGCTGATCTAATGTTAGTCAAGTGATTGGGCGAATTTCCTCAGGAATGCATTTGCCAATTATTTGCATGATTTAAGAATTAGGAACAATGGAAGCTTTGGGGTAGAGAGGGAACTTCCCCAGCTACAGGAACATGTAACTATTAGCTTCCTAATGATTGATCAAAATCACTCTGTGATCAGCCAAAGGCTGCTGGACATCCTGGCATGAGAAAAAGGAGGGGACCAACTTCCACAGTGGGTGTCCTGGGGTCAGATTCTGAAGATCATGGACATATTTGTTGATGAAACTTTGGGTTGACAAAAGTGGCAAACTGGATGAGAACACCCACCCCACTTTGCATAGACCTCAAGGATTCTGGAAGGAATCTTCTAGTCCTTGCAGAGACTAAAACACCTTTCTGTAGCTCTACTTTAACTGAAATACAGGGACACTGAGGCAGCTAGTAAAATGCTGTGGGCCACCATACAAGAGCAGAGAAGTGGAGAAATACAGCAAGGAATGAAAACATCTGGGCCAAACATTTCAAGCATGTCAGCATCTAAGGGTCAAAGTGGCCTTGCTGACCTCTGGCTACTTGGAACTTTCATACCAGATCAGCCATGAGGGAAGCAACAACTCAGTTTCTGTGTAGATGACACTGTTTATGCCTTAAGTGAGGAGAGAACTGTCCATGCAGACCACCCAGAAAAGCAAGGTGGGCCCAAATGGCCAGCTGCACAGATGGGTCTGGGGTTTGTCAGCTGTGTGCCATTGAGTTTTACCTGTCCTCCCTTTTCTTGCCATAGTACACTCTTCGAGATCCATCCCATGGCCTCTGCTTTGACAAAATCATACTACTGAAATATGGCGGGTGATGTCTGTGCTGATTGTCTCACACTTGTGATTGGAATCAGGAGAGCTCGTGGATTTGGATTGGAATCGGGAGAGCACAGTGTTTTCTCCATGGTACACATGCAAAGAACGGTTACTATTATTATGATTTTTATTATTTCTTTTAAAAAGTCTTTTCTTACATGAACTTTTCTCTCTGTGCCCCTGTTCTGCCTTGAAGACCTTGTACAACTTGGAAAACAAGAGCCCTTAAGCTCTCCCTTACTTTCTCCTTTTAAATCACAATGCCAGGAAAGAAAGATTTTCACTGAGGTATGGAATTCCAAGGTTAATTCCAAGAGCAAAGTGGACACTTCCTATCAAAAACAAAGGCTGTGTGCTTCTTCAGAAATGAAGATGAGGAGAAGCTGTGCCCTGGGGAAAGCACTGGGGAAGAGTGGGAGACCTCAGCTCATGTCCTGTCTTGGATGTGTGACCCCAAGCAGGATACTTCCTGTCTCGATGCAGGATTCCTCACTTTAAGATGAAAGCCTGGGATCAGGTTCTCTCTAGTCTCCTTCCCTGGGTTCATCTTCTATGATACTAGAGACTCTTAGATCTGCCACAAACGAATACAAGTCTTTTGGCCTAATTGAATAATATCCTAGGGTTCTAAGACAACATGCAATTGAGACCACTGGACCACTCTCCTTAACCTATTCAGAATCATAAAGTTAGCCACTATCACCACCACCACCATTACCTCCAGAGCAAAGGAAGTTCTATTTTTTAAATACGAAATACAATGTATTTCTTAATTTGAGGGGCTGATGTTAAACCCCAGGGAATATTCTAGAATAGGATGTGTAATTATATTTTAGGACTGAAGTGTGATCTCTAAGAACTAACAAGGGTTAACTGAAATTTAGGTTATGTCAGAATAATAAAATAACTTCTTTGACAAAGTTATTGGCAGGCAGATCAGGGAAATACCAGTGATAAGGAGTATCTGGACTTTATCAAAACCTTGTAAGATTCCTTTGATAATTTCTTGAAAAAGATGAAGAAATATGGGCTGAGTAATAGTATAAAAAGTTGCATAAACTTTCTGAAAGAGTGCTGGTTACTTATTGAATTAACATCTATCTTTAGGGAGCATATAGTAGAATGCCTCAGATCCTATAATATTCATCATTTTTATCGATGACTTAGTTGAAGAGGTCATGCTCATCAGATTTGGGGATGACAGGAAGCCAGCTGGAAGGAACAGCAAATACACTGGGTAACAGATTCAAAGCCGGAAATATTTGGGCTAGTTGGCATGGAAGACAAAATTGAACAAGATAAAATGAGTAATAAATGCAAGGGCTCCAGCTTCAGGTCCCAGGGAGCCTCTGCACAAGCATGGGGGTGTGGGGCAGGTGATACACTTCAAGAGGAAGTTTAAAAGAGTTGTTTTTTTTCAGTTGGTACTAAGCCCAACAGGTTATTATGGATATAGATCCCTAATTCAACCTTACAAAGTTTTAACAGAAATATGAAATGTAAAATGAAGGAGGTAATCATCTCTATTTGGTATTAATTAAGCCTCCCTTGAAATTTTGTATTTTATTCCTTAAGAACAAAGACAGAAAAACTGGAGCAAAGATGGTAACTATAGTTAAGACACTGAAGCCAATGGCCTATGAGGCAGGTGGAGCTGTGCAAAGGGCACAGGGAGGCTGGGGCCGGATCGTGCCATGAATTGGCTGTGAGATCCTAGCCAAGCCAATATTTCCCTCAGAGCTGGTGAGAGAACTCCTTAGGGAGAAGCATGGATGCTGGTGGTGGGCTCATCTGCTCTCCTCGGTTTTGCCCTCTGGTCAGATTGTGCTATCGGTGGGTTCCTTTCTCACTCATCCAGGGACAAGACCCTTGAGCCCCCAACCCCAAAATTTTACACTTAGTATTCTATTAACATTTGTAAATTATACCAATTTCTTCCCTTGGGAAGCTTTCAAAAATACCCCTCTTTGGGGGCACCTGGGTGGCTCAGTTGGTTAAGCGTCTGACTTCGGCTCCGGTCATGATCTCACGGTTTATGAGTTTGAGCCCTGCGTGGGGCTCTGTGCTGACAGCTCAGACCCTGGAGCCTGCTTCAGATTCTGTGTCTCCCTCTCTCTCTGCCCCTCCTCCCCCCTAAAATAAATAAACATTAAAAAGTATTTTAAAAAATACCCTCCCTTTGGCTTCCAGGGAAGTCAAGCTGATGGCAGTTCACATCTACGTTACCCCACACAACATATACTGAGGTAGTAAGGCAAAAGGCTCTGAAATCACAGGACCTTGAGTTGAGTTAAAACTCAGCCTCTCCTATTAGCTTCGTGAGTGCTTACCTAGACTTCCTGAGACTTAGTTTTCCTGTCTGTAGAACAGGGTTAATACCAGGCTCATAATGATATGAAGATTAAGTGAGACAACACATGCACAAAATATAGCACAATGTAGAGCACAGAGTAGGTGCCCAATAAATAGTATTCCAATATTACTACTACATTTACTACCACTATCCCTCCTCTTTCTTTCTCCCTACTCCCATTCTCCTTTGGAAGCCAGGAATTTCCAGATGAACATTCTATAGGAAATGTTCCATATGAGCATTTTCTTTCCTTTTTTAAAAATGTTTCTTGGGGCGCCTGGGTGGCGCAGTCGGTTGGGTGTCCGACTTCAGCCAGGTCACGATCTCGCGGTGAGTTCGAGCCCCGCATCAGGCTCTGGGCTGATGGCTCGGAGCCTGGAGCCTGTTTCCGATTCTGTGTCTCCCTCTCTCTCTGCCCCTCCCCCGTTCATGCTCTGTCTCTCTCTGTCCCAAAAATAAATAAAAACGTTGAAAAAAAATTAAAAAAAAATGTTTCTTTATTTTGAGACAGAGCATGCTACACGAGCGAGGGAGGGGCGGAGAGGCGGAAAGAGAATCCCAAGCAGGTTCCACTCTGTCAGCACAGAGCCTAATGCGGGGCTCAATCCCATGAACTATAAGATCATGACCTGAGCTGATACCTAGTCAGTTGCTTAAATGACTGACCACCCAGGTGCCCCATACATGCATTTTCTAGTATGGCAGCCAGAAGATATATGTACGCACTACGAATATGACTCATGTGGTTGAAAAATGGAATTTTAAGTTTTGTTTAATTTTAATGAATTAACCGCAAATGGAAATACTCCCATGTGGAAATAGCACAGCTCAAGACACCTTGCTGGTATGTTTCTGAGACTGCCTGGCCAGAGCAAATAAAGATGCATGGAACAAGAAATGCACATAAAGCACCCAGTACAGTCCCTGGAAATCTCTCTTATTTCTTCATTTACCACATTTAATTGTCTATAGTGCATAAGTTCTACCTCAGGTGCTGGCGGTACGGTGAGAGCTGTACCTTCAAAGAGCTCACAATTTAGAGGGGGGTATGCAGGTAAGTGATTTTGCCATAGCGAGGCAAGTGTGTGCACAGGTGCTATGGGTGAAGTGGGGACAGGTCTCTACCTCAGATGAGCAGTCAGGGGAGCCTTCCCAGAAGGATGGTTTAAGATCTGAGCAGTCTTATGTAGATTTCATAGTGGGGACTCAATTAATATTTATGCAATTTACAACAACAGACTATATTCCAGGGCTATGAAACCCAGTGCTGGAGGTGGTGGCTATGAGGCAAACATTGTCTTATGGGAAACTCATACCTAGGGCCAACTTGTTGTCTTCAAAAATGTCCCCTTTGTGTCTTTTTGTATTGTCTAATTCTGTTTCTCTTCTGCAGCCATAGCTTCTTCACCTGAGGACATTTTTTTCAGATGATGAATATAACCTTATTTTTTATTGCTTTATTTGTAGTCGCTAACCATAACTGATTTGGTGGGGGCAGGGGGGCAGATGCACTCTGTTACATATAAGATAACATCAACTCCTACTGTGGTTTTGTTCTGGAATTCTGATACTTGGTACAAACAAATGGCTCTGTGAACATGGCCAGTATGTGAAGAAACTGTTACAGATTGGTTGGACTGGCTGAATCTGGCTGTGACAGTGACACACATTAACAGAAGTAAGAGTTATTCTAATTACTTCTACAGAGAAGTAGAATCTTTTGCACATTTCCACATTTTACACAATGTTTGATTTGCCCAAGTCTAATATATGACCTCTAGCCAGAGAATTCTGCAACTGACAGCTGCTCACATAAAAGCAGGTAGAGCATTGGGGCGCCTGGGTGGCTTGGTCGGTTAAGCGTCCAACTTCGGCTCAGGTCATGATCTCGCAGTCCGTGAGTTCGAGCCCTGCGTCGGGCTCTGTGTTGACAGCTCAGAGCCTGGAGCCTGTTTCAGATTCTGTGTCTCCCTCTCTCTCTGACCTTCCCCCATTCATGGTCTGTCTCTCTGTCTCAAAAATGAATACACGTTAAAAAAATTTAAAAAAAAAGCAGGTAGAGCTTTATACTGTATGGTTTCCATAATCACGTGTGTGTATAAGGCTGGATGATACCCGTGATTCCTTCTCCCAGGAGGCCAGGGGGATGCTCGTGTGGGGTGGTTTGGTCATGTGAGGCCCTTGGTCTGTTTGAGTCTCTAGAGGTCACCTGCTTTGACTGTGGCTGAGTTGCCTCTGATGGATGAAAGTGTACATTAGTGTAGCCTTTCCAAAAAGCAGCTTGTCCTGTATATCAGGAGTCTCGAAACATTCATGCCCTTTGGCCCAGTGATTCTGCTTCTGGGAATCTATCCAAAGAAAGTATTTGGAAATGTGTGCAGCAGGGATGTTGTGCAGAGTTATTTGTAGTTGCTAAATGACTAACAGTGTAATAATATACAGCCATGAAAATGATGTTCATGAAGGACTTTTGCTATAACACTAATGGGGTGTGTGTGTGTAGAGAAGCAATAGTTACAGAGGTTAAGCAACCACCCAGGACCCAGACAGCCTGGATTTAAATCTTGGGTCAGCCTCTTACTAGTGATGTGGTGTGGGCAAGTCTCCTGAACTCTATGGGGCTGATTATAATACTTGCCTCAGAAAGTCTTCTGAGGATTAAATGATACAATGAATATAAAACACTCAGCACCGGGGCGCCTGGGTGGCGCAGTCGGTTAAAGCGTCCGACTTCAGCCAGGTCACGATCTCGCAGTCCGTGAGTTCGAGCCCCGCATCAGGCTCTGGGCTGATGGCTCAGAGCCTGGAGCCTGTTTCTGATTCTGTGTCTCCCTCTCTCTCTGCCCCTCCCCCATTCATGCTCTGTCTCTCTCTGTCCCAAAAATAAATAAACGTTGAAAAAAAAAATTAAAAAAAAAAAGAAAAAAAAATTTTAAACACTCAGCACCTAAAATATACAGTTACTAGATACTCAATGTTGCCTCACTATAGATTATATGATTTCAAGGCATAAAAATGGCTAGTAAAGAAATATGCCAATATAGTAACAGTGTGGAAATGGGTGGTGGAATCATGAGTGGTTTGACCCTTTGCACACTTTCCAACTTCCCAAACTTTCTGCATCCAACATGAATTACTTTTACACTGAAAGGGTATATCATAAAAGATGTAATACAGTAAGATTTTTTCAAAAGAATTTATCACAACAAAATTGTACTTCTCTCTTCCTACCCACCCCTTCCAAGGCAGGAGCTGGGGGCAGCCTCTTCTCCCAGGGATTAGCAGGAGAGGGAAGGCCTGCTGGTGTGTGGGTTCTTCCTCCCACAGAGCCTCAGGCGTGCACAGCTGGGACCTCTGAGTGGCACCTGTTGAAAGTGCTCCATGTAGTGGGGGGGAAGGGGGGAGAGTTGGAACTGGTGTCCTTAGTAGTTCCTCCTATTTCTGAGAGTCTAGATTCCAAGATGCTCTGATATTTATCATTTTCGTCCCATGTCTTGATTGATCTGAACCAAACACTGAACTGAAAGTGTAAGGTGGGAAAGACTCATCTACTTGCATCCCATCCCCAGACCCGTCCTAGAAAAATACCTGAAAAATGCCTACCGTGCTACACATAAACTAAGGGTGGCAAAGGAAAGACTTAGATCAGAGATACAACAGGGAAGTTAGCTTAGTTCCTGCTGCTTTATTTAATGAGTATAATTTATATTCAGAACGGAATCTCTGCCAAATACAGCCCTTTCAACAAGACAAACGGCAAAATCCCTCCCACGTTCGGACATATCCCTGGAACGAGGGGGTAGGTTATGAAGCACAAAGTAGGGGTGTGAGAGGGTATGTGTGTGTGTGTGTGTGTGTGTGTGTGTGTGTACGTGACCAAACTGCGATGACATCTGCCCCTTCGATCTAACGTCCTTCACTGACAACGAGGGTGCCCTGTGCTCCAGCAAATGGGCCCTATTCTACACAAAGCATCTCAGGCACCGAAATCGCGAATTCGTATTCCCCATTGGAACCTGAGGGGCAGTTCCCAGCCCTAGGTCCTGACCGCTGTCCCTCATCAGTGACTACCCCGGTCCACATCTCCAGACCCAAGGCGCGCGGCCCCCAGACCCCGAAATCAAAGAATAACCAACAGCACTCCCCGGCCCTCCCGGGACAGCGAGGTCATCGTATGCTAATGAAGCCAGAGGAGCGGGCCGCGCCTGCCCGGGAGCGCGTCGCGTCGGCGGGTTCTCAGCTCTCCCGCGCGCCACTGCGGCGCAGCCACAAATCACCGCGCGCTGCCGCTGCCGCAGACCCTCGGCCGCGGGGAGGGGGCGTCGTGCCCGCCACTGTGAGTGCCGCAGCTGGATCACTCACATCTGGGGACGCCTCCTCGCTCCCTTCGCAGGCTTTCCACTGCAGTGATGGCGGGGGCGGGGGCGGCGCCTCAGAGTCACCTGTAGGGCTTTTCGGAACTCCGCCGCCCCCTCCGCAAATTCTAGTTCAACCGTCCAGAGAAAGAAAATGTCATAATATGCAAGGTGAGATGCACCAGTGGAGTTCTGCAAAGCCCCACAGGTGCTACGAGATGCGCGCCCTTCAGGACGCAAACACACACACGGACACACATGTGGTGACTAAACAGGTCGGCTTTATATTCTCTCCCATCCCTCCTCTCCCTCCCTAGCTTGTATTTGTCAAGGTGTCCGCGCGCTCTCCAGCCTCCCTTCAGGCTCCCCTAGCCCAGAGGCTCTGCGGACTGTCCCAAAGTCCTGGAACCCCGCGGGACGGCCAGAGGCTTTGGCGACCAGACGTCAGTAAAAGTATCCCCGCTCCTCGCCGCCCTTGGGCACCCTGGCGCGCGAAGTGGCTACCAACGAAGCAAAGTACACCTAGAAGGGGGGAATCTGGCCAGCTGCTGGAGCCAAGTGCCCGGAGCAACGCTGCCTCCCGCCCGCACACCTTTGGGGCGTGCAAGCTCTTCCCAGTCGAAGCGAGAGCCGATGCCCCCGTGCCGCTCCCGCGCCCTCAGCCTCCCAGGGGTGCATCTCCTCCTGCAGGGGCTTTGCTGCAGGTGGCACCGCCAGGGTGGGCGCAGTGGCCTCCCCCGCCGCTCCCTTCCCGGGCCGCGCGACCGGCGCCCGCTCCGCGCTCCTTTTCCAAGTTGTGGCCGCCCGCGCCCGCGAGCCCGAGCCCCCTCTGCCGCGCCGGCCGCCGTCTTACCTCACCATGCAACACTTGGTTGCGCGGTTCCCCGGGGCGCTCCTTCCTCGGGGCTTATTCCCTTACTTGGGAGGAAAGAGGAACCGAGAGGCAGGAAGGGGGGCCGGGGCTGTGGTCTGGGCGCCTTCCCGCCAGCGCAGCCCTCTCGGGGAGGGGGACGGCCCGAGCGGGCGCCGCGGGGCTGGGGCGGCGGGACGGGGGCTAGGCAGCGCCGGGTCCTGCGCCTGCTCGCGTATCCGCGACTCCAAAGCAGTGCGTCCCAGCTGCCCGCTACTACGGCACTGCGGCGCCCCGCCCCTAGCCGCTCCGCGAGTCCGGCTGCCACTCTCCCGCGGAGCCCTGCCCCCGGGCGCAGAGCCCGCCCCGCACCCCCGCGCGCGCGCGCGCACACACGCGCCACACACAAACACGCGCGCACGCGCGCGCCACGCACACACGTGAATGCGGATCGGCTCGCTGCGACCCCGAGTCCCTTTGGCGCGACCTGGGCGCGCGCGCCGTTGGGGCACTTCTTTCCGAGAGGGCTTAGATCGGGGAAGACCAGTTAGAAGCTTAGGGGTTCCGGGAGGATGCAGCAGAGGTGGGCTGCGCGGGGCGCCAGAGGCCAGCTGACTCCGGGCACCGAGGACAACCGTTCGACAAATCGAATACCCACTGGGCATTTCCACATCCCAGCCAAAGTCTAGGCTGCCTTAATATCCGACCAAATCAGAGAGGGGGAAATGCAAATTAAAAGTCAACAAGTTCTGTCCGTTTCCTGGGAACTCCGTGTCTCTAACCTGCAAATCCCTGCCCCGGGCCGGAGCACGTTTTCCGACAGCTCTGGCCGTTGGTGGCAGGAGATTGATCGGTGCCTGTTCAATCTGAAAAGATTTCCCCCTCTGCGACTATTGTGGGGACCACCGCAGCCCGCCAGCGCTGATCTCCGATGGCCAGATCAGGTTTCAGGACTCAGAGTTGTTAATTCCCTTTCTCCTTTGCTTTTGGTCGACTGCAGACTGTGCGACTCCCGCACACCAGACTACTTCTCCTTTTACAAATGTAGGAAAGTACAGAAAAGGGGCAGGGGGTGAGGGGTAAGGGATAACGGCCAGCACTGGCCACGGCACCCCGAGTTCTTGCTTCTTTTTCCATGACGTGCATGTCCGCATGGGGTGGTGGTGGTGGTAGTGACACTATCTTAGGCATGTCACGCCAGCAGGATGACTTCTGTCCATTTCACACCACATTTAGAGTCATCGGGAGGTTGGACTCTCATTTGTAAAATATGTAGAGTTTACCATTTTCCACAGCTGAGAATTCTTTTCCGCCAGCAGGCAGTGAAGGTCCTGGGGTCAGGACTGCAGCCAAGAAAAGCTTTCTGCAGATGCAGAGGCGCCAAGGGGCCTTGGGTGTCTGGGCATTTGGGGTAGAAGCCTCAGACATGAACGTCAAACAGCTCTGAGGACCCTGATGATCAGTGTCCATATTAGACCATCTGCAGGCAGGCTGATGGGACAGATGAGGAAGTGAGGTTCAGAGATTTCCCCACAAGGTTCCACGGGGCAGTGAAGGCAGAGCCAATACCAGAACCCCATGTTCACACTTCATCCTATCATTCACCAGTCACACTTCATTCTATCACCGTGTTTGGTTCTCAATGCTCCCTTTTAGCTAGACTGATCTAATCCTAGTGAGGGTGCTCTTGGAGTTTTTCTTTTATCTTTTCTTGTTTCCCTTTCACTCACTGACTCATTCATTTCACAACTATGTATTAAGCTCCTGCTGTAACTTCGGGCACTTTCCCTTGACTCTAATCCTGGGCTTTCCTTTGGAAGAAAGAAGAACCTAAAGACAGAAATGGCTTAGAACTGTCCCTGTCCCTGGTAGAGGAGAAGGCTGGTCACAGGCTTGCTGTGTATATTTTCACAGTGCTAGGTTGGAGGGATGTGAAAGACACGATCCTTGCCTTCTGAACTGCATGATTTGTGGAGGAAAACACATGCATGTCACAAATACAAATATTCTTGCTCTGTCTATTCCTGACTCCTTCTAAAGAAGGCACAACTGAGGGAGAGCTTATATTTGGCCGAGCATCATGATGAATTTGGGGATGCATTCTTTCAGGTAGAGGGTTTGCCTATTAGAGCAGGAAGGGAATGGAGAAGACATGAAGAGATAGTATGGAGGCCTGACTTGATCTGGGAGCTCACTGAGGAAGACTCAGGGGAAGAACTCCCTGAACAAAGATTTGGAGAACAGAAGTGCTTATGCTTACAGAGATTGGTAAATAGTTTGCTGAGAGAGGGGGATAGTCGGGTGGGGGGGGGGGCGCTATGAAGTCTCTGCTGTGCACCCTTCTCATAACACAAATCATTTGTAAAGGCAATATTGTTCCACAATTTGTTTGTGAGTGGGCCCCTTTGGGGAACTCAGGGTGGAGCTGAGTTCAGCATCTGGGTTGATGCAGGGTGAGCACAGAGAAGCCTGTGTTGGACAGAAGGCTTGAAGGCAGCTGGCCACTAGGCTGCACACTAATAAAATGTGGGGGAAGGGTTGTAACACAGGTCAAAGCAATGTGGAAGGCAGGGAGGGCTGGGGGTAGGAAGAAGCACCAAGAAGAATGGTTATCTTCATTGAGACATCAGGAAGAAGGTAAGATTTGTGTTTGAAGGGGTAGTGGGAATCTGACACAAAGATCAGCAGGACAAGGGCATCCTAGGCCGGGGGCAAGCAAAAGCATAGGAGAAGGACAATCCATGGGGAGTTCTGGGCCTTCAGTACAGGAAAGGAAAGTTGGGACCCTATTGTAGAGGGCCCCCAAGTGCCCTGCCCGTGAGGTAGACTTCAGGCCATGAGTAATGAGGAGCTCTCAAAGGGCGACATTTTTTGTTGTCCTTGTTTGGTTTTGATAGGGAAGGGGCTGGGAAGTAAGCTGGGAAGCCTCTGATGCCAGCTTTCCCAAGAAGGGCCTTCCCCGTCAAAATAGAGAGTAGGGGAGGGCCTGGGCAAGGGAGATCCCATTGTTGCCCTCATGAGGAACCAGAGCCCGGGTGGTAGCCGGGGCTCACAGCACAGGACACCCAGACGAGGGGCTAAAGTCCAGCCATGCTCCACTGGCCCAGCCTTACACCCTGGCAGGGCTGTGTCTGCCTGGAGAAAGGGATGCCTTCTCCCTCATTTGCACAGAGGCTTGGCGTGGGCTGACAGAGGCCCTGGTTGCTGAACTGTCTTTGCAAAGGCTGAAGCCACAGGGAAACAAGGGAGGATTTTTTGAGTATTTGCTGTGTGTGCAAATGCAAGGTAAAGTGGAAAGAGTCTTGAAGGCAGGAGTAGCCACGAGCCAGATCATGTCTCTGCTCTGCAGTGACACTCCAAGATGTGCCACAGGATAGAGGAGGAAGGTTGCTTCTTCCCCTTAGAGCATCTGCAATCCGTGCAGCTATAAAACAAACACTGAAAATGATTAAGAAGGAACAAAAGACAGTATAAAATCAAGTGCTAAGTTACACAGAGCAGATTCTCAGGGCTTGAGAAAGGAGATCTTCTCTAGGCTGGAACAGTCAAGTCTTCCGGGAGGAGGGGGTCTAGGCTTCCTGGTGGAGCTGTGAGCGAGGGGCCAGGGTCAGGAAAGCCGGAGGCTTATGAGCGTGGGTTTTTAGCTCCTGTGGCCACTGTAATGCCATTCCCAGTCATAGCCCAAGCACTCAGATGAGTCACCCTCATTTCTGAGAGACAGGGCATTTTTGGATGTTTAACTGGCTCAACACTTAACGTTCCCTGAGACTTCAATGTTGGCAGTTCACACTTGCCGTGTTGCTCGGGGAACACATCATTCAAGCCGTCAGCTGACGCCTGATCTCCATTGCCAAGGCAAAGCCAGGGCCGAGTCGGGTACCTGTGTCTGGAAATGTTTAAGCTGGACTGTCTCTGACAAGCTGAGTGAACAGCACATGACACTACACACAGCTGAGGCTGTGGAGGTGGGGTCCGTAACTGGGGCCTCGGAGACATGGGTGGGAACAGGTATTAGCCAAGTCCTGACCTTAGCTTTCCTCTTTGACTGTAAGGGCTGTGCTGGAGAGAGACTGTGGGAAGGATGGGGATGGAGGAGCCAGGAGGCTCTGTTCCTGGTCACAGTTTATCATGTATGGGATTCGTGGATCCAGCCCTGGGAATGTAGGCGGGTCAGGCCCCTCTGTGGGCCTCAGCTTCCTTACTGGTAAAATACGGAGGTTGGAAACGGTCTCTACAACCCCCTCTGACTCTGATATCCTAAGTACTGTCAACTGAACAACCTTGAAATCCTGCCCCATCCCCAGGCTGGGAACCCCTTCACAAGGCAAGCTGGGAAAATTCCCATGATGCGAACTGACAAGTTTGGGGAAAAGCAGAGGCAATAACCCACTAGGTGAAGAGTAATAAATAGACCATTTAGATGGAGCTGGAAAACCTGGGTCTGTGTCTCTAAGCCTCAGGCCCCTCTTCTATAAAGTGGGGTTATTAAGACTTGCACCACTGAGTGGGGTATTGATGAAATGAAGAAGCACGTGTGAAAATGCATTATATATTTAGAAGTGCTCTGCAGAAAATGTATAGTTAATATAGTCTGTTCCCCTAAGACAGTCATTTAAAAAAAAAAAAAAGCCTAGTTCTATCACTTACGCACTTGTCTGACTCCTAGGAAGCAATAATTTGGGTCAGCAGCTGTCTCTATGCTCCTAAGGATAGTATTATTTTAACATTAAAATGTAAGAAAGCTGCTGGGAGGGGCGCCTAGGTGGCTCAGTCAGTTTAGCCTCGGACTTCTGATCTGGTTCAGGTCACGATCTCACAGTCTGTGAGTTCAAGTTCTGTGTCAGGCTCTGCGTTAACAGAGCGGAGCCTGCCTGGAATTCTCTCTCCCTCTCACTCTGCCCTATCCCACTCATGGTGTCTTTCTCTCTCTCAAAATAAATAAACTTTAAAAAAAAAAAAGCTGCTGGAGGACTTCAGGGCTGAGTTAACAAGGCAGTGGTGAGTCTGCCCCCTACCTAAGAATTCCACACTGTCACTTGAGGCGCTCAGGTGGATTTCTCAGGACTTTTGACTGGATTTACCTGAATATAAAAAAGATACTCACCCATCCAAAATCCCGCTTTCATTATTGCCTGTCAGGAGAGAGATGGTGGGAAGAAGGGAAAGGAAGTGTGAATAAGCAGAGAGAAAAAGAAAGAGAAGAGCCTTTCTCCTTCCTGTTATATTTTGGGCACTGGATGCTAAACTTTATGCCTTAATGAGCTTGTAAAGAGGCTAATTTTGGTTCACACACATTACTCTGGGTCTGTTTTCCTCTATTCCCAGTCAGGAGACACTGCTGGAGAATTCTTCACTGTGTTCCCTGGAGGGGAAGCTTTCTGGGGGCCCCTGGGAAAAACCTCAGGGAGGAGAAGGTTCTCATTCCATAAATGACCATATGCTGCAAAGCATGCCCCACTCACAAAACTTTTGAGAGCATCAGTCCATTTATAGAAGTATTGGTCACTTCTTTATCTCTGTTAACCAGTTTGGGGGGACAAAATGTCACAAGATGTTCGAAATGAAGGGAGGCCCCTAAGTGCTGGCATCTATCTCATCCATTCTTCCCATTTGCTGCTGCCAGAATTACTTTCTGAGAATATAAACCCCACAGCCCTCCCTTCACTGAAAAGCCTTTAAGGCTTCAGATTCTTCATCCCTAAAATGTACTAATGATACTTGTCATGCGTATGTTTTTGTGGGGTTTAGAAGAAACATGTATAAGAAACTGAGTAGAGTGTCAGTCACCTGGTAAGCTCTCAATAAATGGAATTACTGTTATTATTGCTTTAGAATAAAATTGATATTACCTACAATGGCATTCAAGGCCTTCCGTGATGTGGTCCCAGCTTTTCCACCTACTCACACATCCGACAAGCCCTACAAGGACCCAGTATACCAACTGACTGGCTTCATCATCCAAACCTACCTTGCACTCACCCCTCTGTGCATTCTACTCAGGCTGCTCCCATGGCCAAGAGAACTGCCTTTTTTCTTTCTGGCTCTTTCTATAGTGCACCGTCTTACACCCACCCCACAGAAGTTGATTGTCCTGTTTCCTATCCATTGAAATTTGTTTATAATCTGTTCTGGCCCTTACAACAGGCTATCCCTCCCTATTCCTGGGCTCAGATCATCCTTAGACTACATCTTCATCATCTTCCTATCACCCACAGGGTATTGTACATAATAAGGGATCAATAATATTGGATTGGATTTAAAGAAGGCAATTAAATGTCCCTGTTGGCCCTGAGATTCTACCACCGAGGGAAGGTTTGTTCTGGCTTCAAAATCTTCTAAAGAGCTACCACTCACTGAGAACCTCCCATGTGCCAGCCACCAGATCAGCCTCACTTTACACGGACGATCGCTCAAGGTCTCCCGGCCAGTAAGCGGGGGAGCCCGTATTAGAAACCAGAAGCCTCAGCGTGCTGTCTCCACTTTCTCTAAGAGAGCTTCTCCCACTCTGAACCTGCCTTAATTCTCGTTCTATCGCATTGTGAACAAATTGGACTGTATTATATAAAACTGGTTTATATAACCCTAAATACTGCCTGGCTGTATTTTTGGATATTTTTGTTTTGATTCTCCAAGTGGTTGTACAGCAATATAATCATAAATAAATAACCATTTATTAAGCGCATATGAGTTTAGCATTTTATACACACACATACACATTATTTCTGCAAAGAAGATGTTATTAATCTCATTCTACAGAGAGTTTAATCAAGGCAGCTGCTGGCAGGGGAGGGCTAGGGGTATGGAATACTCAGGGTAGAGGCTATTTTCCAAGAGGTATAAAGTGGTTTTATGTTGTTTGTTGCTATTTTTTTTTAAATTTTTTTTCAACGTTTATTTATTTTTGGGACAGAGAGAGACAGAGCATGAACGGGGGAGGGGCAGAGAGAGAGGGAGACACAGAATCCGAAACAGGCTCCAAGCCCCGAGCCATCAGCCCAGAGCCTGACGCGGGGCTCGAACTCCCGGACCGCGAGATCGTGACCTGGCTGAGGTCGGACGCTTAACCGACTGCGCCACCCAGGCGCCCCTGTTTGTTGCTATTTTAATCACCAGCATACCAGCTGAATCTCAGCCCTGAATGTCTGATGGATGAGTGATGGGGCTTCTTTCATGTCTCCAACCTACACTCTTAACCCTAAATCCCCCATGCAGACATATCCTGTGGAGTGACAGATAGTCACTGCTGCCTTCTCCCACCACTGAAAGAAAATGGGTGAAGGAAGGAGGGCCATGGTGCTGCACCAAGCAGAGAAAGGCTCAGCTGGTGACACCTCAGTCCCGTGGAGGTGATGTGATGTCCCCTCCAGGAAGGCAAAGCTGTGGTCCTTTTATATCCCCTGGG